>NC_080758.1:22542310-22845340 GCF_020826845.1 Diceros bicornis minor
CCCCCAGCACTGGAGTTGGGGAGGTGGTAGATATGCACGGCAACCCCCAGTCTTTCGGAGCCACGGGAGACCTTGGTGCGTACCCGGGCCACTGAAGGGGGCAGACAGCTGGGCCGGGTGATGGGTGGTTTTAATATTTAAACACAGTTTGCCGCTGCACAGCCAAAGGCAAAAGCAACTGCCTCCTTTTTCTTCTCCTTCCTCTCCTTCCTTCCTTCCCTGTTTTTAAATCTTTAATGTCTCCCACCAGCCGCCAGTGGGGGAGGCGTTGTTCACGAGTCATATTTCAAAGGGTTGCCACAGCTGGAGGGATATTCAGAGCATTTCGAGCCAATCCATTGTGTATAAATATATAGATATATATATATATAGGTTTCATTATCCCCTTCTGGGCTGCCAGAGAATATATTCTTTTAATATGTATAATATATTTGAGCTGCTACACAACTTGCAGGGGGGGAAGAGAGGGAGAGTGGCCCACAATTGACATTTCAGAGGCATTTCCAGGGACAGAGAAACAGCTGACTTTGGGAAAGGGGAGGGCTCCGTTCAGCTGAGGTTGGCCCCTGGGGTCCTGTCTCCAGGAGGGCAAGGGGACTAAAGCATAATTCCTGCCTCATGCCCGGGCCCACGCTGATATTTATTTGTTCCTTTGAAATGGTTCATCCGATCCTTTTGGGTATCCACAGCTCTCATTGTTCAGTGGTGTTCAACGATAACAAAGGATTTGGGGGCAACGTTTCCTGGGTCTGCTGCAGCCACCGAAGAAGTTCAAGGCTGTATGCTAGCTGTGTGACCTTGGGCAAGCTGCTTAAATTCTCTGAACCTTAGTGCCTTCATCTGTAAAAGGAGATAGCAGGCCTGCCTTGCAGGGTGAAGGCAGATCATGTATGTGAATATGGAAAGACAGGGCCAAGTGGGTGCTCACAACTGGGGATGTGACCCAGTTACGGGGGGTGAGGGAGGGCTTCCCTGGAGAAGCAACACTTGTGCTGAGACCAGAAGGATGACCCCAGATGAAGAGAGTCAGGGAGAGAGAATGTTCCATGTACCTCCCAACCCTGCCAAGGCAAGGGACGTTTTGGGCATTTGAGACCCACTAGTGGGATGGGTCCAGAAGGATCCGGCTGCCCTCAGCTGGCAGACTTAGCTTGGAGTGAGCGCAGGGCCCAGTGGCCCTCGGGGCCTCAGCCTTCCCCTCCATCTCTGCAATGCAAGGACTTCAGCCTCTGTGTTCTGTTTCACCTGCCGGTTCCTCTTGGTGCTTCCCCCGATCTCTTCCCAGGAAGAAAAATAATGTCTTCCTCGGTAGTTGGGACTATTTAGAAACAAGGTCAAAATAACAAGGTGGCTTGTTTTTCCCTGGCACTCCTCGGCATCTCTGACTCTCCGGCAGCCTCTGCTCGTTTGTCTCTCTCGGGGCTGCCTCCTGCCTCTCCTGCCACCGCCTCTCCCCTTACCTGGGCCTGGCCACCTGGAAGAGGAGGACAGAGGTCACCAGGGTCCCACTTGGAACAGAAACCCTGAGCTCTGGGGCGGGGGCTCCCACATATGGGCTGAATCAGCACCACTTGGGAGCTTCTGAGTCCTTAGATGTGGGGCCCGGGAACCATATTTCCCAACGCTCCAGGGTGATGCTGAGGCTGGGCCAATTTTGGGAGCCTTAATCCTTGAGTTCAGAACCACAAACGACTCCAAAGGCGGGCGGATATGGAGGGAGGGCTAGACTCTGCTCTGGAATTCCTTTTCCACCAGTAGTTCTTAAATTCTTGGCCCTGTCAGCCTGCTTTCCTTACACCCTTCCCCTCCCGGTGAAGGACACTCCCCATCACCTAATCTTTCAAGACATCATCCTGGATCCCCCGCGGTCCCCTACCTCTCATCCACCAGCAAGACTTTAAAACATGTCCAGAGTCCAGCACCTCCACGCCTCCCACCCCGGTCTGAGCCACCAGCATCTCTCCCTTGAATTACCGCAGCAGCCTCCTCTCTGGTCTCCTGGCTTCCATCCACGCCCTGCCCCAGCCCATTCTCCACCCAGCAGCCAGAGGATCTTTTAGAAATATAAATCCGGTCATTTTCCTTGCCCTAGCTCACCCTTTTCACTTGCCGCGCCTTTGCATGGCTGGCTTCGTCTCATCTTTCAGCTCCTGGTTTAAATGCTGCCTCATTAGAGGGCCTCCCCTGACAGCTCCAGCTAAGAGCCGCCTCTCCCCACTCAGTTCTTCTTTATCTCTGCCCTGTCTTGGTTTCCTTCACTGATCACAATTTGTAACTATTTATTTGTTTGTTGTTTACTCATCTGACAGTCTGTCTCCCCTCTCTGGATGGGGAGGTCCCTGGGGGCAGAGCCTCACTTTTCTGCTTTCTGTTCTATTCCCAGGACCCAGCACAAAGCCGGGCACACAGGGGTACTCGATAAAAATTTCTGGAAGAGCGGGAGAGCAATATTGGATTGGCCCAACTCATCATCTTGAGTCAGCCTGCTTAGGTAACGAAAATGCACACCCTTGGGTCAGATGACCACCCCATTATCCAAGCGAGCAATGTCCAGGAATGGGCGGGGTGGTCTCTTCTGGAAGCAGCTGTGTCTGGACTGTGCAAGGATAGGGTCCCCAGGACACTGGCCCAGCCGCCAGCCTGAGCGAGGATGAAGCAGAAAGGAGAGCAGAGAACTGGAGGTGCTGGTTCCCTACATACCCCGTTTACAGATGAGTAAACAGGCCTTCAGCGCCCCCGACACACACACACATTGGGGAGACCTCCAGAGGCAAGTCACCCTGGCCTTGCGCTCCAGACCTCACCCCTGGGCTCACAGACTTCCCAGCAGCTAATGAAGGTCTCTGAGGGACTGAGGGGTCGACTGCATCCCCCTGCCTTGGAGCGAGGCTGAGCAGCCCAGCGGGAGAACAGAACTCCCACCATATAGCCCACAGAGCCCCCTCTCTTCCCCACACGGAGTCTGGAGAGGGATGTGGTGCGGTGGGATTTAGGAGATCTGAGTAGCATCCCTCCCCCTTCTGGGCCTCAGTTTCCCTCTCGGAACAAAGGGAGAGATCTGGAGACTATGGGAGTCTCGGATCCGGCTGAGCGTGGTCTCTCGGGGTGGCACTGCGCTCTCCGCCCGCAGCAGCCCAGTGTGGACGCGGCGCCGCGTCTCCGCGGAGCGCCGGCGCCCCCTGCTGGAGCGAGGCGGACGGGCAGCCCTGGCTCTCGCCGCCGCCGGTGCGGTCTGCAGGCAGAGGGCGGCGGGGCCTCCCCAGCGCCGCCGGGCCTGGAACCACTGCTGGCGAGAGACGCACACAGAGAGACACCGATTCCCGGGTCAGACACTCCAGGCCCACCCTAAAACATGGACACAATCCCACCCGGGCCCTTCGCATGGTCTCAGGAGGCCAGAACGGCAAGGGGCGGCTGGGGGCGGATGGTGTGGACAGAGCTTGGACACGTGGGCCGGGGTATCCACAGGCGTGTGTGTCCCGGAGGCCCCTCGTGGTGTGGAGGAAGGGGGATGGGGCAGGCCTGCATAACCCCCCCTGAGGGAAAGGCACCCAGTCCCCCAGCGGTGGGAAAAGTGCCCCATGCAAGGCGCAGGCTGAGTCCTGAAGGAGAGGGGGGAGGCGAGGACTCCAGTGCCACATCTCAGCGGAAACCCTTAGGGAAATCTCAGGCGTCGGGTTCGAGACCCCTGGCACGACCGTGTCGTGATAGCCCCTCTCCTGTGGGTTTTATTCCCCTGCGGGGTTCAGAAAGCGTCCTGCTCCCCCAGGAGCCACAGCAGGAACCTGCAGCTGGGGAGGGGGATCCGCAAGCCCCGCGGATCCCTGGCCCGGAGCCCTTCCATTGGAAATGAGGCGTGCTGGCTTTTTATTCATTCCCTGTGGACTGCTGAGCACCCGCCACACGCCGTGTGCTTGCTGGGCCGGTGCATATCCAGCGGTGAGCACAGCCCTGCCCTCACGAGGCTTAGTGGGCAAGAGAGACCACTGAAAAAAGGAAGCAGGGGGCGCGCACCCACGCGCCGCTTGTCAGGCCATGCTGAGGCGGCGTCCCGTATAAAGCAGAGGAAGATGGGCGTGAATGTTAGCCCAGCGCCAATCTTCTTCAGCAAAAAGAGGAGGGTTGGCGTTGGATGTTAGCTCAGGGCTGATCTTCCTCACCAAAAAAAAAAAAGTAAGCAAATAGGTAATATAATGCCAGTTGGTAATCCAGCAATTCCACTGCTAGGTATACCCAAGAGAAATGAAAACATACGTCCACATGTCCACACAAAGACTTGCGCGTGAATGTTCATGGCAGCTTCAGTCCTAAAAGCTGGAAACAGCCCAGGTGTCCATCAGCAGGACAGTGAATAAAAGACCAGAGATGCATCCATACGACGGAAAACAGCTCAGCAACAAAACTGAATGAACAACCAACACACGCAACAGTGTGTATGACTCTCAAAAACATTATGCTGAGCAAAAGAAATCAAACACTAAAGAGTACGTGCGGAATTATTCCACGTATGTGAAATTCTAGAAAAGGAAAAGCTGAGCCACGGTGACAGAGCAGATCAGTGAGCGCCTGGGGCGAGGAGCCGTCTAACTGAACCTTTCGGGGTGATGGAAATATTGATTCCAAGGGCGGGACATACATATTTGTCAAAACTCATCAAACTGTATACTTTAAATGAGTGTATTTTACTGTATGTAAATTATACCTCAATAAAGTTGATTTTTAAAACGATATACTACCCGGGCCAGCCAGGTGGCACAGGTGGTTAAGTGCGCATGCTCCGCTGCGGCGGCCCGGGGTTTGAGGGTTCGGATCCTGGGCGCTCACTGACGCACCGCTTGGCAGGTCATGCTGTGGTGGCATCCCATATAAAGTGGAGGAAGATGGGCACGGTTGTTAGCCCAGGGCCAGTCTTCCTCAGAAAAAAAGAGGAGGACTGGCAGATGTTAGCTCAGGGCCGATCTTAGTCACACACGCAAAAAAAGATATAATACCCAAAGTGATAAAGACAATAGGATGAAGGGGAAAGGCGTATATTTAGGATAATGTGGTCAGAGATCCCTCTCTGAGATGACAGTTGAACTGAGACCTGAACGAAGTAGAGGGGCTGGACTTGGGGATGTCTTAGCGAAGACAACCCAGACAGCAGGACCAGCAAGTGCAAAGGCCCTGAGGCAAGAAGCCCCTCCCTCCATGCCTCATATAACTGAAACAAATCTCCTGCCGGCATGCACCCAAGGGCTGCCAATTGCTGACCTAATTAAAACAACAAAAAGGGGGCTTGCTCCTCCCTCACCCCAATCTTGGTTTTCTGGTTCTGCCCACAGAGCCTGCTGTAAGGTTAGGGCCACTCCAGCTCTTGGTTTCATCTGGACAAATGAAACCTGCAGCCTCAGGGAAGGCTGGGGAAGCAGGGGTGACATTTCTTCCTTCTCTGTCTCCGTTTGGGGTTCCCGTGAAGGCAGACCCTGAGTCAAAGACTTAGGAGCAAGTGGTTTCTTTGTGCTCTCAGGAAGCACAGTTGAGAGTGGGGAAGCGAGGGGTTAATGAGGGGGTTCCTGCTCTGGGCAACTGGGGCTGATCCGTCTGGGAGCCCTGGGACATGTGTCAGAGCTGTCCCACTGGCTGAGGGCCAGTCCTGGGTCTTGAACTCCCTGGCCCGTCCAGCTGCCCCGTGTGTGGGCTGAGCCAGCTCTGGCCAGAGAATACCCTCAGGCAGAGAGACACAGAAAGAGGTCGGCACTGGCGAATGTGGCGCTATCTGCGGGCCGCCTCCAAGATGGGCCGACGGAGGGATATCAGCAGGGCACCAACCACAGCTGCTACAGCATCTGACTGGGGACAGGGAGAAGGAACACTTTTGCCATATAGAGTTCTGCAAATGTGGTTCCACTGCAGGGTATAAGACTCTGAATCTTGGGGGCAGGCCCGGTGGCAAAAGTGGTTAAGCGCTCGCGCTATGCTTCGGCGGCCCGGGGTTCGCCGGTTCGGATCCCGGGCGCGCACCGATGCACCGCTTGTCAGGCCATGCTGTGGCGGCGTCCCATATAAAGTGGAGGAAGATGGGCACAGATGTTAGCCCAGGGCCAATCCTCCTCAGTTAAAAGAAAAAGAGGAGGATTGGCATCAGATGTTAGCACAGGGCTGATCTTCCTCACACACAAAAAGAATCTGAATCTTACGGAGGTGCAGCCACTCTGACATGGCCGACTCGGGCCCCTCCTGTTAGAAGCAGCCTGGTCCATTCAAGCCCCAAACCAGGGCTCCCCCCGTCATCCCTTTACTCCCGCACCCCCAGGTCTGTGGATTCTCCCCTCCACCTGTCCTCCAGGCCCTGGCCTCATGCCCCCCTGCTTACCACTCCCCAGCCGATCCAGGCGGCCTATGAGCCATCAGAGCGAGCCTTCAAAGCACCAGGCTCGCCACGCCCCTCCTCTGCTCCATCCTTGCCGTGGCTCCCACCATCCTCAGCAGCATTAGCCAAATTTCTGCCCTGGATCCACCTGTATTTCTTATCACTATTTTTTTCCCAGTTGACTTCCCTGTTTTATTTTATAAAGTTATATTTAAAGGAAACTATTAAAATGATATACTATTTTAAAATCCTTGTGAAATCCTGAGTTTGATGTCCCCTCAAATCATCCAGTCAGCCTCCCATCCCTCAAGTGGCACTGACGTCACACTAAGGGAAATGCTGAGGGTCAGAACCAATCCAGCCTCCTCATCTGGGTGTTAGAAACCTTTCACATCCAGGGCTCCACCTGCATCTCCAGGCTCACACCCTACTGCCCTGCACACATGCACACACACACACACACACACACACAGAGCAGCACCTGTCTGCTCCAAACTTTCAGCTATGCTGTTTCCTCTGCCTGACATTTTCTTCCTATGTCCTTATATACCTGATGCTCTCCTATTCATCCTTCAAAACCCAAGTCTAAATTTTATTCCCTCTCTGAGCTCCCAGAAGAATTGTTTTCTCCCTCATCTGGCTTCCCACACCCCTCTGCTCACCTACCTGTTACAGTATGGACCATCTGGTGCCACAGTTGCCTGCCCAGATGCCTCCCTCCCTACTTGGCTGAGAGCACTTGCTTTGAGAAGTGGAGCCTGGGGTTTGTCGGATAAAGCATCCGACAAATATTTATTGAGTATCTTATATATGCCAGGCACAGTGAAAAGCATGGTGGATACAGCCATGAGCAAGACAGACCCCTCTCTCCTGAATATGACAGCCTGCTGGGGAAGATAGACACTAAATACGTAGATAAACAAATGAGTGTATAATTTCCAAATTGTGATAGGTACTATTAAGAAGGCATCCTGGGTGTTTCAAGAGAGAATAATGGGGAACCCATTTGGATAGGTCAGGAAGAAGGCATCTGTGAGGTGGTGACATTTAAGCTGAGTCCTGAAGGATGGGAAGGAAGCAGCAAGAAGAAAGGCTGGGGACAGTGTTCCAGGTAGAGGAAACATCCTGTGCAATGGCCCTGAGGTGGGAAAGTGGTGAGTTCTTTGAAGAGAATGGAGGCCAGGATGGCTGGTGCAGCGCGGTGAGGGGGAGAGCAGGGAGATGAGTTTACAGGATGGCGGTGGCCAGATGACACGAGGTATAGCAGACACTGATGGAGCCTTGGCCATCAGCACCCACACACCCTGATGGCATCCCATGTCTCTCTGCGTGAGGGAGTCATCTGTCCACAGCACCGAGCTTGGCTGGATGCAGAAGACAAGCCAGGGGAGTTAAACCCCGGAAGTGATCCACCAACGAGGATCAGAATGTAGAGGATACATACCTCATCTTCCACCAGGGCCAGGACGAGGGTGTAGGAGGGAGGTGCCTAGGGTACAAAATTTGAGACCCTCACTCTCTGGGTTGCGCAAGTGCAGAGTCAGCACTGAGAGTGAGGGCCTTCTTAAATGTTTTCATAAGAGCTTTATTGAGATATAATTCACATACCATAAAGTTTACCTCTTAAAGTGTACAATTCAGTGGTTTTTAGTATATTCACAAAATTGTGCAACTATCAAATTCTGGAACATTTTCATCACCCCAAAAGAAACCCTGTACCCAATAGTCACTTCCTATCTCAACTCCCACCCCACCCCCCAGCCCTAGGCAACACTCATCTACTTTCTGTCTCTATGGATTTGCCTGTTGTGGGTATTTCATAGAAATGGAATCATACACTGTGTGGCCTTTTGTATCTGGCTTCTTTCACTTAGCATAATGTTCTCAAGGTTCATCTATGGTGTAGCATGTATCAGCACTTCATTCCTTTTTATGACTGCATAATATTCCATGGTCTGGAATACCATGGAATACCACATTTTGTTTATCCATTCATTAGTTCATGGATATTTGGGTTGTTTCCATTTTTTGTTGTAATGAAAATGCTGCTATGAACATTCATGTACAGTTTTGTGAAGATGTATGTTCATTTCTCTTGAGTAGATACCTAGGAGTGGAATTGCTGGGTCATATGGTAACTCTATGTTTATCATTCTGAGGAACTGCCAGACTGTTATCAACAGCAGCTGCACCATTTTACCTCCCACCAGCAGTGTAGGAGGGCTCCAATTTCTCCACATCCTCACCGACACTTGTTATTGTCCATCTTTCTGATTACAGCCGTGCAGTGGGTGTGAAGTGGTGCCTCGTTGTGGTTTCTCCTTAGCTTTGGCACCCTCAGCACCTCACTTGTCTCACTCTAGTCCCGGCTCTGGATTCCGCGCCCCTCCAGGGAGCCTTTCTGACCCAGATGCATTTATCTCCACACAGTTCTTCAGAGGGTCCCCAGCAGGCCTGAGCCCCTGGCCCACAGCAGTAACATGCCCACCATAGCACCCTTTAGTGGCTCTCTCCTCCTCTCTCACTTCCCACTCCCACACGTGCTCCCTGCGCTCACCTCCCTTATGACCTTCTTGCACCCAAGTCCTTGTCTCTAGCTCTGTTTTGGGGGAACACAAGCTAAGAGACATTGCCTGGAGGGTCACGGTGAGGACTTAGACTCTTCTAGGAGCAATGGGGGGAGCTTGAAGAGTTGTAAGGAGAGGGGTGATGGAGCCTGATCTCTCTTTTAAAAGATCACGCTTGGCGGGCCGGCCCTCTGGCCTAGTGGTTAGTTTGGCATGCTCCACATCTGCAGCCTGGGTTCTGTTCCCAGGTGTGGACCTACACTACTTGGTGGCCGCCATACTGCGGTGGCAACTCACATACAAAATAGAGGAAGATTGGCACAGATGTTAGCTCAGGACGAATCTTCCTCAGTAAAAAAAGAGATCGCGCTGGCTTGCCTGAGGGGAACAGACTGGGGCACCCAGAGTGGAAGGGGGAGACCGGGAGGCAGTGTTGCAGTCGTGCCTGCTAGACTGAACAGGGCCTCGAGGAGCAAAGGGACTAGCCCAGTGCCTGACAAGTACTTGGTGCTCGGTGTCTACTGTGGGATTAAATGGAATTGGGAGGGAGGGACAGGAAAACCTCTAGATCACAATGGTGTCTGGGACAGGATTCCACAGCAATGTGGGATTTCAGAGATGGAGTTGTGTGCGTGGCATCCAGGTGGGGGCGAAGTATGAACAAAGGCCAAGAGGCAGGGTTCTAAAAGAACAGAAAGGAGGTCAGCTTGCCCAGAGCGCCTGGGAGGAGCAGGGAGAGAGAAGCGGACATGGCCATGAGAGGGTGTCCCTGCTGCTTGGAAGCTTCTTGTAAGCTGCAAAGTGCCAGACGGATCTTTTTTTTTTTTTTTTTTTGGTGAGGAAGATCAGCCCTGAGCTAACATCCATGCTAATCCTCCTCTTTTTGCTGAGGAAGACCAGCTCTGAGCTAACATCTATTGCCAATCCTCCCCTTTTTTTATTTTCCCTTTTTCTCCCCAAAGCCCCAGTAGAGAGTTGTATGTCATAGCTGCACATCCTTCTAGTTGCTGTATGTGGGACGCGGCCTCAGCATGGCCGGACAAGCAGTGCGTTGGTGCGTGCCGGGGATCCGAACCCAGGCCGCCAGTAGCAGAGTGCGCACTTAACCGCTAAGCCACAGGGCTGGCCCCAGACAGATCTTAAATAATGGAAAATGAGGCTAGGGCAGGTGAGGGGGGCCTCGGATGACAGCCTGGAGAGTGTGGGCTTGATCTTGAGGGCTCAGAGTGGGAAGGGTTAGCGTCAAGGGTAGGGTTAGAGGTGGGGAGGACAGGGAGGAGGCTGGGGCCCTGGTGTGCAGTGAGCAGAGTAGGGAGGAAAGAGAGGCCCTTTGGGGATAGGTTGGAGGGAAATTGGGGTTGGTCATACAGGAATTACTTTGAGCTGGGCTCCCTATGACATTAAACTCCTGGACCTCTGAGATAATTTTTGGTATAGCCATGTGCTATTTATCATTCTAACTTATTTAATACTTTTTGTTATCCAAATTAATTACCACTACATACCCACCAGAATGGTTAAAATAAAAAAAGTTGACAATACCAAGTGTTAGAAAAGATGAGGAACAACGGAAGCTCTCCTACCTGGCAGGTGGGAAAGTCAGATGGGGCAACCACTTTGGAAAACATTGGCAGTTAGAAACTTAAACATGCACTTACCATACGACCCAGCCGTTCCACTCTCAGGTATTTAGCCAGAAGAGATGAAAACCAACGTCCACAAAATGACTCGTACAAGAAGATTTGTCACAGTTTTCTTAGTAATAGCCCCAAACTGGATAGAACCCAACTGTCCATCAACAGCTGACTAGATAAACAAATTTTGATGTATCTATATCGTGCAATACTATCCAGCAATAAAAAGGAATGAACTGTTGCCGCATTCAGTAACATGGCTGAATCTCAAAAACATTATTCCAAGTGAAAAATGTCAGACACAAAAGATTACATATGATATGATTCCATTCATTAAAATTCCAGTACAGGCAAAACTAATCTATGGTGATACAAATCAGAATAGTGGTTACCTCCTTGAGGGGGTGGTGAGACAGGGAGGGGGCACAGGAAAGTTTTCTGGGATGCTGAAAACTTTCCATATCTTGATTTGGGTGGTGATTATTTGAATGTGTATAATTAAGATTTGTTCATTTATATCTCAATAATAAATAATCATAAACATAAAACAATGTTACCTAATTTGATTTTATTTTTAAGTGAACTTCTTATTTTGAGACAATTGTAGATTCACATGCAATTGTAAGAAATAATACAGAGGGATCCCATGTACCCTTTCCCCAATGGTCACATCTTACCATTGTACAATATCTCAACCAGGATTAACATGGCTACAATCCATTGATCTTGTTCAGGTTTCTCTAGTTTTGCTTTACTCTCGTGTGTGTGCGCGTGTGTGTGTGCGTAGGTCTACGCAATTTTATCACATGTGTAGGTTAGTGTATCCACCACCACAGTCAAGACACAGGACAGTTCCATCATCACAAGGATGTCTTGCACTGTGCTTTTTTTTTTTTTGGTGAGGAAGGATTGGCCCTGAGCTAACATCTGTGCCAATCCTCCTCTATTTTGTATGTGGGACGTTGCCACAGTGTGTCTTGACTAGCAGTGTGTAGGTCCGCACCCAGGATCCGAACCCGGGAACCCTGGGCCACCGAAGTGGAGTGCGTGAACCCAACTGGTAAGCCATTGGGCCGGCCCCTGCATTGTCCTTTTAAAAACACACCCACTCTCACCTCTCCATGCCTCCCAACTCATCCTTAACTCCTGGCAACCACTGATCTGTTCTCAATGTCTACAGTATTGTCATTTCAAAAATTTTATGTGAATAAAACCATATAGTATGTAACCTTTGGGGGTTGGCTTTTTTCACTCAGTGTAATTCTCTGAAGAGTCATCCAAGTTGTTACATATATCCACAGTTAGTTCTTTTTTACTGCTGAGTAGTATTCCATGGTGTGGATGTATCGCCGTTTGTTTAACATTAACCCATTGAAGGATATCTGGATTGTTTCCAATTTGGTGCTATTAGCAACAAACCTGTTATGTACAGGTTTTTGAGAGAACACAAATTTCCATTTCTCTAGGATAAATGCTCAAGAATGCAATTGTTGGGTCTTATGGTAATTGCATATTTAGTTTTTTAAAAACTGCCAAGCATGTTTACCATAGCTGCTGTACCATTTTACGTTCCCGCCAACAATGTATGAGTGATCCATTTTCTCCACATCCTCACCAGCATTTGGTGTTGGCACTATTTTTTATTTTAGGCTTTTGGATACGTAGGTAGTGATATCTTATTGTGGTTTAAATTTGCATTTCCCTAATGGCTAATGATGTTGAACATCTCTCCATGTGCTTATATGCCATCTGTATATCCTCACCACTGAAATGTCTATTCATGTCTTTTGCCCAGTTTCTAATTGAATTGTTTATTTTTTTACTTTTGAGTTTTGAGAGTTCTTTATATATTCTAGATACTAGTCCCCTCTCAAATATTTTCTCTCAGTCTACAGCTTGTCTTTTTATCCTTTTCACATGGTCTTTCATCAACCAAATTCATGATGAGGTTAAAATTATGAGGTCAATCTTTCCTTTTATGGACTGTAATTTTGTTGTCAAGTCTAAGAACTTTGCCTAGCTCTAAGATCCTGAAGATTTTCTCCTTTTTTTCCTTCTAAAAGTTCTATAGTTTTACATTTTACATTTAAGTCTATGATCCATTTTGAGTTATTTTTGGTATAATATGTGAGATTTAAGTTGATGTTCTTTTTTTTTTTTTTTGCCCACAGATGTCCAATTGCTCTGGCACCTTGTACTGAAAAGGTTATCTTTCCTTCATTGAATTGCTTTTGTGTCTTTACCAAAAATCAGTCAGACATATTTTGGTACGTCTACATTCAGGTTCTCTATTCTGTTCCATTGATCTATGTATTTACCCCCCTGCCAGTACCACACAGTCTAAATTTCTGTACCTGTATAGTAAGCCATACTATCAGGTAGAGTAATTCTTTCCACTTTATTCTTTGGATTCATGATTATTTTACTATTCTAGGGCTTGTGCCTTTCTATATAAATTTTAGAATAAATTTATCTATGTCTACAAAAAACCTTTAGGATTTTGACAGGAATTGCATTAAACCAATATATGAATTTAAGAAGAACTGACATCTTTACTATGTTTCCTCTTCTGATCTATGAACACAGTATGTCTCTCCATTTCTAGCTCTTCTTTGATTTCTCTCATCAGCATTTTATAATTTTAAGCATACAGATCCTGTACATGTTAAGTTTGTACCTTAGTATTTTATGTTCGTTGGAGATACTGTAAACGGTATTGTAGGCCACCCAGCTGGTGTCCACAGAGAATTGGAGAATTTCTTGATGTGTGGGAAAACCTGTACTTCTACTGTCAGAGTGAAGTGTTGTGTGCAGTAGTCGGAGTAGAGTGTTTTTCTCTTTACAATTCCTAAATATTTAATGGTTTTTGGTGGTATTTAAATTGAATTTAAAAAATTCATTTCCAATGATTTGCTGTTAGTATGTAAGAATTTATTTATTATACAACTTATTTAAAAATTGTTTTATTGTGGTAAAATACACATAAGTGTTTTATTCTTTCTGATGCTATTGTAAAAGGAATTGTTTGCGTAATTTCCTTCTCAGATTGTCCATTGTTTGTGTATAGAAATGCAGCTGATTTATGTGTATTGACTTTGTATCCTGCTACTTGGCTGAATTCATTTCTAACGATTTTTTTGATGGAATCTTTTGGGTTTTCTACATATGAGACCATATGATCTACAAACAAAGATAACTTTACTTTTTCCTTTCCAATTTGGATGCCTTTTATTGCCTCATTGCTGTGGCTAGAACTTCCAGTACTGCATTGAATAGACGTGGCAAAGCAGACACCCTTGCCATGTCCTGATCTTAGAGAAAAGGCTTTCAGTCTTTCACCACTGAGTGTGATGTTTGCTGTGGGTTTTTCATACACGGCTTTTATTGTTTTGAGGTAGTTTTCTTCTATTACTAGTTTGTTGAGGATTTTTTTTTCATGAAAGGGTGTTGAACTTTTGTCAAGTACTTTCTCTGCATCAATTGAGATGATCATGTGATTTTTTTCCTTCATTTAATTAATGTGGTGTATCACATTGATCAATTTTTGTATGTTGAATCATCCTTGCATTCCAATAATAAATCCTGCTTGGTCATGGTGTATAATCATTTTAATAGGCTGCTGAATTTGGTTTGCTGGTATTTTGTTGACGTTTTCTGTGTCAGTGTCCACAAAGGATATTGGTTCGTAGTTTTCTTTTTTTCGCAGTGTCTTCTTCTGGCTTCAGTAGCAGGATAATGCTGGCCTCATAGAATGAGATAGGAGGTGTTCCCTCCTCTTCAATTTTTGGAACAGTTTGAGAAGTGTTGGTATTAGTTCTCTAAATGTCTGGTAGAATTCATCAGTGAAGCCATCAGGTCTGGGGCTTTTCTTTGTTGGGCAGATTTTTGATTACTGACTCAATCTCCTTACTGGCTATAGATCTATTCAGATTTTTTATTTCTTTGTGAGTTATCTTGGAAGGTCTTGTGTTTCTAGGAATTTGTCATTTCATCTAAGTTATCCAATTTGTTGGTGTACAATTGTTCACAGTACTTTCTTATAATCCTTTTTATTTCTCTAGAGTCAGTAGTAATGTCCTCACTTTCATTTCTGATTTTAGTAGTTTGAGTCTTCTCTCTTTTTCTTAGTCCGTCTAGCTAAAGGTTTGTCATTTTGTTAATCTTTTCAAAGAACCAATGTTGGTTTCACTGATTTTTCTCATTTTTTAAAAAATTTATTTTCTATGTCACTTATCTCTGCTCTAATCTTTGTTATTTCCTTCCTTCTGCTAGCTTTAGGTTTAGTTTGTTCTTCTTTTTCAAGTTCCTTAAGTTGTAAAGTTAGGTTGTTGATTTGAGATCTTTCTTGTTTTTTAATATAAGCATTTATAGCTATAATTTCCCCCTTGACATTGCTTTTGCTGTATCCCATAAGTTTTGTTATGTTGTGTTTTCCTTTTCATTCATCTCTAAGTATTTTCTAATTTCCTTTGTGATTTCTTCTTTGATCACTGGTTGTTTAAGAATGTATTGTTTAATTTCCACAAATTTGTGAATTTCCCAATTTTACTTCCTTTGAGCAACTTACTTTACTTTTTAAAATTTAAGAGTATAGCATGTTAGTGCATATGCTCCTTAGTAAAGAGAAAGGAATGTTTATGATCAGCCAGAATAAGCCCTTCACTTCAATGCTGCTTAGTTTTGGATGAAGATGAAGTTCTAAACAATAAAGTAATTAGATGATTCTCATTTTCAGATTTTTTTTAAAACCCAGCAGTGAGAATCCCTCTTTACATGTATATACAATCAGAAAATCCTCAGATTCATTCATTCAACAAATATTTACTATTTCACCAGGCATTCTGCTAGAAAAGAGGGTTATGTCAGTGGATGAAACATCCCTACCCACATGAAACTTACATTATAGAGGGGAACACAGATAATAAACAATAAACATACTAGTTAAATGAATTACGTAATATGTTACAAGGTGGTAAGTTCTATGGGAAAAAAATAGAACAGGGTGAGAAGGATCTGGGTGTGAGGGTAGGTTTCAGTTTCAGATAGATGGTCAGGTTCAGCCTTGTGAAATATGTCATACTTGGACAAAGATTTACAAGATGTGAGGGAGTAAGCCATGCAAATATCTGAGGGAAGAGCGTTCCAGCAGAGGGAATGGCCGGCATAAACTTGTAACGGGCGGGGGGCCTGTCTGGAATCTCTAAGGAACAGCAATGAGGCTGGAGTGCTGTGGGGGTGATGTCAGAGGGGGAGCAGGGAGGCAGCTCATGGAGAGTCTTACAGGATTTAGGATTTAACTCTAGGAGGAATAAAGGGACAGTGCAGATTCTGAGAAGAGTATTGACATGATCTGACTTGTTTTTAACAAAATCACTCGGCTGTGGGGTCACGACCACGATGGAGCAAGGCTGACATAAAGAAGCCAGTAGGGAGGCATTTGCAATAATCCAGATGAGAAATGATGGTACCTTGGATCAGGATATCAGTGGTAGACATGGTGAGAAGTGATTGGATTCTGGAGATGTGTCAAAGGTAGAGTCACAGAGATTGACCAGATGTAGAGAAAGAGTCAAAGGTGACTCGAGGCTTTTGGCCTGAGAAAACGGAAGGCCGGCATTGCCATCAGCTGAGAAGGAGACTGCAGCTGGAGCAGTTGGGGTGGGGAAGGGTCAGGATTTCTGTTTTGGACATGTTGAGTTTGAGATGCCTGTTAGACATCTAAATGACCGTATCCGGTAGACAGTTGACCATCTGAGTTCAGAAGAACCATACTAACCCCCTTCTCTGATACGGTTGAACACTGAGAATTAATTCTTTATCAAAATGATGTCATGTCTTTTGTACAACAAACTTTTGTTTCTAGAAGCCGTCTGAAGCGATCTCCAGAATCTGTCCTTCCATTGAATGTGTCAAGTTGTTTATCGATGTCCGGCAAAGTGATGGGAGAAGGGTTCTTATCCACTCACAGCTGCTTTCCAGTTTGGGAAAATACTCACGATGGTCTTTTAATTCAATTTTTAAGTGTCTCTTCATCTTGCACAAAATACTTTCAGCGAGTTCTTCAGCTGAGTTTATAACCAGATCACTGAGACCGCCAAAAGGTTTTCGGCATTCGTCTTGTGGTTGACAGACGGTGTGGGATTGGTGATCTCCCTCCTAGGGCATGAGGGATTATGTGGGACCCCAGAGGTCATAGGAGCAGCTACTGCTTCCTGAGGGTTGACTGTGTGCCATGAGCTGTGCCAATTGCTCTATCTGCATAAGCACATTGAAGCACCACAACCATGCCGAGAGGAAGTGCTCTGATTACGCCCACATAGCTGAGGCACCTGAGGCTTCAAGAGCTAGAGTGACTGGTCCACGTTCACTAGTGCATGGGTGTTGGAGGTAGGACTAGAATGCTCCGAGGGACCCTAGAGATGTCCTGGAAACTGCTGAGCTCTGCTGGGTCAGTGCAGTGGGGGCTGATTCCGGGTCAGGGGGGTCGGAGGCTCCAGCTTCCTGCTCTGAGCCTTGGTGGAGTGCTGGGCCACCCAGCACTTCAGGACTTGAAGCCACTCTGGCCTCCTGGGCCTGGTCTCAGGATCCATGCTAGTTTGCAGTCCCCGTGGAGGGACCGTGGGGGCAAGGCAGCCCCCGCTAGGTGTGTGTGTGAGGTCTCTAGTGATCAAAAAAGAGGCTGTCACAGCTCTTGCTCTCGATTCCCCTCATTCCCCAGATCTCCTTCCTTGTACCACCTAGAACCCCCTCCCACCCACTTCCCAGAACCCTAGAATGGAAGTAAAAGTTGCATGTGGGGGCAGGTGGGGTATTATTAACCATTTCCCTGCCTGAAAACTCAGTTTCTCCCTGACTGTAACCCTGATAATCCTTGAGATGCCCTCCAGCCTCCTCCCACAATCTCCAGCCCCATTAATAGGAGATGGACAGATGGAAGGAGGAGGTCAAGGCGATCATGCAATTAGAGTGAGGCCCAGGGAGGATGGGGGAGGTGGCATCTGATAGGGACCTATCTGTTGGGTGTGAGGTGCCCCTCAGGCTTGGAGGGTGATGCAACCACCCACACCCCTCTTACTTATTTGTGCTTGGGACCAGAGATTAGTTTCTGGAATTCCATTAACTGTTGAGCAGGTTGTATATTGCACAAGAATGCTCAGCCAAGGAGAGACGGAAATCCAGCCCTTGCTTCCTTCCCCGCGGAGCTGAATCCACCCTTCCATTTTTCTGATTCACACAAAGGTGTTATAAGGGCTGAAGGTTAGTATGTTAGTTAAACAAAAGTCTTAAAAGGTTACATATAAAGCTTCAGTGTTTTATTTTAACTTAAAACACAGGAATATGTATTCACTCTCCAATCTTTTGATATAGGTCCAAAGCCTCTTCTTTGAGGAGTCCACTGATCAGAATTCCAGTTCATTCCCTCCGTCTATAATTTCCAATTTTGGTGTCTTGAAAGTGGAAAGGGAACTTAAGACTCCTGTGAAGTGATCTGCAGGCAGAATTCTTCTTGAGGATTTCTCTCTCGCAGCGGTCCTGCTCATATCTAATTAGACAGCAGTATTTTAACAATTTGCCATTGCTGGGGTTTCACCACCTCCTATCTGGATCCCAAAGCTCCCACCAAGGCACTTTTGTCCATGGATAGCTGCCAAATTACTGTCGCTGAGGGGGAAACAAGCAGAGGACCCCTGTTCTACCATTTTACTGAGGGCCTTCCTCTGCTGGTTCTTTAAGCCAGCATTTATCAAGCAGTTACTATGTGCCAGCTCCATACTAAATATTTTTCATGCATTTTCTGCCACACTAAGAGGTCAGAATTATCAGCCTCATTTTACAGATGAGGACACTGGGGCACAGGGAGGTGAAATGACTTGCCTCATTTTCCAATCACACAACTTCTGTGTTTATTCAATTCTACGACATTTTTTTTCACATTGCTAAAATTAGGATTTTGAAGAAATATAGAACAAATGAAGAAGCCATGATATTTAAAGGTGTTGTTTTTTAAAATTTTTAACTTTTATTGTGAAATAATTTCAAATTTACAGAAAAAAATCACAATAGTGCAAAGAACTACCATACGCCCTTGACCCAGAAGCACATATCAACAATTTTGCCACATTTACTTTAAAATTATCTCAATGAGTAGATAGAGAGATAGATAGATAGATAGATAGATAGATAGATAGATAGATAGATAGATGGATAGATAGATAGATCTGAATAATTTGAAAGTTGCAGACATTATACCTCTTTTCCCCTAAATATTTCCCAAAAACAAGGTTATTTTCTTACATAATCATAGTATAAGTGTTAAAAATCAGAAAATCTAACATTGAACAATATACTATTATCCAGTGCATAGTCCACATTCAAATTTTGCCAACTTTCCTAATAATGTCCTTTATAGCAGAATTTTTCCAGTGCAGAATTCAATGAGAATTACATGTTAGGGGCTGGCCCCGAGGCCTAGTGGTTAAGTTCCACGTGCTCTGCTTCGGTGGCCCAGGTTCGTTTCCTGGGCGTGGACCTACACCACTTGTCAGTGGCCATGCTGTGGCGGCAACCCACATACAAAATAGAGGAAGATTGGCACAGATGTTAGCTCAGGGCAAATCTTCCTCAGTCAAAAAAAAAAAAAATTACAAGTTGCATTTAGTTGTTATATCTCTGTAGTCTCCTTTAAGTTCCTTTCTTTTTGCTCTTGACCTTGACATTTTCGGAGAGTCAGGCCAGTTATTTTGTAGAATTCCCCAAATCTCAGCGTGTCTAATTGCTTTCTCATGGTTAGACAGGTTATGCCCTTTGGGCAGGAAGACCACGTAAGTGACACCCTTCTTGGCGCATCCCCTCGAGAGGCACACGTGTCGGTTTGTCCTGTCTGTCAGATTTCTCCTCTGTAGTTATCACTTTTTCCTTTGTAGTTAAGAAGCTATTTGGAAGGAGACACTTTGAGACTGTGAATATCCTCATCAACCTTGCACCCAATGGTTTTAGCCTCCATTGGTGATTCTTATTCGTATTCACATATATTGCTATTATGGTTGCAAAATAGTGATTTTTGAACTCCTCCATCCCTTCTGTATTTATTAGTTGGAATTCTGTTGTAAGGAAGAGCTCTCCCTTCTCTCCTGTGTATTAATTAACAGTACGGATTCTTATTTTATTCAGTGGGAAATAATGCGTAACTGTCACTATTTATGCTGACAGATTGACACATTGTCACAAAGAGGCAGGATTTGAACCCAGGTCTTTCTGATCCCAAAGCTCGTGTTCTTGACCAGGCTTCTGCGCTCTATGCTGCTTCCCAGCTGCGTTACCTTGAGCCAATCGCTTGGCTCTCTAAGACTCAGCTTTCACGTTGGAAGGACATAAGAGGCGCGTGTGATGAGCGACAAAGATCCTGCAGGGAAAGTCTGTGGCGTTGCCCCTCAGCTGAGTCCTAGGACTAACCCCCACTCCCTGCCAAGACCTCAGGACAATTCCACTCAACCAACATCAAGCTGCACCACCCTCTCCTGTGTTAGAGGCTTGGCACACACAGACAAGTCAGGCACGGCCCCTGCCAGCCTGAGGCTGCTCCATCCGACTGGCACCAGAGTGAAACAACCTAGAGCAGAGCCACAGCAGAGCCGCAGTGGACGTGCAGCCGCGAGGGACATGCAGAAATAAACATCTGTGGTCATCAGCCACTGAGGTTCGGGGCTGGTCTGTCCCTGCAGCATAACCTCATCCACCACTCCCTGTCCTAGGTTCTGGAAGCACAACAGGGACCAAGACAGACTTCGTCCCTGCTCTCACAGAGCTCACAGTCTACTCAGGAAGATAGACGCTAACCAAACGAATAATTATTTAGTCACTATTACGTCAAGGGCTACAAAGGAAAAGCACTTGATCCTGGGACAGCACCTGACCTCATCGGGGAAACCAGGGAGAGCTTCCAAGGAACAGCAAAACTAAGACCTTAAGAATGAGTTTGAGTCAGCCAGGTGAAGAAGGGGTGGTGAGGTATTCCAGCAGAGGGAACAGCATGTGCAAAGGTCCTAGGGCAGGAAGCGAGCCTCCTGGATTTCTGCACTTTCCAAGCTTGTTTCTCTAATTGCCTCTCAATTCTGTGAGCCCCAAGATTCTGCTGATACATTTCCTTTTTACTTAAATTAGCTGAAATTGCACTGCTTTCCACAAAAGGAATATACACTTCGTATTTTGGGCAGGAATCTTTGGCCACAGTCTGTAGCCTTTTCTCAGAGTCACATCAATGAGAGTCTCTCAAATAAATGCCCACTTCAATAGACTCCTTGACCAGAGAGAAGTTCTCGTGCTAATGTATATGTGGGCCCATCTGGCTGCTCCAAGGAGAAGTCAGATGAGTACCCTCTTGCGCAACTAAGTCACGAAAAGCAATCTGATTTCCTTTTTTCCTTTTGTTGATTCTTCAGAATGAGTCATCAGCCCTGTTGCATACACGGTCAAGGCAGCAGGGCCCAGAGGTCTCTCCCAGCAACACTCTGGCACCCATTACCTCCTCCCACCCCTGTGTCAGGTGTAATCCTCCAGCAGCATCTGAGCCAAAAAGAGCAAAAAAAGAATCTCTACCCTGTGGGGCAGACTCCTCCCTTGGTCTTAACCGTTTTCAGTAGATCTACCCATTTTTCAAGCCAAAATCCCAAGAATCATCCTCGATTCCTTTCCTTGCCCCTCACATTTAAGCAATCTGCAAGTCCTGACGGTCCTGCCTCCAAGATACATCACACACTAGTCCACCTCCCCACATCACCACTGCCTCCACCTTCCGCCCAGCCACCACCACCCGACGCCTGCCTGGCCTCCCCTCCATCTCCCCACTTCCTCTCCGGCTCTCCAGTCCGTTTACTTCAGCTAGAGTGATCTTTTAAAGATGCAAATCTTCTGCTTAAAGCCTTCTAAAGGCTCTCCATTGTCTTAGGATAAAACCCAAACTCCTCTCCTTGTCCTGTAAGACCCTGTGTGATATGATCATGACCCAGGTCACTCCCCTCTTGCCCTCAGCGCTTCAGCCACACTGACCTGCTTGTGGTCTCTGGAATAGCCCTGATCTCTCACCTCTGCGCTGTCTCAAATTCTATTATCTTCGCCTATAATGCTGTCACCCATATTCACAATCCAGAAAATGCCTTCTTCATCCTTAGGGTTCAGGTTAAAAGTTTCAGGTTAAATGTCACCACCTTCAGGAAGCCTTCCTTGGCCACCTCCAGGCTATGTTAGGCCCTCCCGTTCGTGATTCTTCTCCACCATACAGTGACACACTTGTAATCTCATGTTCCGTGTCTGGCTCCTCTGCCGGCGCACTGTGAGCTCAATGAAGTCAGGAACTCTCTCTTTCTTGCTCACTGCAGTCTCCCTGGAGCCCAGCACGATGCCTGGCTTATGCTAGGTACTCAGTAAGTGTTTGCTATAGGGATGAACAAATGACAGCTGGGATTCTGGAATCTAGGCTTCACAGCTAGTTCTTGGCAGGATTCCATAATCTTCTGGGATGGACTTGGCCCTTGGGAAGGAAAAGCTCTCTAGGTCCTAAATTCTCCAAGGGATGTTAGGCAGACATTTTATAGCTTATCCAAGCATGGGAGGCGAAGCATTAACTATTCCCCCTAAAATAGCTATAGATTATAGTTATCTTCTGTGTGAGGCAGGAATATGGGTTTTTATGTTTTCATAGTATTCATCCAGGGGCCTGACACAGAGGCATTAAAAACGCAGACTTCAGGTCTATGTGGCCTGGATTCAAATCCATCTCTGTCACCTATAGCTGCGTAGCCTTAGGCAACTAACTTCATCTTCCTGAATCTTCCTTTCCTCTTCTGTAAAATAAGGATAATAACAATCTATTATTTATAGGATTACATGAAAATTAACTCAGACAGTTCATGTAACACTCAGTGTCTGGCACATGGGTGGAGCTTAATATCCCATTATTGTTCGTATCATTAATAGGTTGATGATGTTTAAAAGAACATTAGGCATTTCCCCATATTACCACTAGGTGTCGCCAAAGACTTGGCTAAAATAGCAGCCCTAGCTTCCAGAGCGTAGAAGCCTAAGTCTGGAACAAAAGGCCCTTGGAGTTGGAGAAATGGAAGACAGACTAGGTCAGGAAAGCAGGTCCGGGATTTGAACCCACTTGTCCTGCCTCCTTAAGGATGGCAAACTTAAGGGCCACGGTTGGGAGGCGCCCTCCCCACCAAGGCTCCCACAGCTCCTCCAGCCCACGGGACAGCCTGTTTTAGCATTCATAGTAATGGGTAGCCATGAAAGCCAACTATGTGACAAGTGCTATTCTAAGCACTTTAAAATATGAACTCACTGAATTCCCAGAAACAACCATATGGGGCAGACTCTAATGTTTTCCTCATTTTAAAGATGTGAAAAGTGAGGCCCAGGAAGGTTGAGTAACTTGCTCAAGGACACACAGCTAGTAAATGCAGAGTGGGATTAAAACCCTGGTATTCCAGCTGCAGTCTGTGCCATCACAGAGTTCACTTCTTTGGTCACATTGGTGATAATTTTTCTCATTACACTTTTAATCTTTTGATATCACGTAGCTTCTTTGGTGATTTAACACATAACTATTGTTCCACTACAGGTTAAATTTCCTGAATCTAGGTCTTGGTAAGGAAATAATGTTGATTTTGAAAAAAGTAATTGTCAAATGGATGATGATGTAGGAAAATTGGTATTGTGGTTTCACAAAACATTCTTCTGTAAATAACACAGCCTTTGGCTGATTCTTTATCATAGCTCCAAGTTTGCCATCCAGTTCCAAGTGAATTCCATAGACCCGGTTACCAGCTAAATCGGAGGCTTGGAGGACAAATGAGAAAGGGAGCAACCTGGCCTGGCCTTTCATTCACTCATTCACTTGCTCACTCATTCATTCATTCAACTGTTACTGCCTCCTCCTCTCTGCCAGGCCCTGGACTGGGCTCTGAAGCCAAGAAATGGCCCCAAAATGAGGCCTGCCCTCAAGGAGTTCACAGTCTGGGGGCGGTTAACAGACATAGGAAGTGCTTTAATTGAATTGGCATTACTCAATTGCCCATCTCCCCAGACTCCATAGATGGCATTTGTCTGATTCACTTCTCTCTCCTCCTTTCCTAGCACAGTGCCTGGCATACTGTAGGTGCTCAATAAATGTTTGCTGAATGAATGCAAAGGCTTCAGGGAGGAGGCAGCATTTGCTTTGGGGCTTTGACAACGAGAGGCTCTTGATAGGTGAAGACAGGGGAGAGAGGACACCCCCTGAAGAGGAGGAGTGACAGGTCATTTTAGGAAGATTACCCTGGCTGCTGTGTGGAGAACGCTGGTTCTGGGTGAGACCCGGGGCAGGGAGACCAGTGAGGAGGCTGGTGCAGGGTCCAGGGAGAGAGGATGGTGGCCTGGACCCAGTGGGGACAGAAAAGCCTGAAGGGGGATTCAGGAGGGATGAACAAGACTTGGGGAGCGTGGAGCGGGAGTCGTGGCTGAGTTCAGTCATCTGGTGGAGGGGAGCAAGTTGAGAGGCCTTGGCAGGAAGTTGAGGTCTGTTGAGCAAAATTTTAGGGCAGAAAGACCTTCCAGGTCCCTCAAGTCAGGGCCCAGCTTTAGTGTTATTTCTATCACCTGAGCCTGGAGGGTGGGGCGGTCTTGTGGGTACCAAGGAAGGGAGCTGGCTGGGCAGGAGGCGGCCTCATGTGAGTGAGAAGCCCTGCCTCACCTCCTCCAGTTTTCTGGGGCCCCAGGGGGTAGCAGGTTGGCCACTGAGGCCTAGTCAATGCCCAGACCTTGGCGTGAAGGCTACTGGAAAGTGGAGTCCCTCCAAATTGGACCTTCGGATTCTCGCTCAGCAGCACACATCACACGCCATGGGCAGGGCCCCTTCCTCCCTTGTATTATATTTTATTTTTCTTAGGGTATAACATACACAAAGTACATAAAGTTCCCTAATCTTAAAGTATAGCTTGATGAATTTTTGCCCATGTAATCATCAATCAGATTAAGATACAGACGTTTTCCAGCACCCCAGAAAAGTCCCTCTTGCTCCTTGCCCATCTCTACTCCCCCTCCGACCCAGCTACCTACTATTCTGATTTCCATCACCATAGATTAGTTTTGCCTGCCCTTGGACTTTACATGAATGGAATCATACAATATGTACTGCTTTTGCGTCTGAACACTCTCAGTTCACACACTGTATGTGAGATCAATCCATGGTGCTGTGTGTCAGTATTTTGTACTTTTATATGTAAACATAGTATTTCATTGGATGAACATGCCATAATTTGTTTATCAATTCTCCTGTTGATAGACATTGGCCTATTTCCAGTTGGAGCTATGAATAAATCTGCCATGAAAATTCCTTTTTTTTGCTGAGGAAGATTTGCTCTGTGCTCACATCTGTTGCCAATCTTCCTGTTTTTTTTGCTTGAGGAAGATCAGTCCTGAGCTAACATCTGTGCCAATCTTCCTCTATTTTTTGTATGTGGGATGCCGCCACAGCCTGGCTGGTGAGTGATGTAGGTCCACGCCTGGAATCCAAACCAGCAAACTTGGGCCGCCGAAGCGGAGCGCACTGAACTTGAACCACTTGGCCTCGAGCCCACCCCAGAAAATTCTTGTATGAGTCTTTTGTAGACATAGGCTCTCATTTCTCTTGGAATGAATACCTAGGAGTGGAAACTCTAGGTCACAGCATAGGTGTATGTTTAGATTTAGCAGACACTGCCAGTTTTCTGAAGTGGTTGTATCAATTTCCTCTCTCATCCGCAGCGTGCAAGAATTTCAGTTCTCCACATCCCTGCCAACACTTAGCCCCTTCTTTTTCTAAACAAGACTTTCCACTGTGAGACCTCTCTTTTCTCCAGTGTTGGATACTGGGTGTACCTAGCATGGGTGCATTGATCCCTCAGCCCATAAGCAGCAAGATAGCGAAAGGCCGTATCCGGTTTGTTTGAATCTCAGCTAGATGAGGAATGGACATCTCCTTGACGTGGATGTGACCCCAGGAACTTATGACCATCTTATGGCCATGAGCATGAATCCAACATGAGAATGGCAAAGCAGAGACAGAATGAACCTGAGAGATGGAATGTCCTTGATGACATTGCCAAGCCACTCAATTAACCTGCCATTGAGTGGCAGGCTCCTTATTTTTTTAAGCCAATTGATTTAAGGTTTTGTTGGAACTTCCAACATAAAGGATACAGTCCATAAGTCCTCCTTGTAACCAAGCCCAATGGCTCCATTTCTGTCCTCCACAGCAGTCAGCCCCACTGAGCACTCTCTCCTTGAAACCTTCCCTCTGGGATCCCATACTCACCTGGTCCTCCTCCTATCTCACTGGTCACTGTTTCTAAGGCTGCTTTGTTGGCTCCTCCTCCTCTGCCTACTTTTTAATCTACTTCCCCTCCCTTGGGATGTCGTCCAGGACCATGATCACCTGTGTGCTGATAGTCCCCAAATCTGTATCTCCAGCCCAGACCTCTCTTCCGAGCTCTCGCCTCGTATAAAACTGCCTATTGACCCTCTCTACCTAGAGGTTGGCCAGGCATTTCAAACTTTGGCTTCTCAAAGCCAAACTCTTGATCTTCTCCCTCAATCTGATCCTTCCTTAGGCTTCACCACCTTAGTCAAGGGCTCCTTCACTCCTTCACACTCAAGGCAAAAACCTAAGTGTTATTGTCGATGCCTCCGCACCTCCCCCTACATCCAATCCTACATCCTTTACTTCCCCAGCTCCCCAAGCCACCACCCCATCTGAGTCACCATCACTCTGCACCTGGAAAGCTGCAACAGCCTGCTAACTGGTCTCCCCACACCCACTCCCAAGTGCCTTCCAAGCCCTTCCCTGTAGCCAGAGTGGTCTTTCAGAAACCCAAATTTGGAATCATTCTCCTGATGAAAACGGCTTCTCATCACTCTCAAGATAAAATCCAGAATCTTTAGGTGGTGCTACCCGCACTACTCCTTGCTCACCTCTTACTCTGCCCCTTCCCACCTCCACATCTGGGACAAGTGGTTCTTTCTGCCTAGAACACTTCCCCTCTCACTCTTGCCCTGCACAATTCCTAATTGTCCTTGGTTCCTCAGCCTAAATGCCAGCTTCCCAAGGAGGGTCCACCCTCACCTCTCACCCTACCTTAGGACTCCACTAATTTTTCATACTACTCTTTACTTTCCCCTGCAGCACTTCCCATGATGCATAATTATATACTGATTTGATTAAAATTATTAATATGTAGTGATTATTTGATGACTGTCTTTCCTCTCCTCCCCCACTCTCTCGCACTAGACTGGCAGCGTTTTGGGATTAGAACAGAGCCTGTCATCCTCCACTCTACCCTCTTGCCTTAACTACTGCACTTACACACAGTAAGCGTTCAAGGAATGTGCTTAATTAGCTAATAAGTGAATACACTGCCTCATTCGAGCGCCAGAACAACCCTGTGAAGTAGGCATTTCATCAGACATGAGGAAGCTGGGAACTGGGGTGCGCAAACGGAGGAGTCTGGTCCTGACTCAAGTCTAGTCCCAAGTTGTGAGCCCGGATCTTTCCGCTCCTGAGCTTTGGCTCCTTGGTGAAAGGGCCAGGGAGGGGGCGGACTTTGAGCCACGAAAGGGTTTTCCGGGAGTACACGGGTCATCCACGCGGGCCACATGGAACGCGAGCTCACCTCCAGAGACTAAGGTACGCCCCCTGGGCGCTCAATGAGTAAAGATCACAATCTGCTGCATATGCATGAGGGGACCATGGGCCCTTAATGTGGGACTGCCCAGGCTGCGCCTGATGAAAAATTCTTCGGACTTGAAGACTTTGGAGCCCCCAGAGTTCTGCACACGTACGTAGAAAGTCTTCCAAGGGTCATCTGTGGCGGATGTCGAGGGGGTGTCGGGCGAAAGCAACCCCAATTTGGGTCGTCTGGTCAGGCGTCTGCTGTAGGCAGCCCAAGCCCAGGAGGGGTCCTCGGCCGGCTCGACTAGAAGACGAAGGGGGCGTCTCCCGGCTTCCTGCGGCGTCGGTGGTGAGCTGAGGTGGACGCGGGTTGCGGCAGCGAGGGCGACAGTGGCGGCGGCGCCATGGCAGGGCTCGCAGGTACCGTGGCCTCGGCCTCCTGGGGGCGGGATGAGAGGCCCTCAGTGCGGCCGCGCCGCCATGTTGTCCCTTCGGGGTCACCTTAGGCGTCGCCCGGTCCTTCGCTGGGGTTTTCCTTCCGCGCACCCTGCGCGCCACCCGTGTCCGGAGTCACGTGATTTCCCTGTTTGGCTCCAGCCTGGGTCTCGGGGGTCCCTTCTTGGCCCAAGGGCGGGTCACCGGACTCCTGGGTTCTCGTTCTGGCCTCCAAGGTCAGCGCTCGCCTGTCTGCTCCCGGAATGGGGTAGGCAGAGCCGGGGAGCGCGTGGCTGGGGGGCGCGACCACCCCGTTTCGGTCCCGGGGCCCCTGGCAGGAGGCCCAGCTTCTGAGGGGCCTGTCACTCTCTCTCCGCCACTTCAGTTGCACAAAATTGGAAGGGGCCTGCGGGAGAGGGGAGAAAAGGGTCTCCCGCCCCGGGCCCTCGCTTTGGTGTCTGGGGTAATAGGTTGACGCTGCGCTTTGAGTCGCCGGTGCGTCTAACTCTTGCTAACTTGACGTCAAGTGTGGACACCCGTTGCCTTTCCTCCAATGTATATGGGGAGTGGCTCTCAAGGGCAGCTGAGGGAACGGAATGCCTGGCACACTAATGGTCTGGAAAGAAGAATGGGGGATGGGAGACAGTTGCGTTTTCCTTCCCCTTTCCAAATCTTCTTTAATTTCCTTCCAGGCCTCCGTGTCCCTTTTCCATGCTAAATGTTGGGACAGACTGGGGCCTGTCCTAGGAAAGAAATGGTCTTTCTGTTTATAGGTCCGGATCGTGTTTTATCCCTTTCAGGGAACTGGTGTGTTGGGGACAGCTTCTGTTTGCCCTGCCTGACATGATCCAACCATCCCCTCAGCCTTCTGGACGGCAACACCTAATCCAGGACCAAAAAAAAAAAGTTCCAAGCTTAAGTGCTAATGCTAAGTGTTAGATCTTGTTTGTTTGTTTTAAATCAAAGACTAATTAACGTCAAGCAAATTTGTTAAAAGATTCGGAGTCCTGGTCGGTTTCCAGTGACCAGATCAATTCCATCTCTGAAATTGGTCTTGTTAGAATTGCTGCCAAAAACAGTTTAACCTTTTATCTGTAATATGTTGTTACAAAGAGGAATCTGGAAGTCTGGGTTTGGCTGTCTCTTTTGTTGTTGATCTCTTATCTTTGAAACATATGCATTCCATTTCAAGCCTGTCACTGTGTGATATACCAAGGACCATGTGTTGCCTGCCTCTCTGACTTCCTGTTTTAAGACTGCTCAGGAATCTGGATCCTGCTGGGGTATTGGCCCTGCGAGAGGGAGACGGGGAAGAGGGGGTGGTGAACAGGATCATTCCCAGAGAAGATGGTGACATGTCTCTGGGGCATATAGAGGAAGTCAGAGGTCACCAGGGAAAAAGAGACTGTTGTTAGACTAATGTTTTGTGTGTGTGCTTGCGCTAGTGCGCGTTTAAATCTCGGGGGATAAAACTGCAAATTCAGAATCTCACTCTAGGGTGCTGGCTCCTGAGTAGATAGATACAAGCTTGAAAATAGATATCTAGCAAATGGCTCACAACAAACCTGCTCCCTCCTCCAACCCATGTGTGGTAAGCTGTTACTGTCCTGCAGCTGAAGCTCAAGAAACATGTCCACCCGCCCCTTCCTTCAGTCACAATCCAAATACTCCACAGATCGAGGTAACAGTGTCACATAGCATCCTACACGTCTGAAAGATATGGTACCTAAACCCCCTGGGGGCCTAACTTCAACTGGTTAGGCTAGGAAACTAACATCCTTTGTGGGGCATTAGCCCCAAGAGTCTTGCCTGTTGCTGGAGTCCCACAAAGCTATTCCCATCCCCTCACAACTCAAAAGTTCTATCCTTGGCCTTGTGGGAACAAAGTTTTGTGAGAGTGGTGAAGACAGTTTAGGCAAAGGGGAGGCCTGTGAACATTTTGCCCTGTAGACTAAGGTCTTTGCAATAAAACTCTGGTCATTTTCAACTCCTCCCATTGCTGTCTCAGAATAAAATGTTTAATGTTATTGCTTCTGGAAAAAATTTATAAACATGATGTGTTTGGACCAGACTTCTAGGCATTGCACAGGAATAGAAAGTGAACGCGTTGCTTCTGTCTTCTCTGGTGGGTTGTATTGGCTGCCAGAACATGGTGGAGGGGGACGAAAGGGAGGAGTGGACATTGCACACTCAAGCCCACCCAT
The DNA here is from genome assembly GCF_020826845.1 of Diceros bicornis minor. Lineage (NCBI taxonomy): Eukaryota > Metazoa > Chordata > Mammalia > Perissodactyla > Rhinocerotidae > Diceros > Diceros bicornis. Next base: position 22,572,190 of record NC_080758.1, read on the forward strand.
GCGAGTGCAGGCCACCAGGGCAGCCCTTGCCTGGAAGTCCATCATGTCTCACTGTGCCATGCTCAGAGCCCTGCTGATGATGGATGGACGAAGGAAGCCCCACAGATGGGCTTTGCCAAGATCATCTGGAAAGCCCTGGGGCTGCCAGCAGCCTCCTGCCTTTTAAAGTGGGCACAAGAGGCTAAGGGGGGCCTGCTGTGTCGAGTAGCCAGACCCTTCCCTGCTGCTTTGGCCTGAAACCTAGCTACCTTGTAACTAGGCTGAGGTTAGAGCATCTGGGGTGGTGGGGCTGTGGGCACACCCCTTGAAGGCTCTGAGGGGAGGGACAGCCTACATTGAGAACACATGTTGACATATGTTCATGGTTCTGTGGGTTTAGTGTAGAAAACCACAGATACTCCCAGTCTTGAAGCCTGCCAAGATATGGGCTTCAGAAGGGAGGTGTGGGCATTGCCTGCTAATGAGTCAGCCTGGGGCAAGAGGAGACCTGCCTCGCCTTCAGGCTATGATAGGAGCTGGAAGCACCCAGCCTAAGGAAGTTGGAGTCTTGGATTGCACATCCCCACCCCAGGCCCCATGAGTCCTGCTTGCCATTTTGATGGGAGACTATTTCTAGTATTGGGGTTTACTGGAATCTTAGCAGCCCTTTTACAGAGGGGAACTGAAAGTGAGGGGTAGGAGGTCACCTGGCCAGGTTCCCTGGGCTGTTTGACGTCAAAGCAAATACCAGAACTGAGGTCTGCACCCTGCCCTGCCCCCAATTCTCTGATGCTGAACTGAAGTTACAAGTGCCTCTAGAGGTGTTATGAGGTGGGTTGAGAAATGCAAGGGGCTTGCTTAGGGTAGGGAAACGTTATCAGGCCCAAGGGGGTGAGGTGTTTTGCTCAAGAAGTGTTTGTGACAACCATGACTAAGGGATTTGAGGAAGTGGCAGAAAGAGAGATTTATGGCCCTCCAACTCCTCTTGGTGTTGACCCAGGAACAGGTGTGTAGTGACAGGGACACATAAAGCCAGAGACGAGGCTGAACAGGCGGCAGCGCCATTTGGTGAGGCAGTCAGCTGACTCCACGTAAAAGGAGCCCTGACTCACTGAGGAGTGGGAGAGGGGAGAGAAGTTGGGAGCTGAGCCGCCAGCCCAGCCGCCCACCCTGACATGATGGCAGGGGAGAGTCCAGGGTCTGGGACCTGGTAAGCACCCTTAACAATATGGAGGCTAACGCTGAGAAAAGCAGAGAATCCACTAATGGGGAGGGTGAGCTGGAGAGAGGTTCCTGGGGGTGGGGGATGAGACCCTGGAGAGAGTAGCAAGGCCAGGTAGGATGCCTTTGTAGAGGTTATAGGGCCTGGAGGTGTGAGCTGGGTGGGGGAGGTGCCACACCACACCTCTTATCCCAAACTCATTGTCCAAGCCAGTGCCCACCCTGCCCAGTGCTATTTCCTGGGGGCTCCTGGATGGAGATAAGACTTTGTGTTCTGAAGTCCTGATCACTCCCTAGGTCCCTAGTATCCCATTTTGAGGGCTACTCCCACCTTTCATAGTGATTACCTGCCCAGGCCCCTTATTCCAGGACAAATGAAGGCACCTACCCGTCTGGGGGGTAAGTCGTCCCTTATTCCCAGACTACAAGTGAAGATGTCCGCCTTTCTCTTTGCAGAGGGGGAAGTGGTCCTTTATCTCAGGACAGGGTTAAGTTGAGATGGAACTGGGTTTGTGAGAGGGTCTCAGTTTATTCCTATTTTGTTGCCTCCCTCCTTCCCTCCCCCCCTCCCTCTCCCAAGTAGTGTGCCCACTCCACAACGGGTGCATCAGCCCAGTCTTAGAAGTATGTGTCGAAGCCACAAAAGAAATCACAAGACAACTTTTTGGTGCGCCTCCACCGACCCGCAGGGTCCTAGGACACTGTGCGAGACGGGGGAGGTACTGGTTTTTTATTTTTTGTAGAGGTGGTCCCTGTCCTCCAGGAGCTTACAATCTAGCTGGGGAGATACAACTAATGCACACTTATACAATCAGTACAATTAGCAATTACCACAATATTGACCACAACTGCGTGAGACCAGGGAAAAGCAAGATCAGTGAGGGGCTGGGGGCTCGGAGAAGATGTTTTAGTAAAGATGGGATTTGTTTACTGGTTGTATAAGTCCAAATCAAGTGACACATTTCTTTTGGGTGGGGTGGGCTTGGGAGGCAGTGAGGGGGAACGGGGAATCGAGGGAGCAAAGGCAGCAAGGCTGGAATGCACGTGCCGTAGGCAAGGGACAGTGAGAGGGCCCACTCTGTTTCTTAACCCTCCTCCTCCCTCACCCTTGCCCTCCAGTCCCGCCACACTGGCACGCAGTTGGCGCCTTGTCTGCTGCACCGAGATTCAGGGCTTTGTCTGGTGATGTTGGAACATCCATTCTGCTGGCTGGTGTGGCTGTCTGGATCTCCGTGGTGGGGCCTGCTGGCATGGCCGTGGTTGCGGGGCTGGGATGGTGCTGTCCCGACTTGGTCCAGATCAGAATGCATTGCCTATGCCCAGATCTCAGGGGTCTGCTCCCCCAATCCCCCCTCCTCCCTCTACCCTGCCCGGCAGTGGGAAGGGTGCAAGGGGTTTGGAAAGGATCTGGTATTGTTGTCATTGTCGGTGCTGCTTCTCCGGGGGCCTACCGGCCCCTCACTGACCTTGGCAAGTGCTCCTCTGGTGAGAGAGCACAGGGGACCCCCCATTCCTGCGCGGCACTGGCTCCCATGCTGGCGGAGATGCACAGGAGCACCTGGTGACACGGCCGCCCAGGGCTAGGGGCTGGGGCCTCAGTTGGGGGCTCGCTGCCGGCGCTCTCCCAACACCTGCCGCCCGGTCCTCGACACGGTGTACGCCAGCTTCTGCAGGGAGTACCTGAACACCTGCGGAGAGAGACCCAGGACCTGCCCTGAGAGGGGGGCACCCGCAGCCTGTCAGCGGTGCAGCCGTGCCCGCCCCCGCCCCCTCCCCCGCCCCGCCCGCCCGCCCGCCCGTCCCACCAGGAGAGGCGGGCGCGGGCGCAGCTTGTCCACGAGTCAGGGCAGCTGGAGCTTTTCCAACTGTGCTGAAGGCTGCATGGCGGCAAGCTGATTGGAACCACAACTTAGGTATACCTCACTTCTCGCAATGGGCTGTGTCCCTGGAGGATTTCGAAAAGCGAATCCTACCCAGTAAATGCAGCATTCCAGGAACACCTTGAAGGAAATATGCGATTCCTTTGGCAAAGGATTCCTTTAAGAGAATTCTTCCTGCGAGGGGTGCTTTTAGGGTAAATGATTTTGTGGGCAAAGCAGTTTCTTCTGATATATTTCTTTTTACACAAAGCGCTTTGCCTTTATTTGATTTTTTTAAATAAAGTGAATTGTCCTTTTTTGGAAGTGATTTTTTTCTGTTCCATTTTTCCTGCAAAGAGCCTTTTCCTCTAATTGTTTTCTTCAAAGCGCTTTTATCTGATTCATTTTTTCTTTTAGCTCCTTTGTCTAATTTTTTTCTGCAATGCGCTTTTTATCTAATGCATTTTTTTCTGCCAAGTGCTTTTGTCTAATTTATTTTTCCTGCAATGCGCATTTTCTCTAATTCATTTTTTCCCGTGAATTACTTTTTCTCTAATTAGTTTTGGGGTTTTTTTGCAAAGTGCTTTTTATTTTTTTCTCAGAAGTGCCTTCTTCTAACTTAATTTTCGTCCTATCCCCGAAATTTATATTTTTTTTAAAGAAAATTGCCCTGCAATGCGCAATTTTTTAAGGTGGAAAATTTTCGCTATGCGAGCTGTAAAGTCTCTTTTCGTAAAACAGAAGTGCCCCGCCTCCCTCCTGGGATCGAGTCTGAGTGTAGCGGGTTTTTCTTACCGCATTGGTCGCTAAGAGCCTCGGTGATTGTCCGCGGCTGGCGCCCGCCGCGCCCCAACTCTTTGTTCCCGGCCGGGCGCGGGCGCACTGGGAAGGGTCTGCGCGAGGAGGAGGGCGCAGGGAACTGGCGGAGGCGCGCGGTGCCGGCCGCGGCACTCGGCCATGCAGGGATTGCGGCAATCAGGATAGGACGGGTCCGGGAGGCGGCAATTGCGATGCGAACTTGCCGGTTCAAGGGGCGTGCATCGGGACCCCACTCCCACCCGGAACCCGGGCACGCTTACCTGCAGCAGCACGCGGAAAATGTACCAGCCGATGATGAGCAGTTCCGCGGAGGCTGCCGCCACTGCCGCCATGGTTCCGAGAGTGGTGGGTGGGTGGTTGAGAGCGAGTGCTGCCGGAGGCCGCGGGTTAGCCGAGCTCCGCTGGTCTCTCGGAGTCCGCTGTTGGGCGCACTGCCGCAGCCGCGGTGGCCGCCGCTTAAGTATCCGCCCGCCATCCGAGTGCGCATGTGCGCTTGGGGGGGTGGTCCATGAGGAGGGGTGGCCGGGGGGCCCTCCTCATTCGCCAGGAGAGGAAAAAATAATCCATCTGCTCTTTCCACACCGACCCCCGCCTCCTGAGTTCCATCTTAGCCCCTTTCCAGAAGATTCCACCGTGCCCGGTTTTGAATTTTAGTGTAAAATGGAGGGGAACCGCAACTATGAGTAGCACATAGGGCGAGGGTAGGGGGTGTGCGCCTCATGGTGCGGAACTCCTCTCTCCAAGCCCTGGCCGGCAAATTCAAGCCCAGTATCCAGTGCCGCGCCAGAACCCACCTTGGGCATGGATGGAAAACCTGATTTAGAGAGGGATCATCTGCCCCGCAGAGCGAAAAAAGGTGCCCCTTCCAGGACCTTTGGCTTCACAAGCCCCTGGTCAGCATTCTTTTTCTAATACTCGATGTGTTGTAGCCCAGGTCCTCTGCTTCACAGAGTCTCTGAACGCGTAATTTCCCTGATTCCTCGCATCCCGCTTCTTACAGTTGCCAGATCGGGATCTACGGCGGTGGCGATGGTAGGGGGCCGAGGCAGGGCGCTGAGCTCTAGGCGCAAAAGCGGTGGTAATCGGTGTCTACCCTGTGGGAGGGATGCGGGCGGGATTGGCACCTTTGTATGCGCGGAGGGGATGGGATGAGCTCTCCCGAGAAGTGGTTGGAATGCGCTCTGGGATTGTTTTCTGCTGGACAGGTCATTTCAACCTCTGTTTTCTGCTCCTCTCCCCCCAGGCCCTGGTAGGTCTTCCTCAGCCAGCGAGGTTCTTTATGTACCCGTTGCGCTGGGTGGCTGGAGTTGGGAGCGGGGTTTTGCTACTACTGCCACCAGAGGGTTGTGGCTGCCACAGCTGTTGCCAGGCGCGGCGGGAACACCGGAAGGCGGTTTGCGAGCGCAGCCTCGCTGCACCGGTGGCCCGCCGCTCAAGAGCATCTCCCTCCAGCAAGCTGCCTGGCACAGGGGCCAACTGGAGTTTGCCCCTATGTGTGGATAGAAAATTAATGTTGATTGAAAGCTCATCGAGGTCAGGTTCTGTACAGTGCCATCAGCAGATGGAGGTGTAAGTGATCCAAGCGAGGTCAGTGTGGACGAAGTCCCATGCTGATTTTGTTCTTTTCTACGTTGTCTTTCGAAGAAGTTGGCTGGTTTTGGCAAAATGATGCTGGGCTATTTGAAAAAGGCAAGCTCATCTCAGGCTGCCATCTTAAAACAAAATATTTGGGGTGCTGCCGCTGCAGCTTCCAGGGGCTTGCAAAGATCCATTGCCTGAGATTTTCGGCAGGCAGTGCACCGCTGTTTTAACTCTCCACTGAGCACCTGCTGTGGGAGACACTAGCCACAGACCCCTGTCCTTACTCCATGGGGGCACAGCCCGGAGCCCATGGCCATCCGGTGGCAACCACAGGGCGGTGTTGTGAGGTCTGGGCCCCTTGAGGACGGGCCGCAGCCCCAGGAGGCGATACATGATCTCTGCTGGGCAGGGCCCAGGCAAAGCCAGTCCACTGTGCCGGACCTGCCGGAAGAGCCCTCTCCGAGCCCCTGAGAAGCCCGGGGAGACACCCCAGGAGGCTTCCCGAAATGGTGACTTGGAGAGGAGTAGACTTCCATGGGTGGGCAGGGAGGAAAGGGCATTCACATTTGCTGTTGTTAACCATGATCCATTTTCCCAAATAAGTATACATTCTGTTCCTGTTTTTTTTTTTTTTTTTTTGTCTGTCTGTCTGTTTTTTGTCTGTTTGTCTGTTGTGTTGACTTTTCTCTTCAGGATCCCTGCTGCCTTGGTGATCCCGGGCTGACAGCCAGAGAGCACAGCGGCTCAGCTCCTGGAGAGTGAGGGCTGAAGAAAGCGGAGGGCAGCCGCCCGCGCCCGCTGGCTCCCATTAGGTCGGTTCCTGCAGCGGTGCCCGGCGGCCTTGGCGAAGGCCCTGCCCGGCAGAGATCATGTATTGCCTCCAGTGGCTGCTGCCCGTCCTCCTCATCCCCAAGCCCCTCAACCCTGCCCTGTGGTTCAGCCACTCCATGTTCATGGGCTTCTACCTGCTCAGCTTCCTCCTGGAGCGGAAGCCTTGCACAATTTGTGCCTTGGTTTTCCTGGCAGCCCTGTTCCTCATCTGCTATAGCTGCTGGGGAAACTGTTTCCTGTACCACTGCTCTGATTCCCCGCTTCCGGAATCGGCGCACGACCCCGGCGTTGTGGGCACCTAACAGCCCGCCCAGTTAGCTTTCCAAGGAAGCAGAAGACGGGAGGGGAGGCATTGACATAGGTCATAAAGCATTGGAGTTTCAAATCCCGCAGCCCCGCGGGTGCCACATTCCTGACGGCGCCTTTTTGGCCTGTGATGTTTTATCCTTATAATGTGAATAATGGCACTGACCGGTGCTTTTATTGTAGTCGTGGATGGTCTTGTGGTTGTGTCTGTTCTGTCCCCATCTTGGTCCCCAGCTGGCAGGATGGCCACCCCCCTCGCCTCATTTCTGCGAGGAGTCTGTGCCCATCCCGGTCAACCGGCCAGCTATGACCTGGGCAGATAAAACGCCAGTCTCATTGTCACCTCTGTGACCCCTCCTTGACAGAGTCTGTTCCCTTCCCAGAATGTTACCGTCTCCTTAGTCTCTCTCCTGGTTTCCCTTTAGTTCTTTTCTACCCCTTTCCTTTTTAGGGGAGCACCTGTCCAAGACAGGGCTCATTTTTGCACTTATCTCGAATTTAAAGAGATTGCTGACGCCCGAGAGCCTCGCTTTTTCATTGTCCTTTCCCTGGTCAGCAGGCTAGACAGAAATATGTCTTGACGGTTTGTTGTCCACAAATCTCCAGTATTTTCTCCACTTCATTTTTAAGAAAGAAGTAACAGATACATGTTGCTCTTTGACCTGGGTGTCTGGGCTCATGCTTACCAGCCTAGCCTCACTTCCTTTGCCCTTCTTCCTGCCTTTCTCCACTGTCCCGAGGAGGGGGCCCTCGTTGTGTCTACCGTGCATGCTCTGCAGGATTGAGGTGTGGTGTGTTCACATAGATCTAGCAGTCCCCAGCCGAGTGAGTGGGAGAGAACTTTTGTGTTTCATAACAGCCATGATCCCCTTGATAGATGTTTGGATATATTTTGGTGTGCCGTGCGTGTGTGTACGTGTACAAATACGTGTGTATATTCCTTTTAAAGAAGCTTTATCGAACGTTGTTCTGATTTTGAGGTTTAGCAATAGCTAGCTATAGTAGGTGCCACTACGGTTTTTATTTAGCGTGGGGATTGCAGAGTGACCAGCACACTGGACTCCGAGGTGGTTCAGACAAGACAGAGGGGAGCAGTGGCCATCGTCCTCGCGCCAGGAGCTTCTTCAGTCCTGCGCATGTAGACTGTACATTGTGAAGAATACACAGGAAGACTTTGTGACTGTCACTTGCTATTTTCTTTTTCTGCACTTCAGTAACAAGTGTTGGCAAATGAGACTCTCCTGCCCTGCTCACTGGGGATCAGCGTGGTTGTCCTTCCAGTCTAAACCATCCACCTTTCTCTTGCCTGAGGTGGGGAGGGAAGTGGGCCAGGCAGAGGACAGAACTGGAGGCAGTCCATCTAGGGAATGGGACCGCGAGGCCACACTTGTGGAACATTTGGACTGCTATTCTGGAGCTTTTATTTCTGGTGTGTTCGTTGCACAGCTGTTTGAAATGTTTAATAAAGCTTTATAAACTTTACTTTGTGGTTTTATGTGGCTGCAGTCCACTTGGGTCGTGGTGTTGGATTTCTGAGTGGGTGGGGGGCAGGGAGTGGTATGGAGGGGCTGAGTCCTTGGCGCCAGAGTACCTTAGCCCGAAAATTTGATCTGCTCTCTGGAGAGCAGATGGTGGGGTTGGTGGAAGGGGAGCAGGGGGCAGGCCAGGCGGTGAACAGGAGGGAGTCTGAAAGTTTTCAGAGATGAGACATTTGCCTTTCTCAGCTCCCATGGCTTCTCGCCTGAAACTGTTTTCCTCCATAGGAGATTTGAGTAACCGATCCCTTGACAAACAACTTAAGACAGCTGGAACTCTAATCATCAAGGATTTTTACGGTGCTGCTTTTGAAGTAAAAATAAAGTGAAACCCCTTAAGGCATTTCAAGTGGAAAAGTAAATAAGGCAGGCTGTCCAACCAGGGGGCTTAAGGCGATGGCTGGAAGCGCGAGAGTGGTGGAGTTCCGTGTCGTCGATGTGCACGTGCTCCCGTGCCTGTGACATTTGAGACAAAGCAGGGTAGCTTGTCAGGGCCCTGTGCTGGGTGTCCACCTCTCAATGTCTCCTCCTTCTAGAAAGCATAACAGTGCTTCTACACTGCCTGTCCAAGGCACAGGGCTATTGTGAGGGTTTATTGAGATAACAGTTGTGAAAGGGATTTGGTAATTTCGTAGAAGGTTACCTGTTTTACCTAGATTTTTAATTGATTGCTATAAAGTTTTGTGTAGTTTTCTCCTGCCCTTTAAAATCTCCCCATCATCAATTTATCCCTTTTTTCATTCCTAGCGTTGCTTATCAGTGCTTTCTCTTTTCTTGATCAAAACTTGCCAAAGGTTTGTACATTTTAAAGGTATTTTCAAAGAACCAAACGTCTATTGATTATATCTGCTGAGTATTTTTCCTGTCTGATTCTTTTGTGCTTTTATTTCTGAATTCTTCTTTTCCGGGTTTCTGAATGTATTTCACGGTTCAGCAAAGTCTTGACAAGCTGAGGAGTCATACACATGGAAAGGATGGTTTGTTCAGCAAACATTGAGCCCCTGTACTAGGCTTGCTGGGGATTTCAGGGCCAAGACCCAGGCCTGACTCTCCGGGAGTGCATTATTCTAGCCTAGTGGGAAGACTTAAGAAAATAGTTGCAAATTCCAAAAACAAAACAAACAAACAAAAAAGGCTTTTGTGGCTCCACTCTCTTGTGGAGGCACCTGGATGATAAATGAAGCCAAGATTATTGCTTATTTTGCTCTCCCTCAGAAAAGCAGCTTGCTCTCTTATGTCAATCCCCTTTAAGAGTCACAGACAGGCCTCCCTCTGAAAGATCTGTGGCCCTTTACAGTGGGGAGCCTGCAGCCTACCCCCTCCCAAGGTGATTGCCACATCAGCTTTCTGTCTGCCCAACAGTGCCTTCCGCCTTGCAAAGGCCACCCTGGCAGCACCTTGCCGCCTTCTTGCAACACCTTTCAGGAAGGGGAAGAGTAGATGCCTCTTCTGGAAAAGGGCAGGGGCACCAGGCCTTAGAGAACCACGCTCTGCAGTTCTACGGGTCGCTGTGGCTCCTGGTGTGAAATGGTTGCTCACGTGGTACCTGGTAACCACAAGACCCCGTGAGGCCTAAGTCTGTGCCCTGCTCTTGGCCTCAGTGTCCTTATAGGTAAAAGGTGGTCTTTGGAGCAAACATAGTCTTCCTAGCCCTAATATACTGGAAATCCTTTCTCCTAGGATCTTAGGGTCCTTCTGGATGCACTTGAGGAAGGTGACTGAGCTCTGGAATGGTGGTAGTGCCTTTGCAGGACAGTCTGCATGTGCTTTCTGCATTAGTCAGTGTACATGTAAGCCCAGGTACACCTCTGTCAGTCAGGAAGCCTCCCTGGACTTCTTCCCTCTCCCTGGAGATCCGCTTGCCTAGAGCACTTCGCTCAGCCCTCTGTTGAGTGCTAGTGCTAGTGTTAGGCAGACTTCCTCTTTTGTAGTGACTGGGCTCCTCCCACCTCCAAGGGGCCAGCGTTATTATTCAATCAGTGGGTACTTGTCACCATCCCATGCAGGACTAGGCCTTGGGACCAAACGGTGGGCAAGGTGGACAGTCCCTGCCATCAGGGAGTCGTCAGGCTAATGGGAAAGGGGATGACATTGGGCAGATATATATATAACTATGGATTGTGGCAGGTGCTATAAGAGAGAGTCTAAGAGGGGATCTGATGTAGGCTAGGGAAGATGGATGTTTAGGTAGAAACCTGAGGACAAGTATAAAAGTTTGAGCAATGAAATAATAAATGAGATGTTGTTTCTCACCATCTGATCAAGCATCTCTGTGCTTACAGTTAAAGAGTTTGGGCTAAAAGTAAAATGAAGGACCACCAGTATCTGGCTGCCCTAGAATCAGAACCTAAAAAGGCTTTTTGGGATAGAGTCAGTCTGTTTAAAGCTAGAGGACTGTATTGGGAGATACTGAGGGAGTCTAACGCTGACATGCTGGTGGCAGGCCGCAAAACCCAGTCCTCAGAACTCTTCAGTTTCCATCTGACTGGGACCTTCACAAAACAAGGATCTGATGGAAATAGTGGGTGACCCAATCAGAACAGCATTTTGGGTGGGATTCTTGTAGTAGGGGACAGGTAGCACATTAGCAGTGAAAGCAGCAGTGCTGTCGAGAAAGCCATTTCCCTGTCCAGACCATTGGGAATGGGGAGAAGTGGCTATAAGGAGCCATGGTGGGTGAGGGGGGCGAGACAGGAGAAAGAGTAGGCTGGAGAGAGAGGAGGACAGAGAAGAGTTCTCACCTGTATCCAGTCAGCTGGCAGAGCCGGAACCCAGTCTCCTGGCACCCAATGCAGAGTTCACCCCCTCACCCCCCATCATGGGTGGAAGGGTCACTGCTCTGAAAAGAGGGGAGAGCTAAGAAGTCGTCTCCTCAGCAAGGGATAGAAGGTGATCCTAAGAGCAACTTGTCCACCATCAACCTGGCACCCTCTCTCCCCACTGTCTTCCTGAAGACCAAAAGAGGGGCAGAATGTGGTCTGCCAGGCTTCAGGGGGAGAATTCCATATCTTAAGAACAACTTCGATTAGAGTGGGCTCAAGGTAGAGGAGGGAAGCTGGCTCAGCAGCAGCTGAAGCCTTCAGACAGAAACCCTTGGTCTCCCTCTGGGATGTTAGGAAAGGGCTTCAAACGGTGGGTGACGGTAGACTTGGAGAACAGTTTAGGACCAACTAACTTTGAGAGGTAAGGCTTCAGGGAGCCCCAGGCCTTATGCCCCCACCTTTGTCACTGTGCCTCCCTGAGGCTCAGTTTCCTCACCTGTAAAATGGAGATCATAACGTCCACTGTAGCCTGTCTCAAGGCGAAGGCTTCACAGATGTTATTTCTTCTTTTCTGTGGCCCCACATCACTGACCCCTAGTAGGCTCCAGCCTCTTGGGGATGCAATCTGATCATCCAACTCTCCTGCTCATACATTCATGCAAGGAACATTTGCCAGGCCCTGTTTCAAGCTCTGAGAACCTGATGCAGAATAAGGCCCTGCCCTCCCTGAGGAGCTCAGCTCAGCAGGAGAGGGCACTGAGGCAGTCCTGTAGGCAGATAATTACAATGCCCTGTTGTCAGGGCTGTAGTGGGGTTAAGGAGAGAGAGATCATTTGGGAGCCTATATGTCAGCACCTTATCTTGAATTCCCTTAATTATTTTTTTTACAAGCCCTAAAATGACAATATCCTAAAAGGGAGAGTAAGACCAAGGTGTAGGTCTTTCCTGAGAGGCCAGAATCCCGGCTTTGAGTGCCTGCTTGGCCACCAGCTTGCCGAGGACCCTCCATGGATTTTTCTGTCTCTTGGAGAGAAATGCCTGCTTGTCCAGCCTCCTCCTCATAAGGAAACAGTGGGATATGTTGGAGAGTGCTGTGTCAGATATGGGTTCACTATGACCCTTCTCTAAAGACTCATCCTTTCAGTGGTTCTGGCCTCTCACCTCTTTTCCTGAGCAGCTTGTGAAGAGTCTGCACTTGGACAGCACACCTCTTCTTCTAAAGCTAACCCCTCTGCCAGTTCCCCGCCCCGCACTGGTAGTGGCAGCCCTCCAGCGGGTGGACAGGGAGCTGAGGCCCGGGACCTGATCTCCACCCATTTCCCACAGGAACTTGCTCTCCTCTGTTCACTCTTCTTCTCCAGGCCTGTTTCCCCATCTGTACGCCAAGGAGCATTGGTCGAAAGAAAGTGTGTTAAAACAAGCAGTGTTCAATGAAAGGATTTTTTGCATTAAAGAATAAACTTTAAATCTCTTGGATACAGAACTGTCAAGAATCCTAGCTTAGAGTCAAGGCAGAATTGGAAGGGTCTGTGAGAGAGGAAGACAAACATAGCCCTTTAGTGGATCCCTGTTGGCTGTGGTCCTAACTCCTTAGCTTGGCCATCAAGGCCCTGCACAACCCAGGAAGATAGGAGCTTGGTGTTTGTCCCTTGACCAGGCACAGTACGTGCCTGACCGGGCCTGGCATAGAGCCTGCTGATTGGCTGGCCAGGCGGGTAGATGGATGGATGGCTCAATTAGTCAATCTCTAGACTCTCTAAGGAATTAGGTGGCCTGGTCTTTCCTAGAAGGGAAGGAATTCAGTTTGCCTCCCAAGTCTTCTCTTGGCAATTCTGAAATGACATTATTTTCCAGCTTCCAGACTAATATTTTGAACACAAATGTGTGAGAAGAACCTCATAAAAGGCTCCACAGCCTGGCATCCTCTCTATGGCAAAAGGTGGCTGTGAGTCATCTCCCCTCACTGGGCCTCAGTTTCCCCATCTGTAAAATAAGGCCATTAAACTAGATAATCCTCAGGTTCCTTTCTAGCTCTAGCATCACCCTCAGATGCCCTAGTGCCTAGAGCAGTAATTGGACATGGGCATGGTGACCCCAGTATCTGGGTCAGTCCACATCTTGGACCATGGAGGAATCGTGGTGATGGCTGCAGCCCCCGGAAGATGAACTTGGCAAGAACTAGCTGAGTGATTTTTCTGCTGATGGTGAAATGTCCTGGCAGAGTCTATGCAGGTAGGTTGATGCAGGTGAGGGGTGGGGTTGGGCTCTCCCTCTCTTTTGGTCCCTGAGTAACCTTTCCTTGCAGAGTCAGAAGCCTCCAGGACCGTGGTGGGTGCCAACTAGATTCAGCCATTCATACTGGAAAGTAGGTGAACCATCTTTCCACACTGTCTTGGCACAGCTTCCAGAAAGTCTTTCTGCTTCTACCCCTTAAGTGCCTCACTGTATTTCATTGTCACCGTGCCTGGAATCATACCTTCCCATAGCCTTCCAGTTCTCTGTCCAGGTGGCATGTTCTCTGAGAAGGTTGTGGCCCTGATTAATCAGCCAGGAATAGCTTAGTTCAGAGTCAGAGCCACAAGGAGAAAGCTTGTCCAAAACTGGGGCTCTGACTGTTGAAAGAAAAACAATAATCCATTTTCAACCTTACCTCAGAGCACACACCCAAATTAAAAAACTATTTTAAAAGGTCAAAAAGGAGATAAAAGCCCATTGAAAACCAGGGAGAAAAGGAATTGGATATTTAACAAGTGTCTGAATGAAGGAGCCCCACTAAGCTAAAAAGCAATGGCAAAAATGACATTAAGAAGGCAAAGACCAACCAATTTGAGTACATCAAAACTAAATATTTCCGAAGTCAAATAATACCACAAACAGAACTAGAAAGTGGAGATTTGCAGATCCGTAATGTGTAAAAAGAACACGTGCAAAACAACAGTAAAAAGGCAACAGATAAGTATGTAATTCACTTAAAAACAGTTTACAGAAGAGGAAATAGAATTGACTAAAAAAATTTTTTTGGAAAAATATTCAATTTCACTAATAACCAAAGATCAACAATAAAAACGATAAGGAAATACAAGTTTTCACCAACAAATTAGAAAAAAGTTTAAGAATACCCAATGCTGATGAGGATATCATGGAACAGGCACTATTATTCAGTGCTAAGGGGAATATGAATTGGTGTAAACTTTTTGGAAAATACAGTAATATGGTAGTCAAAGAGAAGGAGAGAGATGAAACTTTCAAGAAAAGGCAAATGGCCTATTTATACAACATTTATTGAGTGTCTACTTTGTGTCAGGCACAGTGCTAAGTGTTAAAATATGAAGGTAAGATATGTTGTCTGCTCTTGGGCATACTGTCAAAGAGGTGAGACAGACACCCGGACAAATACTAAAATGATATGTGGTAAGAAGGTCGGAGATCCACTTGGGACGTGGGCAAAGCATAGAGCATCTGGGATGGGTGGTGCAAGTGTGAAGCTTTATGGGAGTATCTGGGGAGGTTCCTAGAAGAGGGGCCTGGATGAGTAGGAGTTATTCAGGTAGAGGGCAGAGACAGAAGTGAGAAGCATCATGAATGAACTCTTAGTTCAGGGTTGCCAAAGCATGAGATAAGAGGCGGGATGGAGAAGGTGGGACCAGATCACGCGGTGCCATGTCTGTCTGATTGAAGAGTTTGGTCTTTTTCCTCTTGACAGCAGGGAGCCACTGAAGCATTTTGAGCAGGCAGGTGCCATAGTATGATTTCTGTTTTAGGATGATTACTTGGGTTACTTAGAGACATTTGAGGGTGCAAAGGCCAATGAGGAGGTGATTGCTTGGTCCAGGTAGAGAGGGCAAGCCCTGAATTAGGGTGGGGGCCAAGAGGATGGAGAGGAGTGGTCAGATCCAGGAGGTAAAATTAGGAGAACCTGCTCACTGACTGGTTGCTGGGGTTAAAGAAAGAGGGTCAGGGATGCCTTCCCTGGTTCTGTCTTGGGTGACTGAGGGAATAGGGGAATACCCAGGAGAAAGAGCAGGCTTGGAGGGTTAAAGGAGGATTATTGAGCTCAATTTCGAGCAAGCTAAGTGAAAGGTAGACATCCAGATAGAGGTGGCTTGAAAAGAGCTAGGTAAAGGGTTTGGATCCAGCAGGAGATTTGAACGAAAGATTTGGGTTGTAACTGATGACTATTGTAGCCATGGGCTTCCATGAGCTGACCCTAGGAGAATGTGGCAGCTGAGAAGAGAAGGGGGGTCCAGACAGAGAACCTCTCCCTCATTTACGGGATGGACAGAGAGAAAGGGGAGCCCACAAAGGCAAAAAAGAAGTCAGAAAGAGATGGAAGGCCCGGACCCGTGGCTTAGCGGTTAAGCGCGCGCACTCCGCTGCTGGCGGCCCGGGTTCGGATCCCGGGCGCACACCGACACACCGCTTCTCCGGCCATGCTGAGGCAGCGTCCCACATACAGCAACTAGAAGGATGTGCAACCATGACATACAACTATCTACTGGGGCTTTGGGGGAAAAAAGGAGGAGGATTGGCAATAGATGTTAGCTCAGGGCTGGTCTTCCTTAGCAAAAAGAGGAAGATTAGCATGGATGTTAGCTCAGGGCTGATCTTCCTCACAAAAAAAAAAAAAAAAAAAAAAAAAACGAAAGAGATGGAAAAAGCACCGGGAGCCTGTGTTGGCGTGGAAACCCAGGGATGTGGAACGTTTTCAAGAGAATAATCAGCAGACAAAAGAGAAAGGCCGGTTAGACAATGATTGAGAGCCCACTGGATGGAGCAATTAGGGGGCCCCTAGATTCTCACAGGAGCAGCTTCCTGTGAGAGATGGGGTAGAAGTCCCCACAACATGGACAGAGGAAAAGAAAAGGGGAAGGAAAAGCAGGCAGCATGGCCACCTGTCCTGGGGAGTTTGGAATACTGGGGAGAAACTGCTAGAGTAACGATTTGGGTCAGGGAGAACTTCTGAGCTGGGTTGAGAGGAAAAAAGGATAGACATGATAGAAGAGAGGTTGAAAGGGCTGTCACCTAAAGTCCTCCCGTCTGTATAAATCAGAGGCAAGATGAAAGGACAAGGGTGGTAAGGAGGAAAAATGTCCATTGGCGACCTTGACTAGAGCTGTTGTCAAGTAGGAAAGTACATATGCCAGTTGGGAGCTCACAGAGGAAGTGTGCACATCTCCCAAGGGGGATAGATGGAGAACCAGGGATGAGCTTGAAGGAGAAGGTGCAGTGTTCCCGGAGCAGGACAGACACTGAGCTGTGACTGACGTTTTAGGGGTGGATGCAGGAAGAGGATCCTGCTGGAGACTGGGCAGGAGGGGCTGGAAGAGAAGACCGAAAAAGTGGGAGACCTAGAAGCCCAGGGAGGAGAGAGTTTCTAGAGGTCAGGGTGGCCACTGGTGGGCCAGATGCACAGAAATCAGATGAGGTGAGGGCATCCCTAGGACCTGGTCTTTGGGGACCTTTGCCACAGCAACTTGGAGGAGGGGGCAGAAGCCCAACTCGGTGGGGGATGATCTGGAGTCTGGCTAAGAAAGCAGGAGGGAAAAGGGGGAGCTGGGGGAGACAGCAGGGTCCAGGAAGGCACTGATTCTTACACGCTGATGTTTGGAGGGAGGAGGGCTGTGCCAGCCCGAGTTTGAGGAGCAGGGACAGGTAGTGGAAGGGGCCCGAGAGCGGTAGGATTAAGTGTAGAGGTGGAGGGATTAGTTGTGTTGGTGGAAAGGGACAAAATTAAATCATGTACATTCTTCCGGGTAACCTGATCTCCATGTTCTTCTGGAGGCTTTCTCTCTGCCCTCTGGGTACTGACTACAGCTCTAATTAGCAGTGGTTTCCTCCTGCCTCGTGTCTGGGGCCGTGTCTTATTCGTTTTTTGTACCTTTTAGCACCTAGCAACAGGCATCGAGCTAGGTAGAGGCAGAATAATTATTCTCTGCTTGAAATCAAATGTCTGAAATGGAGGTTCAGAAATTTTTTATCACAAAGATTTTGTGACAATTCCCAGGGAATCAAGGAACAAGGAAATAAAAGTCAAAGTTGAGGCTGTCTGGGTCTCAGGAAATGCACTCCGTACTCCAGTGTGTGCACAGCTCTTTATAGTTGAACATGGTGGGGTCATGACCATTGTCTCA
The DNA here is from genome assembly GCF_020826845.1 of Diceros bicornis minor. Classification (NCBI taxonomy): domain Eukaryota; kingdom Metazoa; phylum Chordata; class Mammalia; order Perissodactyla; family Rhinocerotidae; genus Diceros; species Diceros bicornis. Next base: position 22,589,214 of record NC_080758.1, read on the forward strand.
TCTGGTCATCGCAACCCCACCCTGCCACCCACAGTGAGGCAGACAGCCGCCATTAGCCCCATTTCACAGGTTAGGAAACTGCAACCCAGGGAGGTAGGATAGAGGGAGAGAATGATGGGCAGTGAAGTGGGTGGGGACTGGGCCACGGTCTTGAAGGCTACGTTCAGGGTTTTAACCACCATTACCTGGTGGCGTCTTCTAGACATCGAATAATTCTAACTGTCTCTTCAATATTGGGACAGAGGGCGAAGTCAAGAGAGAGCCTTGGTCTAACTGCTTGAGCTTGGGCCTCATGCCACCCCCTAACAGGACTGGGGTGGTGAGAAGCAGGACCTGGAGGAGGGGCCTCTGGGGCTTCTGTGTGAGAGAGCAGCCCAGGTCCCACCATAGCTACATAAAATAGGGAATAGGAAATTTCCCTAAATGTAACAAGGGGCATTAGGGAGGAATAAGGATGCTAGAAAGTCCAAACCCCAAGTGCATCCATTATAAGAAGTAACCAGTCCAGAGGCTGGGAGACCTGTTAGGAGGCCATGGTCCAGATAAGAAAGAGAGAGGCCTGAACTAAACCAGTGGAGATGGAGAGAAATAGATCAGAAACTTGTAGTAGGTAAAACCCAGAAATAACTGGTAAATGATTAGCTATTAGGGTGAGAGAGAAGGTAATGACAAGGGTGACTCCCGTGTTTCTTGTGTGGGGCCCTGGGTGGATGGTGGGAAGGCCCCTGGCGTGGGGAACTCAGCATGGGGAGCCAGTTTGAGGGGCAAGACAGCAGACTCAGGTACAGCCAAGGGGTCAGAGTCACAGCCAGCTGGAGCCCAGCAGCCGCTTGGGTCCAGGACCGGGCTCAGGAAGAGATTCGATTGGAAGTACTGGCCCAGGGCCATGGCCACTCAGAGAGTAATGGGAACCCTGAGAATGAGTGAGAGGGCCAGGGCAAAATCATGAGTTACAGTGACATTTGAGGAGCCAATCAAGGTGTGGGCAGGCGACTAAAGAGAAAGAGAAGGAAGAGCCTGAGAGATGCAACAAACAACTAGGAGGGTGGGTTGCCATGGCAACCAAGGTAGTGAAGAGTTTCAAGGAGAAAGTAATCAACACTGTCAAATGCAGCAGAGAATTCCAATAAGATAAAGACAGAATTTTCTCTTATCTTTGATGATTAGTAAGCCTTTGGTGACCTTAATAAGAGCAGTTTGGGGGAGTGATGGGGCATGAGCTGAAATAATGTCGAGATGTGAGGAGGAGGTGAATCCGTCACTGAGAGTCCTTTGAGGAGTCTGGAAGGAAGACTTGGAGATGTGAGGGATAGGGGTGGGGAGGTTGAGCGTAGGAAAGACATGAGCAAGTTTATAGGCAGACATCAACTCCCAAATGCGATAAGCATTCATTCCGCATACTCTAATTTAGCACCTGTTATGTGCCTGGCAGTGTGCCTAGCACTGTGGATACTTGGTGAATGAATTAAAATAGGCAGAATCCCTGTTCTCATGGAGCTGGTATGGTAGTAGGAGAGAAAGACGTTAATCAGATAATCACACCTAAGTGTACAATTTCCAACACTGATTGCACTCTAAAGGAAAAGTATTAAGTGCTGGAAGGTGTACAACAGGGGGACTTGCCCTAGGCTGGCTCCAGGAGGCTTCCCTGAGGAGGTGATGCTTGAACCAAGTTGTAAAGAAGGGGAAGGAGTTAACTGGACAGAGAATTGGGGGAAAGCATTCTGGGCAGAGGGAACAGCCTATGCAAAAGAAGGTGAGGTGAGACCAGAGAGGCAGGCAGTGCTGGCTGTGCAGAGCTTTGGAGGCCAGGGCTGAGTCCTGCGTACATCCTAAGAGCAAGGGAGGCAGGGTTGGGACCTGACCTAGTGTGTTGCTGTAGTCTGAGACTCTGGCTGCTCTATGGAGATATCATTAGAGGAACATTTACAGACAGGGAGACCAGTTAAGTAGCTTTTGTTGTGGTGGACAGGATTTGGCCACGATCAGCATATTCTGGTTAGTCTTGGTGCTGGATAGAATGAAGAGGGGCAGGGAGAGAAGGAGGTCTTCCGGATGACGCCTGAGTTTCTGGCTTGCCTTACTGCTGAGGTGGCAGTGCGGTTCACAGAACTCGGGAGCCCTAGAGGGGGACTGGGTCTGTGCGGCAGACCCTAGGTCTGGTGGTAGACAGCTGAGACATCCAAAGGGAGAAGGGGAGGAAGTGGCTGAGCGCATAGATCGGAGCACAGAGAAGTTACAGAGACCAGTGCAGAGCTCCTGAAGGATCCTGAGTGGAAATGTGAGTTGAAGTGGTGTCAGGTTTCTGGAGCATTCTGAGGCTGTGAGCACAGCTGAGGAAGAAGAGGCCAGAAACCAAGCCCAGGAAGCACCAACATTTGGGGACTGCAAAAGAAAAGAAGAACCCTCCTTTCTTATTTAAAAGAAGGGGCCAGAGAGGTCTCTCAGCAGAAAGATGGCAGTGGGTATGTGAGAGAGGTCCGAGGGACAAGGGCTGAATGTGAGCCCTTGGGCACAATCCAGTGTGCAACCATGGGCACAATCACCACAGCGCCCCCAGAATTGCGCAGCATGGTAGCCCTGCTGATTGCCACAAACCCATACCCCCACCCCCACCCCAGGCCCATGGGGACCTTTACCGGAGGCAGCGTGGGTGAGGGTCGATTAAGGAGAGAAAGGAGGGAGCAAAGTCTATGGCTTTTCATTTTAATCTTAAAGGAAAGAGTAATGCTGGTATACAAATATTGTGAGGGAAGGGAGCCTGAGTGATGGAGCGATTAAAGATGGAGACAGTTAGTGAAGTGAGCTCCCAAAGGGGCTGGGATCAAGTGTGGAGGGGGATAAATTAGTTTGGGGCAATAATGTGTATTTGACTGAATGGGGCAAAATTAAATTATTTACCTTTTAGAGAGTAACTTGATCTCCATGTTCTTTTGGGGGCTTTTCTCTGACCTGTGTACTGACTGCAGCCCTAATTAGCATCAGTTTTATCCTGTCTTGTGGCTGGGATTGTGTCTTATTATTTTTTGTGTTTCTTAGCACCTGGCAGTAAGCTCTTTGGGTGCCAAATCTGTATTTTCTGGCTTGGAATCAAATATCTGAAGTGAACATTCAAACTTTTTGACCAAAAAGAATCTGTGACTAGTCTCTTCCTACAATGCAAGGAAGAAGAATTGGGGCGTTACTGGGTGGCAGGGGTTTTGGTGGGTGGGTAGAGAAAAAGTAGAAGAGTCTGCTCTCCTCATCCTTGTCAGCTCTGTGCCATTTACCCACGTTCACGTTCATCATCTCGTGTGAACACCCCCCACAAGAGACAGAGCATTACCCCATTTCATAGAGGAGGAAACAAACTGGAAAAGGAAATGCCTCACTGACGCCAAACACAAGTGGCAGGGGCTGGGTTCAGACCTCAGCCCAGCCAGGATCACAGTCCTTCTTCCCAGGACCAGGTTGAGCTGGAGAGAAAGAGGAAGAGGGGCCTGTGAGGTCCAGGTGGAGATGCTTTGCAGGCACTGGCAGAAGCTTGGAGGTGTGGTCCAGCTGGAGACCTACCGGATATTAAAACATCGTATCAAACTGCAGTGATGAAATCTGCAGTGCTAGCACTAGGGGCAGCGCTGTTGTTTAAGAAGCCCCCCACCATGTGAATGATATATACATTCTATATTTGCACCTAAAATTTCTATATATATGTTTTTTAATGTTTAAGTCTTTAACGCATCCAAAATGTATTTTCATGTATGGCGTGACACAGTTATCTAGTTTGATCTTTTTCCAAATGGATAACCAGTTTGCTACGCACCATTTATTGTTCCAGCACTATCTTTTCTCCCAGTTCCCTATCTCTAGACTATTAGATCTGTTGATTGTTTTGTCTACTTCTGGGCCAATACCAGATTTTAATGAGCAAAGCTTTATCTCACTGGTAAGGTAAGTACCCCTCCCTTCCTGGCCCTTTATTCTTTTTTAAAATTACCTTGGTCATGTTGTACATTTACTTTTTCACATGCATTTTGGAATCAGCTAGTCAAATTTCCATGAAAAAAATCCTGTAGGAATTTTGAGTGGTATTCATTGGAGGGAGAAATAACATCTTTAGGATATCAGTTCTTGCCATCTGTGAACATGGTATCTGTCTCTGTTTAATCAGTCTTATTTGTTTGGTTTGGTTTTTAATGCCTTTTAATAAAGATTTGTTGCTTTTGTCATAAAGGTTTTTCACATTTCTTAATAGGTTTGTTCCTGAGTACTTTATCAGTTTTGTTGCTTTTGTGAATGGAAAAAGTTTCCTTCTTTTGGCTTTCCAAATTTTAATCAGTTGACTAATCACAATGCTTCATTCACAGACACATTCGGAGTAAATGTGCTTTGTCCCTGGGCACACAAATGAGAACACAGCAGACATGTAAAGCAGAGCTAATTGGCGGGAAATGAATTAGAACTTTTGAATTAAATTTTAATTATACAAGTAATACATGAATACATTTTCCTTTAAATAAAATTAGAGTGTTGCAGATAAAGATAAAGAAGTCTCTACTGATGCCCCTCTCCGCCTCAGGCCCCTCCTCCCCTTCAGAGGTAGCTGCTCTTAGGCTTTTGCTGTTTAGCCAAAATGTTTTCCTGTGCCCATTGAAACACTTCTGTTCTCTCTTTCTGTGTGTTTGTTTGCACAGACGTAGTGTGTACCCACTGGAGATGTTGCTCTCAGCTTAGTGCACCCTACAGGCCACCTCATGCAGCCCGTCGCAGTGCTCCCTGCAGCTGGTGACTGGCCACCGTAACCGATTACACCACATTTAATTTCCTTGTTTCCTGTTGATTGACTACTAAAAGGTTTCCAGTGGTGTTCCATGAAGACAAACCTGTAAGAGCATCTTTGCACAATGCCCGTTTTGCACACGTACAAGCATTTCTCTGGGACAGATACTTAGAATTGATGGGTCATAGGGTATACACATCTCCAATTATAGAAACTGCTAGAATGTTCTCCAAAGTGCCATTCTAATGTAATCTGCCAGCAGTGTGAGAGTGTCCTTTTCCCCAGACCATCTCCAAGCTTTACATTTTTAATGAGTCTGATGAGTGAAAAACAGTATCTTGCTTTAGTTTGCATTTTTATGAATTACCTGCAGAACTGAAGTCTTCGTGTGTTCACTGTCCATTTATATTTCCTCTTCTGGATTGCTTGTCCATATCCTTTGCCTGTTTCTTTTTTTTAAGGTTTTTTGTCTTTTTCGTATTGATTTTTAGGAGTTCTTTATGTGTTTTGAATATAGTACTTTGTTATGTACATTGCAAATGTTTTCTACTTTGTGATTCTTGTCATTTAATTGTATAGTACCTTTTGTCTTAAAGAAATTTTAAATTTTGATATAGTCAAACTTATCAATCTTACTTTTGTGCCTTTTTTACAGCCTTATTTAAGAAAGCTTTCCCCATTATCAAGGTCATAAGCATTTCCTGTATACTCTAAAATTTATAGTTTACATATACAGATATATATTTAAGCCTTTATACTATATACAAAAAATAAATTCCATATTCATGAAATCTTAGGATCTAACTTTAATTCCCTCCTCCCCTAATGGATAGGTAATTGTCCCAACACCATTTATGGAATAATACATCATTTCTCCACTGATTTAAACTTGCTACCTTTGCCTGACGCTGCATCCCGATGCAGGTCTGTGTCAGAGCTCTCTCTGGTCCACTGATCTGTTTATCTGCTCCCGAGCTTGATTGTATGCTTTGCTAACTGACGGGACAAATCCACCCTCTTGGTTGCTTTTGCAAAATTGCCTTGGTCATCCTTGCATATTTGCCCACCACATGAATTTTAAAGTCAGCCTATCAAGTTTCAGGAAAATTTCTGCTAGGATTTTAATTAGGATTACATTGAGTTTATGAATAAGTTTGAAGAAAATTGGCATCTTTATCAGTCAAGTCTTCTGACCAATGCACGTTGCTATATGTCTCAGTTCTGGTCATCTTTCTGTCTTTCAGGGAAGTTTTACAGTTTTCTCTGGTCAAAGTCTTGCATATTTCTTGATAAATTTACTCCTAGGTTTATGATAGTTTTGCTGTCAACCGAGAATAAGATCCCTTCTCCCCTTGTTTGTTTGGCCCTTGTTTTTCCGTATTCCATTTCAACCCGTTTGCTTATCACTGTGCTGGACTTGCAGACACACACAAAGTAAACATTCTTCCTCCCTGGGCACAAACATGCGAGCACACAGAGCACTCCAAACACACAGAGCTGATGTAACTGGCTGAACACATTTAGGTCTTTTCAAATCATACTTTAATTAAACAAGTAAAATATGAATACGTTCTCCTTTTTAAAAGTAGAACAATATGAGTATAGCTAAAGTTTCCTTTGGCCACCCGAGATCCTGGTCCCTTCCCCCTCCACAGAGGTGGCCACTGTTCAGAGTATTATGTATCGCCTTCCATAGTAAATATATAGTATTGATGTAGGCATTTTGAATCGATTATACCACATCGTAGGTATTGTACTGTATCCTGAATTTTGCACTCAGTCTTACATTTTTGAGATCTGCCTGTGTTGGGTGATAGAGCAGCTCTTGATCGCTGCTTTTAACAGCTGTATCATACCCTTTCACATAAGTACCAAGTTTCCCCATTTCTGGTATCCATAGACCCTGAGGGCATTTCCCCCTATTATGAAGAATGCTGCCAGGAACATCTTGGTACCTGCCTCCTTCTGGAATGTTTCTATAGGAAGATACCGAGAGTGGAACTCTGACCTCTGTGGTGTCCACTGTTTCAGTTTTAATAGACACGACCCAAGCTGGCTTCTGAAGTGGCTGTGCCAGTTTAAACTCTCTTCTCAAGTAAATGTAAATCCTTGTTTTTCCAGACCATCGCCAGCTTTTAAAGTTTACAGATCTAATGGGTGAAGAAATGGTTTCTTCTTGGTTTAATTTGTGTTTTCCCAAGTGACTGCTCGTGCTGTGGTCTCCTCATGGGTTTCCTGGCCGTTTATATTTCCTCCTGTGGGGATCATCTATGCATATACTTTGTCCATCTTTCTTCTGGATTGTCTTTTTCTTAAAAGATTTATGGGAATTCTCTATATATTCTTGATATTCCTCCCTGTCCACACTATGCATTGCACATAATTCTCTACCATTCTGACCCTGTCTTTTAACTGTATTATATCTTTTATTATAGAACTTTTTATTTTGATATCAAATTGAGAATTTTATCTTACCTTAAGAAGGCCCTCCCTGCACTAAGATCACAACTATTTTTCCTATATTTTTTTCTAAAGCTTTCATAGTTTTCTTTCTTGCATTTAAGTTTTACATTATTTTACAATTTTCACATTTAAGTCTTTACTGCATATGAAGCTTATTTTTAGTGTAATATTGGTGTAGAATTTTAATAAACTTCAAAATTGATAACCAGTTTTTTTCAATACCATTAACTGGATAATCTGTCATTTCTCCACTGATTTAAACTTGCTACCTTTGCCTGACGCTGCATCCCGATGCAGGTCTGTGTCAGAGCTCTCTCTGGTCCACTGATCTGTTTATCTGCTCCCGAGCTTGATTGTATGCTTTGCTAACTGGCGGGACAAATCCACCCTCTTGGTTGCTTTTGCAAAATTGCCTTGGTCATCCTTGCATATTTGCCCACCACATGAATTTTAAAGTCAGCCTATCAAGTTTCAGGAAAATTTCTGCTAGGATTTTAATTAGGATTACATTGAGTTTATGAATAAGTTTGAAGAAAATTGGCATCTTTATCAGTCAAGTCTTCTGACCAATGCACGTTGCTATATGTCTCAGTTCTGGTCATCTTTCTGTCTTTCAGGGAAGTTTTACAGTTTTCTCTGGTCAAAGTCTTGCATATTTCTTGATAAATTTACTCCTAGGTTTATGATAGTTTTGCTGTCAACCGAGAATAAGATCCCTTCTCCCCTTGTTTGTTTGGCCCTTGTTTTTCCATATTCCATTTCAACCCGTTTGCTTATCACTGTGCTGGACTTGCAGACACACACAAAGTAAACATTCTTCCTCCCTGGGCGCAAACATGCGAGCACACAGAGCACTCCAAACACACAGAGCTGATGTAACTGGCTGAACACATTTAGGTCTTTTCAAATCATACTTTAATTAAACAAGTAAAATATGAATACATTCTCCTTTTTAAAAGTAGAACAATATGAATATTGCTACAGTCCTCTTAGACCACCTTCTGAAGTCCTAGTTTCCCACCCCATCTACAGTTTTATGTGTCTCCTTCCATAGAAATGTATAGTATTGATGTAGTTATTTTGAATGGATCATCCCACTTTATAGGAATTTTATATAAGCTGTGTTTTTTCACTAAATCTTATATTTTTAAGATATATTGATACAAATGTCTCTTGCCTGTTCCTTTTAATAGCTGTATTGTATCTATTCCCGTGAAAGTACCACATTTTCTCTTCCCTAAGATCCATGAACATTGAGTTGCTTCCTTTTCTTTCTTCCATCATAAGCAGCACTGCAGAAACAGCCTTGTACATGCCTCCTCTGTAGTGTTTCTCTAGGGTAGTGATTGAGAAGTGGAATTTTGGGTTTCCCAAACCCAAATTTTAAGGTTTCCACATTTTTAGTTTTAACAGCTATTACCAAAGTGTCCTCCATAATTTCTGTATAGTTTAAACTTACTAGCCGGAGAGTGTGAGAGGACTCCAATCCCCGCACCATAAGCAATTGTTTTAAATATTTGCCAATCCGGTGGGGGGAAAATTGAATCATTTTTTAAGATTTATATATACCTGTTTGTTGGCGCCAGCCCGGTGGTGTAGCGGTTAAGTGCACGCGCTCCGCTTCGGCGGCCCAGGGTTCACAGGTTTGGGTCCCAGGCCCGCACCAACGCACCACTTGTCAAGCCATGCTGTGGCGGCGTCCCATATAAAAAATAGAAGATGATGGGCACGGATGTTAGCCCAGGGACAATCTTCCTCAGCAAAAAGAGGAGGATTGGCATTGGATGTTAGCTCAAGGCTACTCTTCCTCACCAAAAAACTAAAAAAAATAAAATAAAATAAAATATATACCTTTTGCTAGTGAGATGTGCATATGTGTATTAGGCATTTGTATTTTCTCTTTTCTGGATTATCTGTTTATTTTTGCTCATTTAAAAAATTAGATTGTCTTTATCTTATTGATTTGTAGAATTCCCTAATATAATGTGGATATTAATCTTTTGTATATATGTGGCAAATATTTTCTTCCAGCTTCTCTCTTGCTTTTACCTCTTTGTAGGATGTTTTGTTAGACAGAACTTATCAATTTTAACATAATAAACAATTTATCAATCTTTTCCTTTGTTCTTTTCCTTTATATATCATGTTTAGCCCTTTCTTACTCCTAAGGTTTAAATATATTCTGTATTCTTTTCTAATAATTTTGTTTTTTTTGGGTCTTTAATGCATCTGGAATATATTTTTATGATTGAAATGAGATAGGATCTAACCTTTCTCTGAATGTACAGCTGGTTATTGCAACCCAATGGATTGACTAGTTCATCCTTTCTCCACTGATCTGAGGTGAAATTCCCTCATACAGTGAATCGTAGTGTCTAGGTAGGTCTGAGGCCCCTGTTCTGTTGCACTGATCTCTATATTCCTGTCTGTACCAGACTATTTTATCTGCTATAGCTTTATATCACCTTTTGATATCTGTTAAGTAAAATGCCCCATTTTATTGTGCTTCCTTTTCAGTTATCTAAGCTAACTATTACTGCACATTAACTCCTACTCCACATGAATTTTAAAACCTGCTTGTCAAATTCTGTGAATTTAAAGATTATTTTGGGAAAATTGACATCAGTACAATCCTGAGGCTTTCAGTCTGTGACTACAGTAGAGCCCTATATTTACTCTGATCATCTTGTATGTCCTTCAGTCACATATTATAGTTTTCTCCGTAAAGAACCTACCCATTTCTTAATGGGTTTATTCCTGTAGTTTTTATTGTTGTGAATGAGTTTTCTCTGCACCTCCCTTTTTGTTTTGCTTTTGCTTGCTACATTCTTTTAGATCTACTTACTAATCTCTGTACTTCATTCATAGACACACATAACGTAAACATTCTTTCTCCCTGGGCACAAACATGCGAGCACAGCCAAACACACAGAGCTGACATAATTGGCTGAAAATGAATGGGAATTTTTTCAAATTAATCTTTAATGACACAAGCGAAACATGAATACATTCCCCTTTTTAAAAAATAGAACATTGTAGATGAAGTTAAAGTCCCTTTGGCCACCCACTGCCATCCCATTTCCTTCCTCCTCCCCAGAGGCAACCACTGTAATGGGCTCAATGTGTACTTTTCTAGACTTTGTAAAAACTTGTAAATACATAGATAGGTACCCACAGGAAATATATTGTGTAGTTGTCTCAAATAATGAGAATTTTATCTTTTCAATTCTCATTGATAATTCAGCTTTTGTATTGACCTGAATTTCATTATGGTTTCAGAATAGAATGTCAATATTATCATCCATTACAATGTGAAAATAAAGATATAGAAGTTGGGAGATAACAAAGGAGGAAGAGAGTGGGAGGGCTGATGGTGGGAGGCAAGAGCTTCTGTGGACACACGGGGGAACGAGGAATGAAGCAGCAGGCAGATTTCTTAAAATTAAAAAGATAACCAATAGAGATACTTCCTCTCTGATTAAAGAGATGCACCTGGAGAGCTTTCTTGGCCCCACCCCTTCCTTTCTCCTAGGTGCTGTTGGGTGAAAACATGGTGCTTGGAGCTCTGACAACCATCTTGTGACCAGGAGGGGAAGGCTAGGAGACTCGCAGCTCTCTGCTGACTCAGAGCCTGGACACCTGGAACTACCGATGTCTGGATTTTTCATTATTTGAAATAAATAAATATTCTTACTGTTTAAGCCACTCTTAGGTGTTCTGTTAGATGCTGGTGAAAGCATCCTTCCTAATATAAGAGATCTAAGTGTTTGTTAGAGCTGGGGAGGTCACCTCAAGGAGCAGATCACACACTCTGGGGTGAGAGTTTGGGGGTGGGGAGAAGGCAGAGAAGGCTGCTCTTCATCAAAGCCCTTCTATCCTCTTGGTTTTTTTTTTTTTTTTTAACTATATATATATGTGTTACATGGAAAGAAATGGAAAATTATTTTTTTAAAAAACAATTCTGATAAGAAGTGTGTCCAGATGTGAACAGTGATTGCCTCTGGGTACTTTGGGTACTTGGCAATTTTCTAAGATGTCCACAAATTATTTTTATAATTAAAAAAAAGTCAAAGACCCAGGTTCTTAGGAGATGACACATGAGAGAGGTAAATTCTGATGCAGGAAAAGGCAGGGCCCAGAGCTTAGAAGAGCCTGCCTGGGTGAAATCCTAGATAGACTTGGATTCAAAGGACTTGAGAGCTAGGGGGGAGGAGCAGACAGAGTGGGCATGGATCTCATCTCACCTGGACCCCAAGAGGCCAGCAATCTCCATGGGGTATTCAGGGCACAGCCGTGAGTCCAGCATGTGTGGGACTCACACAGGGTTGGGGGCGTGGGTGCAGCAGGAGGGAGAGGAGTGACAAATCAGGCTGGCCAGCATGTGCAGGGCCTGTGTGTCACGCCAAAGAGTTTGAGCTTGCATCCTAAGGGCGATGAGGAACCGGTGAATGTGCCTAAGCAGGGAGACGGGTGTGATCACATTTTCATTTACTCACATTTCTCTTCTTTGCCAGTGAAAGAAGCTCAACTCAAACCAGCTCAGGCAGAAAGAGAACTTGATTGGCTTCCATAACCAAACCACAGGCCAGACTAGTTGGGCCTCCAGGTTTCCTAGAGCCAGGGACCTGACCATCAGACCCTCTCTCGTCTCCGTGCCTCCACATCTTGCTGCATGCCAGCCTCACTCTCTCAGGCCTGCGTCTGCCACGTACTGGCACTCGCAGCCAGCAATGTCTCACATCCCTTGGGTTCATGACCAAAAAAGACCAAAGTGGGAGTGCAGGGTTTGGTTAAGAGGCCTCACCCCAGTCAGTGCTGTTTCCTACTCACTGTTTTGTCTAATTTCTCTGTCCTCAGTGTCCTCATCTGTAAAGTGGAGATAATAACAGCACCAGCCTCAGAGTGTTTTGAGGGTCAAAGGAGACAATGCCCGCAAAGCGCTTAGCCCAGGGCCTAACGGATAGTCAGTGTGCTGTAAATGTTAGTTCCAAAGTCAAAAATCTGGGGAAGGGCTCTGATTGGCTTAGCCTAAGTCAGGGGCTCAATCACCCCTAGCCAATCAGTGATGGCCAATAAGGTGGGTTATGTAATAAGGCGAATTCATTCAAAACAGATAGCTTAGCTTGCAGAATGATTTTGCAGGAGAGTGGGCACTGGTCTAGGTAAAGAAAACAATGGATGTGTCCCATCATCCCGCATGAGCCTGGAGGTAGGGAGAATCCCTAAGAGACCACCACAGTCATCCAGGTGAGAAGTGATGCAGGGCTGAGCTAAGCCACAGTGCAGATGGAGAGGAGGTGGATTCAAGAGAAGTTTTGGAGGTAGAAATAGGGGCCATGGTGCAGACCAAGCATGAGAGGTGAGAGAGAATGAAAGGTTGAAGATGGCCTCAGGTTGCTGGCCCAGAAACTGCCACAAACAGCTTGCCAAATATAGCTGCTGTATATCTCCATGACTCAAGTTCGCTCTTACCCCACCCCCTTTTTCTGTTCAGTAATACAGACTTAATCTTGTTGAAGGTAAATGCAGTCACATCTAGCCTTTTCCTAAGTCTCTCTTAAGTAGATTCTTGGTCCAGGTCCAGCTTCCCTACTTCCCACTGCTCTTTCCTTTCTCCCTGAGGGTGGTCTGTGTTCTGGGATCTCCTATTTTGCCCTGGCACCAGGGCATGTATCTGATCCAGGATCTGTCCACTCCCATCCACTGAGCTGAGACATCCCCGCTGAATCCTTGTCCTGACCACAAAGCATTTCCAAGCCCACCAGCTAAACTCAACCCCTTCCCTATACCCTCACCAACAGCACCTTGCTATGGGGCCACACAGGGCTCGAGGACACCCCCAGGCTCATCTGTCAGACACCGCCTCCCATTAGGGCTCTCAGCCTCTCCAGCCTGAGCTGGGAGGCTTTGGTCTCCTGGGCAACACTGAGGAGCCAGGCAACAGCGCCTTCCACTCTGCGACACCCCACATTTCTTTTGGGAGATCTAGTATCTACCGTTATAGTTACACGTTATAGTTATCTCCATATGATTCCCCTCCTCCCACTAGCTGGTCAAATTTATTTCCTTTCAGGCAGAAAGACAGCTGCTTCATTCTTCCCCATTTACTATTCATGGCATCAATTTCAAGTTTGGAGTCCCTCAGTTTCTTTTCTCTGAACGAAAGGCCAGCAGTCGTGACCAAGCACCCTGTCTCTGCTGTGGATTTCAAGAGACAATTTGAAACTGTCTTTCTCATTGCATTTGTGCTGTAACAGCCCCAGTCCTCCCCCAAAGCTCTGATTGAATCAGAAGAGTGGTCATGGTAGCTGTCCCCAAGGGTGGCCACCATCAATTCCTGCCCTCCCTGTATACACACGCTACCCCGCACACCAAGAGATGGCGTCTCCTTCCCCTCCCCGTGAATCTAGGCCAGGCTTAGTCACTGTCTTGGCCAATAGAGTGTAGCAGAAGGGACATCCTGGGACTTGCGAGACTAGGTCATCAGAAGCCTTGTCGATTCTGCACAGCCCTCTTGAGACACTTGGTTTGGGGACAGCCCCTCTTGCCACCCAGCTGTCATGCAGTGAGAAGTCCAGCCTGTGCGGTGAATCCACATGGGCGCTCCAGTCGACTCCTCAGCTGAGCTCCTGGCTGCCTGCCCGCCGCGTGAGTGAGCCTCCGCTGACTCAAGCCCACCTGCCATCTGATTGCACCTGTGTGAGAGACTGCACGCAAAACACCCAGCTGAGCCCCGTCAAGCCCCAGAACCATGAGAAATAATAAATTTTGTTTTCAAGCCACTAAAGTTTTGGGTCATTTGTTACACAAAACAGTGACGGGCAAGGAGGTGTGGGGAGAAGGCACATTGAATAATATATAAAATATTATCCTACTGCACAATATTTAAGTGGACCATTATAATACACTATAGTAAGTGCAGTAATGGAACATAGATATGCCCGGAGCCTTCCAGAGGTGACCACTGGTCTGACTTCTTAAAGATGAGTAGGAATGAGCAAGGTAGAAGGGACTGGAGGGACATTCCAAGCAAAGGAAACAGTACAAGGAAAGCCCTGGAAGTGAGAAGTAGCAAGAGTGAGCTTGAGGGCCTTTGGTGTTCCTGGAATATGAGACAAGGAGGGAATGGGCAGAGTGAGACTGAAGAAGTGGACAGAGGTCAGGCCTTGCAGGGCCTTGGATGACCCCTCACACGCACGTCAAGGAGTTTGGACACCATCCTGCAGCCAGTGGGCACTAGTGGAAGTTTTTACACCGCTAACATTTCAGATTAATGGTTTGGGAAAATCACTGTGGTGGCCAGTGCGAAGGCTAGATTTGGAAAGTGATGGTCTCTAGGTAGAGAAACCAATTAGGTGACTATGGTCATGGTCCCAGTAAGATAGGATGAGGCCTGACCCGGAGCAATGACAGTGGAGATGGGCAGAACCCAGAAATTTAAAAAAAATAAAGTCAGAAACGCATGATGATAGTTGGCTGTGGGTTGAGAGCGAGGGTTGAACCATGGGTAAGGTCCGTTTGTCTTGGGTGGGGCCCTCAGTGGATGGTGGGCAGGTGCTTGGGATGGGGAACACAGCATGGGGGCCAGTTTGCGGGGGCAACAATGGGCTCAGTCTCAGGTAGAGCTGAGGGGTGGGGGACACAGCCAGGTGGAGCCCAGCAGGTAGCTGGATCCCAGAGTCTGAGGCTCAAGAAGAGATTCAACTAGAAGGCTAACCCAGGGACAGAGGGTAGTGGGAACCCCAGGAATGAATGAGATCTCCAGGGACAGAGTGTAAGGAGGGAATGGGAGAGGGCCCAGGGCAGATTCATGAGTTACGGTGACATTTGAGGGGCTGACTGAGGTGTGGGTGGGTGACAAAGGAGAGAGAAGGAAGGACCTGAGAGATGCGACAAACAACTAGGAGAGTGGGTTGCCATGGCAACCAAACTAGTGAAGAGTTTCAAGAAGAAAGTAATCCACACTGCTATATGGCCCGAATCTCAGAAAAATAAAGTCCTTTGAATTTAGCAATCAAGGGGCTATTATGAACCTTGGCAGGAACTGTTGTGGGGGTGAGGGGGTAAAAGCTAGCTTACAGGGGGCAATGGAGTGAATGGGTGGAGGAGATGCAGACCGCTCCTTAGAGAAGGTTGGATGACTAGGGGAGGGGTTGGGTGGCAACGAGAAAAATGTGGGTGATCAAGGAAGGATTTTTGAAAATGCAAGACCCTAGAATTTTCTCGTCTTGAAAGAGGGCATCAGCGGAGAGGAACAGGATACAAAGAGGAACGATTTGTGAGCTGGGATCCATCCTCTGAGCCTGGCTGAAAGGAAACAAGTGGGTATGACTGGAGACGTCTGGAGGGAGGAGGAAGAGACATGGAAAAGACTCCCTTGTGATGCCCTTTCCCATCCTGAAAAACTTGGAGGTAAGGTTGTCTTCACCGTCAATTTCTGCAGGATGGTTAAGACTGATAAGGGAAAAGGTGCGTTGAATTGGGTAGCTAGAAGGTCATTTGGTGATTGTTCTGCATATTCTTCAATGGCCCCTCCAGAGCCATTCTCCATCTTTCTCCATCCTGTTCTGTGCCCTGGATGGCGAACCTTTGCACCACTCAGGCTCCCTGCCCTCAGGCTTCTAGTTGAGTTTGACCAATGGAGGAACCATCGGGAGAGTGGGGGGGCGGGAGGAGAGTGAGGTTCCCTGGCTGCCTTCCCATGGGCTGTTGGTTGGCAGTGACTGCACTCCTTTACTTCTGGCCACAAGCGGGGTCCCTTTCTTAAAGCCACAGCTCTCCAGGTTCTGAAAACCCACTCCCTCCTCTCATCAGGCTTAAAAGTGGCAATGGCTTCCAATTGTTGCTCCTCCCTAGGTCCTTTATCATCTCTGGAACCCTTAGCTCTGCCACACTCTGAATAACCCTTTCATTAAATCGTTTCAGTTAAATCCTTTTGAATGCATGACCCTCTTTCCTACCAGGCCCCTGACTGAATAGGTGAACTTGGTTTGTCTAACACTAGGATGAACGCATGGGAGGGCACATGGTGCTGAGCAAAGACAGACTTGGTTTCTGCCTGCATAGAGCTACTAGTCCAGCTAGGGAGCCAGATATTTGTCAAGTAAATAAAGAAATCCATAATTTTAAACTCTAACAGGTACCATGGAGAAATCTTCTGACATCAGAGAAGTAACGTTTGATCACAGGAGTGAAAGTTAACTAGGAATGAAAAGAGCATTGCAAGTAAGGAAACAGCATGTGCAAAACTCTGTAGTGGGAGGGTAGTGCATTGCAGAAACCGGGAGGCCATCATGGTTGTGGCACTTATCAGAAAAAATGATTTTGACACAAGTGACAGTAAACCCAACTCAAAAACATTTAAACAATAAATGATTTGTTATCACACATAATGAGAAGTCCCAAGAGAGACAGCTCTAATGTCTCAGGACTCAGTTTCTGTCCATCTTTCAATTCTCCCATCCTCAGCATATGGGCTCCTGTCCCCATGGTCACAAGATGGCCGCAGCCAATCCAGGCATTGTATCCACCATACCAATATCCAGAGATGGATAAAAGAAAGTGATTCTTCCTTATACTTCTTTGTAGGGACTAAGAAACCTTTCCCAGAAGACCCCACCACCTCCACCTCTCTCTGGTCAGATTTGCACCAAATGCTCACCCCGAAACCAATCACTGACAAGAGAAGTGGGCCTGCCCTCCATGACTCACATAGATCAATCTACGTCACGTGGAGAGTGGTTTCTGTTAGCCAGACCCAAGGAGAAATGACTGTTGGGTGGGAACCAGGTCAGAGAGGGAGGGCCTGTGGTATATGATGAAGTTGGAGAAATCAAAGTCAAAGGTCTTTCTCTAAGAGCCACTGAAGAATTTTAAGTAGGAGATGGACATAAAAAAGATGTGTATTCTGAAAAGACCACTCTGGCTGCTCTGTGGGGGGTGGATTATTGGGGGGAAAGTGGATTGAGGGAGACCAGTCAGCAGGTAACTGAGGTAGGCCAAGCAGGCGATGATGGCTTGGCCTAAGCTGTTAGTGGTGATGATGGAGATAAGATCAACCAGGCTCACGACAGGATGTCGTGGGTGAAGTAGGAGGAGATTCTAGGATGACTGCCAAGTGTCTCCTGCCATAGCAGTGTTATCATTCCCCCAAATAGGAACACTTTCATCCTGTAGATGAGGATAAATTTTGGGAAGAAAGATTAGGAATTTGAATAAAAAGCGTTAGTCAAGTGATAGAAGAAAAACAGACCAGGAGTTTTGTTTGGGTCATGTGGTTGAGATGTCTGAGATGTTGGTGGATGGCCAGTGGGTTCTGGAGCTCGGAGTGGAGCTCTGGACTGCACACGGAAGAGTGGTCATTAAAGAGAAAGATGGACGCGTTGGTCTAGATCTCAAAGAAGGCTTCGACTGGACCATCAGTTTGGGGAATCAGCCCGCAGGAGGTAGGCAAGTCTTATGGATGCGTGAGATTGAGGGGAAAGGCGCACAATGAAAGAGAAGGCCAGAGACCAAGCGCTGGACAACACTGACATTGGGCGGGGCTGGTGCTGCACATGGGAAGGGGAGTGTGAGAAAGAGGGGAGGATAAGGAGAGAAGGGATCTCAGAAGCCCATGAAGGAGAGTTTCCAGAAGGAGAGTGGCCACTGGTGTGCCAGACGCACAGAGATCGGGGGAGGTAAGGGCATCCCCTGGACCGGCCTTTGGGGACCTTAGCCACAACTTTGGGGAGGGGGCAGAAGCGGGGGATGATCTGGAGTCTGGCTAAGAAAGCAGGAGGGAAAAGGGAGAGCTGGGGGGACAGCAGGGTCCAGGAAGGCACTGATTCTTACACGCTGATGTTTGGAGGGAGGAGGGCTGTGCCAGCCCGAGTTTGAGGAGCAGGGACAGGTAGTGGAAGGGGCCCGAGAGCGGTGGGATTAAGTGTAGAGGTGGAGGGATTAGTTGTGTTGGTGGAAAGGGACAAAATTAAATCATGTACATTCTTCCGGGTAACCTGATCTCCATGTTCTTCTGGAGGCTTTCTCTCTGCCCTCTGGGTACTGACTACAGCTCTAATTAGCAGTGGTTTCCTCCTGCCTCGTGTCTGGGGCCGTGTCTTACTCGTTTTTTGTAACTTTTAGCACCTAGCAACAGGCATCGAGCTAGGTAGAGGCAGAATAATTATTCTCTGCTTGAAATCAAATGTCTGAAATGGAGTTTCACAAAATTGTCTTTTTACCAAGAAGAGGTTGTGGGAACTCTGAGGGAGTGAGACTTCAGGCGAGAGGAACTGTTAGGGTAGGTGGGGATGGAAGGGCTGGCATTGGAAATGTCACCAGGTTAGTTCCATGGCTGGGCACCAGGAGATGTGCTCAGAGGATGTGCCCAGGAGGAAGGCTAGGAGTTCTCATCCCAACATGAGCCCACCTCTCCGCAGGTGACAGCGCCGCCCGCTGGCCTGGCATCGCCCCCACGTGTTCACCGCTGCTGTCCTTTGCAACAACCCCCGTTGCCCAGTCCAGCGGATACTTTTCTCTCCTTAACTCCCTCACCCTCGTGGCAGCATCTGATGCAGCTGACCACCCCCTCCCGAAAGTGCCTCTCCTTGGCCTCTGTGACACCACATGACACCATCATAACACCACGATCTCCCAGTGAACATCCACCACCCTCCTCTGCCTCCTCTACCCACCATCTAAGTGTTGGGTTCCCTCAAGACTCGTGTCTGGGCCCTTTCCATCTTCCTCTATATTCTCACTCTGGTGATCACTAATGACTCCAATTTTATGCCCCCAGCCCTGCCCTCTCAAGACTGGCATGCTCAGCTACACAGCTGTCAAGCTACTTGGGTGTCTTTCACGGATACCTCAAACTTGCCACAGCCAATCAGAACGCTAACTTCTTCTCCCCAAAACTTTCTCTTCCCCCTTGTCTTCCCCTTTCTTGCAAAAGGCCCAACCTTCAGCCTAATTTCCCAAACCCAGCCCTTGAGAGTCATCCTTGACTCTTCTCTGCCCTCACCCCTCCCATCCAATCCTGGCAAATCCTGGCAGTTCTGTCTCCAGAATCATTCCCAATCTGGCCCTTCCCTCCCCAGCTGCCATCGCCTGGTTCCAGCTACCTCCCATCGCCCATCTCTTCACGGCCATGGCCTCACAACTTTCTTCCTCCTCACCCATTCACTTATCACACAGAAGTAAAAGCAGACTTCTTAAAACATAAATCGGATCACATCATTTTCCTCCATATCGCCAGCCTTCAGTGACGTCCCATTACCCTCAGAACAAAATCTGGTGTCTTTCTCAAGGCCCTCAAAGCTCACCTGATCTGCCCGTCCATCTGTCACTCCCCCTTGGATGCTCCAAGTCACTGTCCTCCTGCCACAGGAGAATCCCTTCAGTCCCTCAAATGCTCCCAGCTTGTTCTTCTCCTAGAGCCTTTGCTCCTGTTGTCCCTAATCCCAGGAAAGCTCTCCCCTACCCCCTCCTCCCAGCCTTTTGGGCTCGGCTTAACCGTCCCCTGAGAAAGGCCCTCCCCAGCCACCTGTCTAGAGCAGGGCCGCCACCCCGTTCCTTCCTCAACATTCTGTTTGTTTCCCTCATGGCCCTTGTAATGATTTCTTTGGCAGTTGCCTTTTTCCTCAGTTCTGAAGGACTCTCCCCTAAAAGAGCCCTCCCTCTCACTTACTCTCCTGGAAGCTCCCTGAAGGCCCTATCTCCAGGGACTATTTCTTCTCTGCCCACTCTGGTATTCCTGCACCTGCACACACGTGTTGAGTGCAGGTGCGGGTGTTGAGAATACAGCTGTGTTGACATTCTCCGCCTCATCTGGTCATCACAACCCCATTTTATAGAAAAGGCAACTGAGGTGTCCAGAGACATGGTGCCTGGCTGGCAGGGGCAGTGCTCAGACCCGTGTCTCCTGACCCTGCTTCCAGATTTCAGGGCCGGAACCCCTACTGGCCTGCCGCTGTGGAGCACAATGATACAACTTGACTTCCAGGGAGAAGAAATAGCTAGAAAAACGTGTCTATGTGTGAAAAATCGGGGCTGTGGGAAATCCAAGGTGATATACCCAGAAGGAAGTTGGATGTAGGAGTTGGACATGTGGGCAACTGATCTGATAGGAGATGGAGATTTCAAGGTCCTAACCCTAACAGATATTGCAGTATAATATAAAATATATATATATTTTATATATAATATATAATATAATAATTTTCTTTGCCACAAAAGGAAAACATCTCAATGGAATAGAATAGAAAGCCCAGAGGTAGATCCCCGGAATATTTACCACTGTGGCTTGTGAGAGCAGAGACATCACAAATTAATGGAGAACAGAAGGGTTTGTCACTAAGTGGGGCTGGAAAATGATTTTTATCTATTTGGAAAACAGAAAGCAATTTTTACCTCCCTTTATACTAACCACCAAAATCAATGTCAGGTGATTTAAAGGGTTAAATGCAAAAAAATTTTTAAACCATACTGCTAACTAGAGAAAAAATGGAAATGATTCATTATCTGAACTGTGATTGAAGGAGGCCATTGTAGCTTTCACAGCAATAGAGAGAATTATAATGGAAAATACAAATATAATTGACTATAGGAAATGTAAAGCTTCTCTGTGTTGAAAATTCTCATAAATAAAACATTCACAGAGGCAGTAAGAATTTTCATAATGAAATGTTGGGGCAATAAAAGGCGGTAAGAGTCCATTTATGAAAGATGAAGTTCAAAAGGCAAATTCAGTTGAAAATGTTGAACTTAGTCATGATAAAATAAATGTAAATTAGAATGGAGAGAGACCACTTTGGGCCCATAGAAAGAGCACTACAAAACAAGAGGCTCGCTGTGCTGGCTCGGGCCTGGTGACACGGGACCTCTCATGCACAGCTGGCAGGACTGTCAAGTGGCAAAACCTTTCTAGAAGGCAATTTGCTTAAGATGTGTGAAGAGCCTCCGAAAGATTCATACTCTTTGACTCAGGAATTCCATTTACAGGAAGCTCGTCCCAAGAAATGATCTAAAACAATGCCAAAAGCTTGGTGCAGAAAGATGTGCACTGTGGCTTTATTTATAATAGCAAAAAGGGGGAAAAAAGAAAAAAAAAGAAAGCTATCAAAATCTCCAACCCCAGGAGAATGGTTAACCAAATTATGTTTAATTCATTAAATGGATTATTAGGCAGCCATTAAACGTAATAATTACAAAGAATGTTGACTAACACGGGGAAATGCTTAGCATATAATCAGTGTAAAAGGATGGTTCAAAATTATATATACAATGAAAGTATTCATTGTGAACAAATGAATAAAAAAGCTAAAAGGACATGCGCTTTTCAGATGCATTTTCATATAACACGACCGTGGGTGCCGGGACTCTTGTCAAGATTTTTCTGTTCTCCTTCATGCTTTGATTACTCTCCAAATTTTCTGCAATGTTCAGGTATCACTGTTTTTATGATAATATATTTCAAAAATACAGACGAGAACAAGAATAGTAGAATGAACACAACATACAATATACTCACCATCCAAGATCATGTATTACTTTTATAATAGGAAAACCAAGAAAAACGAGAAAAAGAAAGAAAGCCAGATCTTAAGGAAATGGTACCTGCATCAGGCAAGTTTTGAAGGGGGGAGGAAGGATGGGCAGGAAAGGAAAGAAAATGTTCAGAGAGAGAGAAGCTGCCTGGATGGGTCCCTTTCAAAGAACTTCAAAGAGCTGTGGAACGGGGAGCTTCGTGCTCTTAGCGACCGTCCTCTGAAACGCCCTTCCTAGAATATGGCAAGTTCCCCCAGGGCGCGGTCTGATCCTGAACTCTTCAGTTCTGTCAATCAATGCCTCTATTCCTAGCCACACGGTTTAATCACTGCTGCTTTCTCATGTGCTACCTAGTAGGGCCAATCCAGTCCTTTTCCTCCTACTGTGTCCCCACCACTTGTTTTTCTTTCTCAAAATTATCTTGGCTATTCTTGCCCATCTCCTTTTCCATATGACCTTTAGAATCAGCTTATTAAGTTCCATTAAAAAAATCCTGGTGGGATTTTGATTAGGAAGACATTGAATTTGTACATTAATTTGGAGAGAATTGACATCTTCACAATATCGAGTCTTCAGGACCCCAACATTTCAAGCGTGGTTGAGTCAGAGGCTCTGATTAATGAGACTGGGAAGGAAAAGTCGTCATAGAGATGGGTTAAAAACAAGGAGAGGGTGTTGTCATGGAAACCAAGAGAGCCCAGCGAGCGTTTCAAGGAGAGAGTGATCAACAATATCAAACCCTGCAGAGAATTCCAATAAGACAGGGATGGAAAAACACCCACTGAAGTTGGTAATTAGGAGGTTATCGGAGCCCTCAGCAAGAGCGGTTTCAGGGGTGAGATGGAGCAGAACCCCTACCGCAGTGCCTGAGGATGATAGATAGTCAGCAAAGATGCCCCTTTTACAGAAGTTTAGATAATTAAGTTTAGATAATTAGAAAAGTCTCAAGAAGGATTGTCTGGAAGCTAGAGAGTGAAGTGTGGAGTCAAGACAAAGTTTTCAACTCAATTCAACAGATGCTTTTTTGAGCACTCCCTATGTGCTGGCCTGTTCTTAGGGAGACCGTGTGAACATGACAGACACATCCTTGCCCACACTGAGCTGACAGTCTAAACGGGGAAACAGACATGAATCAAGCACTCACCTGACTAAACGGATAATTACGAACAATGATAATCACGAAGGAGAGGGGTATGGTGCTGAGAGCAGCGAGGGGGCCCGGCAGAGATGAGAGGATCTGCTAACATTGCCCAGAAGAGATCTGAAAGATGAGTGGGTACCAACCAGGCTAAGAGGAATCAGAAAGAGCATTCCAGGCGGAGGGCACGTGTGGGCCAGGGCCCTGCAGTGGGAGGCACAGGGCATGTTCTGGGAAGGGAAAGGCCAGTGGAGCTGGGGCCCAGTGGATAAGGGGCCAGCAGAGTGAGAAACCAGGCTGGAGAGTTCAGCAGGCTGGGAAGGATTTGGGCTTTCTCCCAAGAGTGAAGGGGGAGGCAGGGGCGTCTTTGGAGGAATTTAAGCGTGGTGATGACATGTTCCCATTTGCATGTTGGAAGTGTCACTCTGGCTTCTAGTGAGGAAAGGATTGCAGGGGTACAGGAGGGGCTGCAGGGAGACCTGGGAGAGGCAACTTCTCATCTGTTGTCCAGACCAGGGCTGGTGGTGGCTTGGACTAGCATGGTGGCAGTGGAGTTGAAGAGAACTGGAAGGGTTCAAGAGCCATTGGGAGGTTGTCTCCAAGGCTTGAGGGCAGACTGTGGATGGGGGGTGAGCACTCATGGGCTGAGGAGGAAGACCCCAGGCATCTGGCTGATGGCGTCTTCCTGTGAGACGCGGGACTCTGGTGAAGGAGTAGATTTTGGACAAGAACTGTCTGTTGAGTGTGTTGGGTATGAGGTGCCTTTAGACCTCTGGGTTCTGGAGGACAGAGGAGAGCTCAGGCTGGAGTTGGGGACTAGGAGGGAGTTGAGACACAGGTGGGAGTGCAGGGAGTATTGAAGAAGCTCAGGGGACGGCGATATTAAGGGATAGAGTAGGGAGGGAATGAGCAGAGGACTGAGGCTGAGCCTAGGGGAGCACCAGCATTTAGGGGGCTGCAGATGGGAAAAAAGGCTGAGAAGGAGGGACCCGAGGAGGAAAGCGGGGGGGCGGGTCCCAGGAGCCCAGGTAAGAGAGTTTCCGGAAGGACAGAATGGCTGCTGGTGGGCCGTGGGCAGGGCTCAGGCGAGGGGAAGGCTGACTGGCAAGGCTGGACTTGGCCTCTGGGGGCCTTTGTCAGTTTTTTGCAGGTGGGGGTGCACAGGTCTGGAGTGAGGGGGATCCAGGGTCTACCTTGAAGGGAGGAGGGTAGATAAAGGGTGCAGAACTTTTCATTTGGTTTTGGTTTTAATAAAAGAGCAATGTTCACATATTAATTTTCCCAGAGGAAGGCAGGCACCTGTGGGATACGAGCCATTGCAGAACAGGGGCAATTAGCTAAATGGGCCTCCAAGGAAATGAGGCCACGTGTTTGAGATGGATCCATCCTGGGCACTAACGGGCATCCAGCTCCCGGGAGAGAATTCAGTACTTGGTCTTTTACCCGGTAACCTGCGTCCCACTTTCTTTCAGGGAATTTGTATATGACCTTTGTGACTTAACCACGTCTCACTTTAGCAGGAATTTCACCCTGCCCATGGCCGGGTCTCCGTCTCATGCGTTTTGGAATCATCCCCAGCCTGGAGCAGCTGACCAGGGACAGCTGAATAAAATATTTTCTGACTTGTCTGAAATGGTAGGTCAAAATTTTTTAGCCAAGAGGAGTTTGTGATCAATGGAACAATCAGACGGACACATTTTCTTCGTGCTAAGTTTTGCACAGGAATGAGGGGTCAGGAGAGTTTTAGGGGGTGGATTCGATGGTTGGCATCCTGGCCATGCAGGGCTATGGGATATGGGGAAAGGAGGTCTGCTCGTGAGATAGAACTGGGACAACCCACCCCAGCGTGGGCACAGCTCTTTACAGCTTACTCAGTGGGGTCGTAGCCATTGTCTCGTGTGCTCACTATAAGCCCCACGAGGCAGATAGCGATGGGTAGCCCGTTTTACAGACGAGCAGAGAAGGAAGCTGAGACCAGAGTGGGGCACTGGCTGTGGAAGACCTCGGAGTGTGTTAGTGGCCTGCTCTCCCTGCCTCTGACTCCAGCGTCCTAGCCCCTCCTCATCCCAGGATGAGTTCCCACAGGAGCTCCTGTTCAAAAGTTGCCTGCTGGGAGAAATCAAGTCCAGAACAGGAGTAAAAGTTACGAATGATGAAAGCAGAGTTTGCGGGTCGTCAAGAGAAGACATTCACCAGAAGACTTCCTGGAGCTCAAGGTTTGATCAGCCCTCCTGGACATCAAAACGTAACTCAAAACAACATCGATGAGGCCACAGTCAGTGGTATGGGTCCTGGCTCCAGGTCTCCGGGACTGTCGCGTGGTTGCAGCCCGGATAAATACGCTGCTCAGCTATACCGGGCAGGATCTTGCCTCTTCTGGGCCTGTCCTCACGTGCTGGCAGCCACAGCCATTGTCTCCACAGGTTCTGCATTCTCCTCCGTTTCCCTAGCTCCCCTGGGCCTGCCAGCCACTCAGCCCACCAATCTCCTTGTGGGCACCTCAAACACTCTTGGCTGCTCCCTGGCCCCTACAAGGCCGCCGCGGGCACTTCTGCCTGTGCTCTCTTTAACGTAAGCACCAGGTTGGACTTAAGACTCCTGTTCCGGGATCCCCCAAACTTGTCTGAAATCCATCATAGTTCTCCTTGGGACTCAGCTTAGGGGCTAGGGCATGAGCCCCTCTTGGGGGACCCAGGCAGTGCCCTTGGATTGCTCTCCTTCTGCCCACAGGTTGAACTCAGTCCCTTCATGGAGCCCAAGCTCTGAAATCATCATGAACTGTCTTTTCAGTCTATTGTCTGTGCATAAACTCATTGCCTCTTCTGTTAGCTTTGGCTCCAAATCCTCCAAGCTTTGTGGAATCCAGAATCTTTCCTTTCTCAAGCCCCAGCTCTTGCCCTGAAAAGCTATAGCTGTCGTCGTACAGGCTCCCCTGTAGATAACACTCTGCACAACTGTTGTCTGTGCTATCAACTTACAAAAGCCCACACAGGAGCTACAAGCCAGGCCAGGGACCCTATGTAATGTCACACACACACCCCCCCCCCCCCCCCGGCTCCGAGAGCAGTGCACCCAGGAAGCTTGGACAGCGGGGCAGGGGGTGAGGCAGAGGAATTTCCACCCACACACAGTGTAAGAGAAGAATATCCCAGTACCCCACACGGTTGAAAAGGGGCACCCAGAAGCAGTGAGGGAGGAAGGGATTAGTGAATAAAAGGTGCTGGGATGATCACTAAGCCGTTAGGAAACGCAAATCCACTTCATTCTTCACTTCCCGTCATACATCAACATCGACTTCAGATGGATTAAAGACTTAAATTAAAAATCACACTTGAACAAAGTAGGAGTGAATATTCTTCCAGAACTCTGGATAAGTGTTACCTTCTGAGCTTAAAAGCAAGGGAAGCATTCACAAAGGACAGAAAAAGAAAACAGGTTTTAAATTTTAGACGTAACTGTATGAAAATTGAAAACAACTTGGAAGATGTCACATGGAGGGTTTATATCCTTGGTGTTTAAGAATCCATATAAGTTGAGTTTTAAAAATTCAAATCACTGCTGGATAAATGTGAAGGGATAGGAACACTCAATTAACAGAAGATTAATTTTTTATGGCTCATAGGTTGAACCTATTTTCCAATATCTAATTATTTTTTAAAAAGTAAATTAAAACAACAGTGAGATAACACTTTTTGCCCAGCACAGAGTGAAGAAAAAAATTTTAATGAGAGTACCCCATGCTGGCTGGGGTGTGATGAAACAGACAATACTGCTGATGGGAATGTAAATTACTACAGCCTTTGACCCAGTAATTACACTTATGGCACCCCATCAGAAGGAAATAATCTCAAATTGACAAAGATTTATGTACAAATAGATGTAGTGTAGCCTTGTTTACAACAACAACAAAAAATTGAAACAACCAAAGTAACCAACTATAGGGAAAATGTTAAGCAAATTATTTTATATCTGCTCAAATGGACTATTATTCATCAACTAATCGTGATTTTTACAAAAAGCTCTAGAAAATTCTTATGATATAAAAGTGGAACAGCAAATGAGAAATCAGGGTGCAAATTGCATGCCAGATATTATCTCAGCTGTGGAAACAAACACACACAAAAAAACATTTAAAAAAAGACTGAAAGGAAATGTGCTGGGACCCTGAACCTAAGGGCATGGGACTCTGGACAAGTAAGCTTTGATGGAGGACAGGGAAATAAAGGGTTGGGCCCTAGAAGATGCCCGAGTGGGGTCCTGGTTGTCCTCTCAAATTCAAAGAACTTTATATCTGGAGGAGAGGGAGCGTGGAGTCCTGCTTCAGCCCGGTTGTCTGGTTCAGCTGCCCTAAACCTCAAGGAAAGGATTGCCTTGGGCCTTGAGCCTAAGAAATTGCCATTTATTTGGTATATCCAGAGCAAAGAACGGAGGCGGGGGTGGGAAATCAGGCCAGCAGTTCACACAGGCCCTCTGAGCCATGCTAGGGAGTTTAGGATTTTATCCCAAGGGCAAGGAGGAGCCGTTGAAGGTTTTTAAGCTTTTTCTTCCAGATAGATTACAGTGTTAGCAGGGACTCTCTTCTTTGCAATACCAAAAACCCAACTCAAACCAACTCAGGCATAAAAATAAAAGTAAAAAATTAAAAGGGTAATAATCTAAAACTTTTGGAATAAAACATACAAGAAAACTTTTGTGACCTTGGGTTAGGCAAAGATTTCTTAGATATGACACCAAAAGTATAATCCATAAAAGAATAAATTGGTAAATTGGACTTCATCAACATTAAAAACTTACGTTCTTTAAAAGACACTGATGAGAGAATGAAAAGACCAACCACAGAACGGGAGAAAATATTTGCAAGTTATATATCTGACAAAGGACTTGTATCTAGACTATGTAAAGAAGTCTCAAAACTCAGTAAAAAAAAACAAAAAACACAATAAAAAATGAGCAAAAGATTTGAACAGACACTTCACCAAAGATATACAGATGGCAAATAAACACATGAAAAGAGATGCTCACATCATTAGTCCTTAGGGCAATGCAGATTAAAACCACAATGGGATACCACTTCATTCCTGCTAGAATATCTAAAATTAAAAAGACTGACCATACCAAGTGTTGGTGAGGATGTGGAGCAACTAGAACTCTCATACACCCTGGGTGGGAATGTAAAATGGTACAAACACTCAAGAAAATAATTTGGCAGTTTCTTAAAAAGTTAAATATACATCTATCATATATCCAGCCATTCTTCTCCTAGGTATTTACCCCAAAGAAATGAAAGCATGTGTACATACAAAGACTGGTACATGAATGTTCATGGCAGTTTTCTTTGTAATAGCCACAAACCAGAAACGTCTTGAATATCCATCAATGAGCAAATGCATAAACAAACTGTGGTAAATCCATACAATGGCATACTACTTAGCATCAAAAAGGAATAAACTATCAATACACAACAACATGGACACATCTCATAATAATTATGCTGAGTGAAAGAAGCCACACAAAACAAGAATGTATACTGTATGGCTCCATTTGTATAAGATTCTAGGAATTGCAAATTAATGTATATGACAGATAGCAGATCAGTGGTTGCCTGGAGAATGAAGGGAGAGGGCCAGGTGGGAAGGGAAGGGAAGAAGAGATCACAAAAGGACACAAGAAGTCTTTTGTGGTGATGGATATGTTCATTATCTTGACTGGTGATAGTTTCATAGGTGGATACGTATGTCAAAACTTACCAAAACGTACACTTTCAATATGTGCCATTTATTTGTATGTCAGTTATAGCTCAATAAAGCTGTTAAATAGATAAATAACAAAATAGGAATTGTACTGGTGCAACTGGGTATCAGGGATTTTTCCCTCATCTCTCACCTCTACATTCAGTTTCCCAGGAACCCAGATGTACCCCTGCCCTTCCTGAGCCAATAAATTCCCCTTTTGCCTAAGCTGTGTCAAGTTTGGTTTCTGTTGCTTACAACCAATAACGCTCTGGCTAGCATGGAGATAATGCCTGGAGTTATAATAACACAAGAAGAGCACTGTAACCTGTTCCTGGGGACCCAGAATTGGTGGTGGTGGTGAGGGTGGGGGTCAGAAAAAAGATTCCTGGAGAAGGTGACACTTCATCTGATTTCTCAAGGAGTCAGGACCAGGGTAGAAGAGACTGCAAAGCTTCCCAGGCAGAGGGAGCAACGTGAACAAAGACATGAAGGACAGGACCATGAGATGTGTGCTTGGAGGCTGCTGGCTGTTCCCGGAGTTCGGGATGAGATGGGGACTGAATGGAAGTGAGCCTGGAAAAGTCAGCAGGGAGCAGTTCATGCCATGTTCAAAAGCTCCACCTTAATCTTGTGGGCAACAGGGAGTCGTGGGCGAGTTTCGAGCAGGCAAGTGCCGTGGACAGATTTTTGTTTTATGGAGATCTCACTGGGACTTAGAGAAGCAGGTAGATCATGGAGGGGTCGTTGCCACAGCTCAGAGTTGACTTTGAAGGGCCTGTGGACACCTGGGGGAGATGGCCAGCAGGGAGTCAGGGCTAGAAGTCTGGGCCTCGGTAGGACATCTCACCTGGAGACACAGAGCCGGGGTGGTGACCATGTCGATGGCCGTGGCTTGGGAAGACTGGGAGGTAGAGAGAGCCCCACCAGAGTCTAAGGACCTCCAACCCGCCATTGCGGGGGCTGGCAGAGACAGGGCGTCTACAAAAGCAGTGAGAGAAGGAAATGTCAGAGCCACGTGGCCACGTGAGCAGAGCCCAGAGCAGGTTGTCATGGAAACTGAGCTAGTGAAGCGTTTCTAGGAAAGAGGGATCAGCAGGACCAAATGTAGCAGAAAATTCCAAACCGATGAAGGCTGAAATTTTTCTTTTGATTTGGCAATTAGTAGAACATTGATGAGCTTAATGAGAGCAATTTCAGGGGATGGTGGGCCAGCCCGGGGGTGGGGGCAGAGAGAGATTTAGGAGGTAAGACAGACCAGAGTTGGTGATGGGGTGCAATATTGGAGGAGGAGCAGCAGGAGGGCAGTGTCAGGCAAGATCCCCGCTCTCTGGCATTCGGAAGGGACTGGATGGCAGCGGGGACGCTACAAGAGGATCAGGTTTGCAAGAGGAAGATCGGGAGTTCCATTTGGGACGTTTTTATCTAACACACACACACATTTGGGCTTTGACGATGTCTGACCCTGTTCTAAGAACTTTACTTATATTAATTCATTTACACTTAGAACTATCCTAAAGGTAGCTACTACCTGATTTATCGTCATCTACACGTGAAGAAACAGACACAAAGAGGTTGAGAAACTTGCCCACAGCAAGGAAGGGGCAGAATACAGATTTGCAGCCAGGCAAACCGGACACGTTGGTGTGAGGTCCTCAAGATAAACAAATGGGGGTGTCAAGGAGGCAGGTGGGTCTAGGTTTCAGGAGGTTCAGGCTGGAGGTGTAAGCCGTCCCCACACAGGGAAGGACCTTGCCTCAAGCCCGTGTCAATGGGGGTGTACACCGGGGGATCACTGGGTCCTAGAGGGTGTCAAAGCTTCAGGGATGGGTGATACTGTGGGAGAGGGTCCAGGTGGAAGCCAGACCATGACAGCATTTAGAAGGGCCCACCAGGGAGATTGAAAAGGCAGGGCCAGAGGTCAGATGTGGGGAGAAGTGTCACTCCAGAAGGTAGAGTGGCCGACTGCGGGCCGTGTCCAGAGAGGTCAGGGGAGGTGACTTGGCCATGGGGAGGCCTTTGGGGATATTTGCCAGGCAGCCTCAGAGGAAGGCATAGGAACCTTGAAAAGGGAGCACACAAAGGTCTGGCAGGAAGGAGGGAGGGATGAGGGGAGCTAGGAAGGGGAGCAGGGTCCGGAAAGGTATTAGTATTATTTTCTTTTTTTTTTGAGGAAGATTGGTCCTGCGCTAACATCTGTTGCCAATCTTCCTCTTTTTCTTTTTTCTCCCCAAAGTCCCAGTACACAGTTTTATATCACAGTTGTAGAGTTGTAGCTCTTCTACATGGGATGCCGCCTCAGCGTGGCTTGATGAATGGTGAGTAGGTCCACTCCCAGGATCCAAACTGGTGAACCCCAGGCTGCTGAAGTGGAACATGCGAACTTAACTGCTAAGCCACCGGGCCAGCCCCCCAGAAAGATACTATTTTTTAATGGAAACTTCTTTTATTTTATGTTATATATATTTTTTTCTTTTCCTTTCTGTTCTTTTTTTTTTCTTTGGTGAGGAAGAGTGGCCCTGAGCTAACATCTGTGCCCATATTCCTCTATTTTGTATGTGGGTTGTCGCCACAGCATGGCTGGTGAATGATGTAGGTCTGCGCCTGGGGTGCGAACCTGCAAACTCTGGGCTGCCGAAGCGGAGCATGTGAACTTAACCACTACACTACCAGGCCAGCCCCAGAAAATGTTTTTTTTTAATTAAAAAACATTTTAATTAGAAAATACATTCACATGGTTCCAAATTCAAAACCTACATTGGGGTCAGCCCAGTGGCATAGTGGTTGGGTTCACACGCTCTACTTTGGCAGCCTGGGGTTTACAGGTTCGGATCCCAGGTGCGGACCTATACCACTCATCAAGCCATGCTGTGGCGCAACCCACATACAAAATAGAGGAAGATTGGCACAGATGTTAGCTCAGGAACAATCTTCCTTAGCAAAAAAAAAAAAAAAAATTCAAAACCTATGAAAGAATGCCGGGTAAAAAGTTTTCTTCCCACCCTTCTCCTCCTGCCCCACTGGTCCCCTTTGTAAAGCAACCAGCATACCCTTCCAGAGACAGAAAATAAAAATTCACAATGTGGAATTCCAGAATTCTGTAAATACACAGGAAACAAATGTCAGAATATTGAAGCTTGCAGAGCAAGTGATGGAACAGAGGGACACACGAGCTGAGGGCGCAGGGGTCCTGTGTGGCGGTGGGAAATTAGTTTTGGATGAGAACATGTGTTTCATTGAACGGAACAAAATGAAATCCTTCTCCTGCTGCCGAATACCGTGAGCTGGGCGTTCTCCTGGGCCCTCTCAGCCGCCTGGGCCCGGCGGCAGCCGCTGTCTCAGGATTTTGTCCTGCCCCACAGCTGGAACCCCCCGCCCTCGCCTTTGAGTCAGCCACAGCACCTGGCAACCGCCTTAACCTGGTGGCTGCCGAAGAAACGTTTTCTGACATGAAATGAAATGTCTGATATGGGGCTCTGTCTTTTTTTTTAATTTTTTTAATTATTGAAACCAGTTGGAGTGTCAAAGGGGCCATGAATGGAGGCTCGAGGGCTGAGGGAAGGGTGGCAGAGGCTGAGTGGGGAGCGTGGGGCCAGGGAGGAGACGCAGCTGCTGACCCGGAAGGTTCCTGAATCCCTGGCTGCCTGTGGCATCAGGAAGTGAAGCCGCACACGGCAGGGCCACCATTTCCAAGGCTGTTGGGGCCCCGCGTGCAGTTGGTGAGGGGAGTTTGTCCCCCTTGTCCCAGCAGTCCCCGACTCCGTGGAGGCAGGGGCTGGACTGAGAAGAAGCCCAAGGGGTTATGGGACGGGGTCGGGGGTCACTGTGTCCCCCAGTGCCTTTCCCTGCCTCATTCTGTGACTCCAGGCAGATGGCCCCCTCTCTGGGCCTCAGTCCCTCCGGCTGTAGAAATGGTGGGTGGGGGTTTGGGGGAGAAACTGCGCAGGGCGACCTCTCCTTGTTTCCTCCATTTTGGGTCCTGACCACGTGGACTCTCAGCATCATGGGCCACCTTCCCCGTCTAGAGTGATGCCCCCACAGCCACCCAGGACCCAGTTCGCCATCCGTGGGCCTGAGGGACTCCACTGTGCAGCACACACCAGCGTCATGGAACCAGAACCAGGAGGCTCATGGGGTCAGTGGGCATCCCCAAAGCCAAGCTTCTGGTAAGTTGGAGGGGTGGGCGCTGGGCCCTGGGTCCCCCCCGAGCCTTGAGCGGGGCATCCTTGGGGAGCCAGGTTGACAAGTTCACCAGTAGGCCTTCCACAGCCTCACGTGCGATGGGAGCCCAGGCAGCGGGATCCCTGCCCCCGCATGACGCCTGGCCCCCATTCCTGCTGCTCTGGAACGTGGCCTTCGCGGCCCTGTTCCTGGCTATGACCCCTGAGAAGGAACCTGGGAAACTGCCCTGAGGCACTGACATTCTTTGTGTACATTTTAGTATTTTTAATTGAAAATTAATACATCTATGGGGTGAGCACCCCCGTCTCCCTCCCCAGAGGCCACCCCTGTCTCCTGGCTCACAGGAATCCATGAGGCCTTAGTGGGGCTGGCGGTAGGGTGGAGAGGGACTGCAGGTGCGCGGGATGAGTCGACCCGTCAGATGTGGGGGTGCGGGAGGGAGAGCAATGGGGTGCTTGTGCCCGGGCTCCCGCCCCGGAGACCTGTGGCGGTTGGCACTGTTCCTTGCAGGGGCGATCTGTAAAGAGTGGAAGATGACGAATTCAGTTTAGGACTTTTGGGGCTGCAGGAGGCCGGAGGAACGTGAACGTCAGGTGGAGGAAGTCACTTGGCACAGCAGACTGGGCCCCTCACCAGGTACTAATGAGCCTCCATCCTTCCCTGTCTCTCT
This sequence comes from Diceros bicornis minor, assembly GCF_020826845.1. Classification (NCBI taxonomy): domain Eukaryota; kingdom Metazoa; phylum Chordata; class Mammalia; order Perissodactyla; family Rhinocerotidae; genus Diceros; species Diceros bicornis. Next base: position 22,622,684 of record NC_080758.1, read on the forward strand.
AGAAGCTTCCCCTCCACATTCCCAGCAACTATTCCATAAATTCTCCACTCTCCGCAAAACACTCACCTCTCTCCTCACCCTGCCCCCTTCCCACCAGATGGTACTGCCCTCGCCCCAGGGTGGGCACAACTTCGCCTCTCACCCCTCACCCTCCAAAGCGGGGATTGCCCCCCCCCGCCCATATCAGCAGGTCTATGCCTCCCCAGGGCTCCAGACCAGACCCCCCCCTCCAGCCTTCCCGGAGCGCACCCTCCCTCCTGATCTCCAAGCCCTCACTCACTTGGCAAAGGATCCCAGTCCCACCCATCCCCAAGTCGATGCTCCCTGGACCCTGTGCGCCTCCAGCTCCTGCCTCTCTCAACATGTGGCAAATCTCCCATTTGCTCCCCACACAGCAAGTCAGGTCCACTCCCACCAAGACTCCAGGACCATTCTGGTCCAAGTCCCAGCAAACCCCGCACCAGGTCTCAGCCCTCACCCACTGGATCCTCAGTGTGCTTGGTACTGCCGACCACCGCCCTGTTACCACCTCATCTCGGGCCCCTGGTGCCGCCTCTCCTGGTTCTCCCCTCACCTCCCTCTGCCCCCTCTCCATGTCCCCTTACCAGCGTTTCTCCTCTACTCTGCCCTGAAATGTTGGAGTCCTTCAAGGTAGCCCGAAGCCCCTTTGTCTTCACACTCACACCCTCTCCACCCCATCACTGTAAACACGTCTATATGCTGCCGATCCCCAAATGTCCATCCGCAGCCCAGCCCAGCACCAGGCTCCGCACCCGCATAGCAGTGCCGTCCTGTCTTTCTCGGGCTAAGATGTGGAGGTTGTCCTTGACCCCACACCTCTCCCGGCAATCAGAACCAGGTCCAATCTGTTCAGTCTTGCTCATATTTCTCAGACCTGCCCCCTCCTTTCCATCCCCGCTGCCTCCCTGGTCCAGGTGCTAGTCTCATTCTGCCCATGCCTATGATAACCCCTGTCTCTTCCGCCCAGGTCCACTCTTGCTTAAAACAATCTCCACTGCTTAGAACAATCGGTAGCTCCCCACCGCCCTTAGAATAAAATTCATACTGCAAAATTCTGACCTCTGCCCCCTTTTCCAACCTCATTGCCCACCGCTCTGCCCTCCACTCACTACACTCCAATCACAAAAGCCCATTAATTCCTCACACATTAGCCTCTTCTTCATGCCTCAGGGCCTTTGCACATGCCTCTTTCTGCCTCAGCTAGCTAATGCCTACTATGGTTCTATCTTAGCCCAAATGTTACTCCCCAGGGCAGTCTTCCTTGAAGGCCACTACACTGTCATAGCAAGCACCTGGTCTGTCTCCCTCACAGCTTACTTATTTGTGAGATTGTTTGTTTAATATGGGTCTTTTCACCTGCAGAAGGGATGCTCCATGAGGACAGGGACTGGGCTGTTCTGCTCCCCAGCACAGAGTCTCACTAAATACTTGCTGATTGGCTAAATGTATCCAAGTGGAGATACTGACTGAGAGCCCCCAGGCGCCAGGTGCCAGAGATATGGGGGAGATGTTGAAAGACCTTGACCGTGCGGAGCTCATCCTCTAGCAGAGGAGACAGACAACAAACCGGGGCACAGATAACCACATCCTCTGCCTTCAGTGGTCATAGGCGTGATGACGCAAATGCAGAAGGAGGGCAGGAGGCTGGAGAGTGACCAGAGCTGACCTCGCTGGGGGTGGGGGAAGGGCAGGCGATTTAGATGTGACAGTCAGGGAAGGCCTCTCTGCGGAGGGGGCATTCTGTCAGAGCCAAATGACACGAAGGAGTGAGTCACGTGAGGATCTGGCGAGGAGGCACGCCGGGCGGATGGAGTGTATCAGTTAGCTAAGGCTGCTGCAGCAAGTAGCACAGATTTAAACAACGGAAACTCATTAGCTCAGAGTTCTGGAGTTCGGAGTCCAAGATCAAGGCAATGGCAGGGCTGACCCCTTCTGAGGGCCGTGAGGAAGAATCTGTTGTTTTTTAATCTCTTTAGCCGTTGAAGCGTATCTGGGTTGTTTCCAGTCTGGGGCCACTATGGATAAAATTGCTGTAAACATCTATGTAAAGATGTTCGTGTGGACACAAGTTTTCATTTCTCTAGAGTAAACACCCAAGAGGGGATTGCTCTGTTATGTGGTAAAATGTATGCTTAACTTTATAAGAAACGGTTAAACAGTTTGTAAAGGCCGTACCGTTTCGCGTTGCCCCCAGCAATGTCTGAGAGCTCCAGCTGCCCCTCATCCCCGACAGCACTTCGTGTTGTTGGGTTTCATTTTGTTTTCGTTTTAGCCGTTCTGGTGGGCATGTGGTGGACATGCTGTTGCCAAGTTGACTGGGAGGGTTTCCCGGAGGAAGGGCACCATCAGATACATGTTGGAGGGCTGGCTGGAGGGGACCAGAGTGGACAAGCCTGTCTGTCCTCTGGGGTCTGGATGGAGCCTGGTGCATTTGTCTGGGTGACAAGGCCACATTGGGGGGTGTCCCTGAGGGCGCAGAGAGTGAGAGAATCCGCATGGGGTTCCAAGGGTTTTCGGGAGGAGCTGGTAATACTTGGCTGTTGTGTTCACCACTGACTTAGATCAGAGACCCCCGAAGCAGACCACGGGACAAGAATTTAGAGGCAAGTGCTTTATTAAGGCAGTGATCCCAAGATAAACTGGTAAGGGAGTGGGGAAGTGGGACGGGAGAGGGGCGGAGGGCTGGCGAGGCTGCCGTCTGAGACGAGGTCCTGCGGAGGGAGCCCAGCCAGGTCCCACCGGGAGCTCTGGAGGGTCAGGCACCCCGCCGGGTTGTGCCCCTGGAAGCGAGGAAGCCGGGCCTGCACACCCACACCAGGCAGGCATCGGTGAGGGATTTTGGGGTGCACAGAGGGGTTGGAGGAGGGAGGCACAAACCCCGGGCACTTCGGGCTCTTAATGCGTGTGGGGAAAAAAGCTCCTGGAGCCTGAGAAGAGTCCTCCAAAGAAACTACTGCAGGTGCTAGCTGTGGGAAACGCAACACACCAGGGGTGGGAGCTGGGGATGCAAAAAACGGGTGAAAGGGGGTCTGAGGGGATCTAGACAGTGTCGCATTATCCACTACAGATGCTGCATCGCGGAGCCTAGAACAATCCCTGCCACCTACGAGATGCTCAGTAAGTCCTGGTGGACTGAACGAGCGACAGAAGCCACTGAGACGGGACACTCGGGAAGAAGAGCTGTTCGGGAGGAAAGAGAGAGGGTCTGGGGTGGGGCCTGATGACGAGGGTTGGGGGCAGGTTGAGCTCAGGGTCTGGCGCTCGCTCGCCGGGGAGCCGGCCGGGAGGCGGGAGTGGAGGGGGCGGGGAGGTGGGAGGAGGAGGCCCTAGAGGCTCAGAGCACAGGGAGGAGGAGCCGCAGAGGGTGAGGAGAACGCGGCCGGAGAGCGGGAAAGGAACCAGGAGGGATGTCGAGACCCAGGGGCGACACATTTGAGAAAGAAAAGGCGGTCGGAGATCTCAGAAGCTGCCAAGCTTAAGCCACCGGCTCTGGCCCCGTGGAAGGCCCTGGCCGGGGAGGCTGCATCGCGCAGGGGGCCTGGAGCAGGACCGGCAGGGGCAGCCAGAGCCAGGCCTGAGGAGGGGCGGACCCTGGGCGGAAGCGGGCGGAGGAGAAAGGGAGGGGGTTTGAAGAAGGAAGAAGCAGGCTGCGGGCGCCACGTTGACAGGATCCAGGCTGGGTGGAAGGATTAGATCTAAACAATACCGCAGTGTTGGGCTGAGCTGCCTGAGGTGAATTACGTCCTCCGCGGGTAACCTTATCCCCGTGTCCTGGGTGAACCTCATGGGGTCCCGAACCCGCTCCCCGGGAAGGGAAGGCGGGTTGCATCCCGCCTGGGGTCCCCAGCAGCTGTCCCGCTTCGCTGTGGCTGATGTTGAAAGCCCCCAAGAGGGCGAGGGGGCGAGCGAGACCCTGGGAGCCCTTTGGAAGACCACCTTGGGGGTGGAAGGAGGGGCCGGGGGCAGGGGTGGAGACAGCTTGCTGGAGAAGCTTGCCCAGGAAGGAGAGGAGAGGGACCTGGTGAAGGCAGAGGCCGTGGAATGGAGCAGCTGAGAATTTTTATGGGCGGAAAGGAAAGAGCCAACAGCAAGGAGGGAGAAATCGGAGGAAGGAGAAGAAAGGGACTGTGAGGCCCAGGAGGAGACCGGCAAGGCACAGCTGGCCTCAGGCATTAGAAGGTGCTGGCGGATCATTCCAGAGCCATTGGGAGGGGCGCGGCGGGAGCCGGTGCCCCCACAAAGGTCTCTGTTTTCTCCTTTGAGCAGGAGCCTAGGTTGCCTGCCGGCCCAGGGGGACAGGGGACACAGGGAGCTCCAGTGCTGCACAGATGGAAAGGGATGGAGTCTGGGGACCACTTGAGGGTCTGCGGAGCGGAATTTAAGACCCAGCTGAGGTTGGAGAAAATTAATCTGTGTTGACGCCCATCCATGTGCTGATGTGATTTTCGCCTGCTGCCCTCGGCAGCCCAGAGGCCGGATGGAGAACACAGATGGGTCTCCTAGCTCCTGCTCATCCACCATCTCGTTTAATCTGCCTGGCAACCCTAGCCACCTCTGACTTACAGGTGAGGAAACTGAGGCCCAAGGAGGGAAGACCACGTGCTCGGAGTGTTGCAACAAGTAAGCGAGGCAGGGCCCAGCCGCTTGGGGCGGCCCCCACGGCCCTGCCACATTTTGCTGGCACACACCGTGAAGAGTATCATGGCAGCCCTGTGATCCTCAAGCCAAATACTCACCGAGCCAGCTCCCTGTGTGCCCAGAACTTCTCAGCTCAGCTTCGCCTGCTCACTAAAACCTTTCCAGGAGGGACCAGGAGGAAACGGCAGCTCAGAGATGGCACATGACTGGTCCAGGATCACACAGCATGTGAATTGGCAATGTTAAAATGTCAATTCTCTCCAAATTGATGTAGATTCAACACAATTGCAATCAAAATCCTAGTAGGATTTTTGTAGAAATTGACCAACTGATTCTAAAATGGGTGCAGAAATGCAAAGAACCTAGAATAGCCAAAATAATTTTGAGAAAGAAGAACAAAGTAGAAGGACTTGCACTGCCTAATTTCAAAACTTACTATAAACCTACAGTGATCAGGACAATGTGGTATTGGCCTACGGGTAAATGGAACATAAGACAGAGTCCAGAAATAGAAGCACATATATACAGTCAATTGATTGTTGACAAGGGCGCTGAGTCAATTCAATGGGGAAAGGATGATTTTCCTCAAATGGCGCTGGAACAATTGGAAATCCATGTGAAAAAAAGTGAACCTCAACACTTACCTCACATCACATCCAGAAAATATAAAGAACATTTACAACTCAATAGTAATATAATACTCAAACTGACTTCTTTTAATGAGCAAAGATTTGAACCAATACTTCACCAAAGAAGATGTGTGAATGGTAGATAAGTACATGAAGAGATGCTCAATATTAGTTATTTAGAAGATGCACGTTAAAACCACAATGAGATACCACTGCAAATCCACTACAATGACTAAAATTAAAAAGACTGACAATATCAAATGTTGGCAAGAATGTGGAGCAACTGGAACTCACATACATTGCTAGTGGGAGTGTATAATGGTACAAACACTTTGGAAAACATTTTTTCAGTTTCTTATAACATTAAACATGCACTAGCCATTCAACCCAGCAATTTCACTCCTATATATTCACCCAAGAGAAACGAAAACATATAGGTACACAAAGACCAGCTCTCAAACATCATAGCAGCTTTATTCATAATAGCCTAAAACGGGGGGAAAAAACAAATGTTCATCAACATGCAAAAGGCTAAGTCAATTTTTTATATATTTACACAGTGGAATACTACTCAGCAATAAAAAAGAACAAACTATTGAGACAGGCAACAACATGGATAAAATCTCAAAAACATTATGCTGAGCAAAATAAGCTAGAAGCAAAATAGTACATGCTCCATGATTCCATTTATATGAAACTCAGAAAAATGCAAATCTAGTCTATAATGATGGAAAACAGATCATTGGTTGCCTGAAGTGGGGAATGGTGGGAGATTGAGTGCAAAGGGGCATTGAGGGAAATTTCTGGGGGACTGGAAAGTTCTATATCTTGATTGTGGTGGCTACATTGCTGTATGCATTTGTCAAAATTCATCAAAATGTATCCTTCAAATGGGTGCTTTTCATTCTATGTAAATTATACCTCAATAATTTTAAAATATTATTAAAATTGTCATCATGAGAAAAATTAGAACTTTGTGGACCTCTCTTACACTTACTTTATGGTTTATCAATTATTTTTATTTATTTTGGAGTGCAGGAGCCATAATCTTGGGGCCTCTGAAGGCCTTAATCCAGCACTGGAATGCTGGTCAGGACCAGATCCCAGAGGTTCTTGAATGCCAAGTGCATTGGTTTTAAGATATGTCTACAAATTCTTTTACACTCCTCTCTTCAAGAGGTGGAGCCTGAGTCCCCTCTCCTGGGTGTGGACTGGACTTAGTGACTTGCTTCTAACAATGGAATAAAGCAGAATTGAAGGTACAGGATTTCAAAGACTAGGTCATAAAAGACCCTGCAGCGGCTTTTCTCCCTCTCTCTCTCTCTCTCTCTCTTTACACATATAAAATCACTCATTCTGGGGGAAGCCAGCTGTCTTGTCATGAGGACACTCAGGTCGTCCTGTGGAGAGCCCACAAGGTGAGAAACCAAGGCCTCCTGCCCACAGCCATGGCAGTGCACCATCTTGGAAGCTGATCCTCCAGCCCCTGTCAAGCCTTCAGATCACTGCAGCCCCAGCCATCAGCTTGATCCTACCTCATGAAGGAGCCTGAGCCAGAACCACTCAACTAGGCTGCTCCTGGATTCCTCAGAAACTGTGTGAGGGAATAAATGTTTGTCGTTTTAAGCTACTTAGTTGGGAAGTAATTTGTTATGTCATAAAAGATAATACACCAAGTTAAGGAGTCTGGAATTTCTCCTAGGGGCATTGGAAAGTCCTGGAAGGTGTTAAAGAAAGGGAGTGACATGGAAAGGGCTGAGCTTAGGGAGAAGTCTCTAGGTCCCAGACTGGAGAAGGGATTGGAAGTCAGAGGGTCCAGAGAACACCGGAGAGAGGCAGAGACTCTGGAGCTAGGTGTCGATGCCAGGTGGTCAAGTCAGGGAATGGCATTCTGGGCAGAGGAAACAGTGTGTGCTAGGGCAAGGAGGCCACACATTATCTAGTACTGGGGCAATGGGTACAGACGGAAAATGAGACTGTCAGCGCAAGTGTGGATGGACAGTAAGCTACTCAGGGCCTGGCCGGGCCTACGCGCCCCTTCCCCACCCTAGCCTTGACCAGCACCAGCAGTTGCTCCAGGATGTGTTGGACACTACAGAACCGCAGCTCAGCCGAAATCCCCTACGAGCCCCATAGTTCTGCTGGACCATCCCCACTGCCCACTGGGGACGCAGCAGGCCACAAGCAGACAAAATTCCCTGCCCTCATGAAGCTTTCATGTTAGAGGAAGGAGACAGGTAACGAGCAAAATAATACTCATGGAGAGAAATACGTAGGATAATGAGGATTGCAAGTGGGGTGGTTGCAATTCTAAATAGGGTGCCACCTTCTTAGAATTGACTGAGAAGGTGACATTTGAGCAAACACTTGTGAAGTGAGCAAGTTAGCCACTTAGCTATCAGGGAAAACAGTGTTCCAGGCAGAGGGAACAGCCAGTGCAAAGGCCCTGAGGTGGAATCAAGACTATCAATGCCTCACTAAACAAAAAGAGCCTTTATGCAGATTAGAAAAAGACAATCTGGACTTCCACTTCCAGCCATAAATGACTAACAAGGACTGGATTCACCCTCCTGCCATACAAGGTCAGGGCAAACACACGGGGCAGGACTGTGTTGACTGTGTGTGTGGACCTGTGGGCGGCAGGGCTTGTCAGCTGCAGAAGACTTGTGCTTCTCAAAGACCCACATGGGGGTTTGCCCCACCTTCCAAAGTGTGAAACAGTTGGGTGCTCCTGTGCCTGAGGCCAGCCCCACCCAGCTGCAATCCTCAGGGAGCTGACAAGAAACCTAAAGGCTGGAGGCTTATAGCAATTGTAAGCCCCTGAGCCTAACAACCTGCCACGCTGGGGGCCTACTCACTTAAAAGAAATACTGCAACACAGGTGTGGTATTAGAACTTGCAGCCAACTAAGCTGGGGCTCCCCACACCTAATAAAGAGTTTGAAAGGCCCACAACAACTACAAGCAGCTGAGCATTACAACAGCTGGCCAGGAGCATAACTCAGCCTCACTGGGCGCCTACAGGGAGAGCAAACAGCCCACAACAGAAGGACACATGTAGCCCACATAGGGGTCACCCCTGGAACATTGAGAACTGAGGGAAGCACACTGCAGACCTCCTAAGGCATCACTTACATAAGGTCACCTATCCAAGAGCAGGAGACGTAGCTGACCTACCTAATACATAGACACAAGCACAGGGAAAGAGGAAAAATGAGGAGACAAAGGAATACATTCCAAGTAAGGGAACAGGACAAAACCCCAGAAAAGGAACTAAGTGAGACAGAAATGAGCAAGCTACCTGACAGAGAGTTCAAACAAAGAGTGTTAAGGATGCTCACTGAGGTGGGAAGAAGAATAGATGAACTCAGTGAGAATGTCAACAAAGAAATGGAAGATATAAAAAAGAACCAATCAGAAATGAAGAATACGATACTGGAAATGAAAAATTCGCTAGAGTGACTCAAAAGCAGAGTAGAGGATACAGAAGAACGGATCTGCGAGCTGTACGAAAGACTAGAAGAAATTACCCAAGCTGAACAGGTACAAGAAAAAAGAATTAAAAAGAGTGAGGACAGTCTAAGGGACCTCTGGGACAACATCAAGCACACTAACATCCGTGTTATAGGTGTCCCGGAAGGAGAAGAGCAAGACAAAGGGGCAGAGAATCTATTTCAAGAAATAATAGATGAAAACTTCCCTAACCTAAGGAAGGAAGCAGACATCCAGGTACAGGAATCACAGAGAGCCCCAAACAAGATAAACCCAAAGAGGCCCACACCAAGACACATCATAATCAAAATGTCTAGAATTAAAGATAAAGAGAGAATCCTAAAAGCTGCCAGGGAAAGACAAGTTATATACAAAGGAAACCCCATAAGGCTATCAGCTGACTTCTCAGCAGAAACCTTACAGGCTAGAAGAGAGCGGCAAGATATATTTAAAGTGCTAAAAGGAAAAATCTTACAGCCAAGAAAACTCTACCCAGCAAGATTATCATTCAAAATGGAAGGAGAGATCAAAAATTTCCCAGACAAGCAAAAATTAAAGGAGTTTTTCACCAAGAAACCAGTGCTACAAGAAATGTTACAGGGACTGATTTAAGGGGAAAAGAGAAGACCGCAAATAGGAAAAATTATCTATTTCCATGATAAGACGGCAATGGATACAAATGCACAAAAAAGAGATTAGATATGATATCAAAAACATAACATGAGGGAGGAGGGGAGTTAAAGAGTAGAGCTTTCAGACAGAGGTCAAACTAAAGAGACCATCAATTCTGTATAGAAGACTACTAAAACACTGAGGAAAAAAAAGGTAAAAAATGGCAGTAAGTACATACTTATCAATAACTACTTTAAACATCAATGGACTAAATGCCCCAATTAAAAGGCATAGGGTGGCTGATTGGATAAAACACCAAGACCCATATATATGTTGCATACAAGAGACACACTTCAGACCTAAAGACACTCACAAACTGAAAGTGAAGGGATGGAAAAAGATACTCCACGCAAATGGCAATGAAAAGAAAGCTGGGGTAGCAGTACTCATATCAGACAAAATAGACTTTAAAACAAAAACTGTAAAAAGAGACAAAGAAGGGCATTACATAATGATCAAGGGAACAATCCAATAAGAGGATATAACACTTGTAAATATCTACACACCCAATGTAGGGGCACCTAAATGTATAAAGCAATTATTAACAGACATAAAAAGAGAAATAGACAGTAACACAATAATAGTAGGGGGCTTTAACACTCCACTTACACCAACAGATAGATCATCCAAACAGAAGATCAACAAGGAAACATTGGCCTTAAATTGACACACACTAGAACAGATGGACCTAGTAGATATATGCAGAGCATTCCATCCAAAAACTGAAGAATACACGTTCTTTTCAAATGCACATGGAACATTCTCCAGGATTGATCACATATTAGGCCACAAAACGAGTCTCCATAAATTTAAGAAGATTGAAATAATACCAAGCATCTTTTCTGACCACAATGGTATGAAACCGGAAATCAACTATAGGAAGAAAATCAGAAAAGCCACAAATATGTGGAGATTAAACAAAATACTACTGAACAACGACTGGGTCAACAAAGAAATCAAAGAAGAAATCAAAAAATACCTGGAGACAAATGAAAATGAAAATATGACATGCCAGAATTTATGGGATACAGCAAAAGCGGTTCTAAGAGGGAAGTTTATAGCAATACAGGCCTATCTCAACAAGCAAGAATAATCTCAAATAAACAATCTAACAATGCACCTAAAGGAACTGGAAAAAGAAGAACGAACAAAGCCCAAAATCAGTAGAAGAAGGAAAATAATAAAAATCAGAGCAGAAATAAATGAAATAGAGACTAAAAAAACAATAGAAAAAATTAATAACACCAAGAGCTGGTTCTTTGAAAAGATCAACAAAATTGACAAACCTTTAGCTAGACTCACCAAGAAGAAAAGAGAGAAGGCACAAATAAGTAAAATCAGAAATGAAAGAGGAGAAATTACAACAGACACCTCCGAAATATAAAAGATTATAAGAGAATACTGTGAAAAGCTATATGCCAACCAATTCGACAATCTGGAAGAAATGGATAAATTCTTAGAATCATACAACCTTCCAAAACTGGATCAAGAAGAAGTAGAGAATTTGAATAGACCAATCACCAGTAAGAAGATCAAAACAGTAATCACAAACCTCCCCAAAAATAAAAGTCCAGGACCAGACGGCTTCCCTGGTGAATTCTACCAAACATTCAAAGAAGACTTAATACCTATCCTTCTCAAACTCTTCCAAAAAATTGAGGAGGGGGGGGAGCTCCCTAACTCAATCTACGAAGCCGACATTACCCTGATACCAAAACCAGACAAGGACAACACAAAAAAAAAAGAAAATTACAGGCCAATATCACTGATGAACATCGATGCGAAAATCCTCAACAAAATACTAGCAAATCGCATACAACAATACGTTAAAAAGATTATACACCATGATCAATTGGATTTATTCCAGGTATGCAGGGATGGTTCAACATTCACAAATCAATCGACGTAATACACCACATTAATAAAATGAAGAATAAAAATCACAAGATTATCTCAATAGATGCAGAGAAAGCATTTGACAAGATACAGCATCCATTTATGATAAAAACTCTGAATAAAATGGGGATAGAAGGAAAGTACCTCAACATAATAAAGGCCATATATGACAAACCCACAGCTAATATCATTCTCAATGGTGAAAAACTGAAAGCTATCCCTCTAAGAACAGGAACCACACAAGGATGCCCACTGTCACCACTCCTATTTAACATAGTACTGGAAGTCCTAGCCAGAGCAATCAGGCAAGAGAAAGAAATAAAAGAGATCCAAATTGGAAAGGAAGAAGTGAAACTGTCACTATTCACAGATGACATGATTTTATGTATAGAAAACCCTAAAGAATCCACCAGAAAACTTTTAGAAGTAATAAACGAATATGGTAAAATTGCAGGATACAAAATCAACATACAAAAATCAGTTGCATTTCTATACACTAACAACGAAGTAGCAGAAAGAGAAATTAAGAATACAACCCCATTTACAGTTGCAACAAAAAGAGTAAAATACCTAGGAATAAACTTAACCAAAGAGGTGAAAGATCTGTACACCAAAAACTATAAAACATTGCTGAAAGAAATTGAAGAAGACACAAAGAAATGGAAAGATATTCCGTGCTCTTGGATTGGAAGAATTAACATAGTTAAGATGTCCATACTTTCTAAAGCAATCTGTAGATTCAATGCAATCCCTATCAAAGTTCCAACAACATTTTTCACAGAAATAGAACAAAGAATCCTAAAATTTATATGGAACAACAAAAGACCCCGAATAAGTAAAGGAATCCTGAGAAAAAAGAACAAAGCTGGAGGTATCACACTCCCTGATTTCAAAATATACTACAAAGCTATAGTAACCAAAACACCATGGTACTGGCACAAAAACAGACACACAGATCAATGGAATAGAATCGACAGCCCAGAAATAAACCCACACGTCTGTGGACAGCTAATCTTTGACAAAGGAGCCAAGAACATACAATGGAGAAAAGAAAGTCTCTTCAACAAATGGTGTTGGGAAAACTGGATAGCCCCAGCAAAAAAATGAAAGTAGACCCTTACCTTACACCATACACAAAAATTAACTCCAAATGGATTAAAGACTTGAATGTAAGACCTGAAACTATGAAACTTCTAGAAGAAAACATAGGCAGTACGCTCTTCGACATAGGTCTTAGCAACATATTTTCAAGCACCATGTCTGACCGGGCAAGAGAAACAATAGAAAAAATAAACAAATGGGACTACATCAAACTAAAAAGCTTCTGCACAGCAAAGGAAACCATCAACAAAATGAAAAGACAACCTAACAATTGGGAGAAGATATTTGCAAACCATACATCTGATAAGGGCTTAATCTCCAAAATATATAAAGAACTCATGCATCTCAACAACAAAAAAACTACCAACCCAATTTAAAAATGGGCAAAAGACCTGAACAGACATTTCTCCAAAGAAGATATACAGATAGCCAACAGACACATGAAAAGATGTTCAAAATCATTAACTATCAGGGAAATGCAAATCAAAACTACAATGAGATATCACCTCACGCCCGTCAGAATGGCTATAATTAACAAGACAGGAAACAACATGTGTTGGAGAGGATGTGGAGAGAAGGGAACTCTCATACACTGCTGGTGGGAGTGCAAACTGGTGCAGCCACTATGGAAAACAGTATGGAGATTCCTCAAAAAATCAAGGATAGAACTACCATATGATCCAGCTATTCCACTGTTGGGTATTTATCCAAAGAACTTGAAAACACCAATGCATAAAGATACATGCACCCCTGTGTTCATGGCAGCGTTATTCACAGTAGCCAAGACTTGGAATCAACCTAGTTGCCCATCAAGGGAAGAATGGATAAAGAAGATGTGGTATATATACACAATGGAATACTACTCAGCCCTAAGAAACGATGAAATCCAGCCATTTGTGACAACATGGATGGACATTGAGGGCATTATGCAAAGTGAAATAAGTCAGAGGGAGAAGGTCAAATACCGTATGATTTCCTTCATTAAGTAGTAGATAATAACAACAATAAACAAACACATAGAGACAGACATTGGATTGGTGGTTACCAGAGGGGAAGGGGGGAGGGAGGAGGGCGAAAGGGATAATTCGGCACATGTGTGTGGTGATGGGTTGTAATTAGTATTTGGGTGGTGAACATGATGTAATCTATGCAGAAATAGAAGTACAATGATGTACACCTGAAATTTATACAGTGTTATAAACCAATGTTACTGCAATAAACAATTAAAAAAAAAAAAAAAAAAAAGATGGACAGTTCCTGGAGCTCACACAGGGCGGGGACATTCAAGCTGCGACAAGCCAGAACTCGAGTCCTTGATGATCAGACTGAGCATTCAGTCACGCCTCAGTAGAACGGACAAACTATCCCATGAGTGAAAGCTACTGTGAACCCACCCTAAGAGAGCTTCAAAATGAGCCCTTAAATGATCAAAGCAATTAGCAAGTAATTTAACTACGTGCCACTTCTTAAAGGATGACAACAAAAATCCAGACCGTCAACAATGTAACATTACAATGTCCAGCATCTAATCAGAAATTCCCAGACAGACAAAGAAACAGAAAAACGTGACCTATAACTAGGAGAAAAATCAGTAAATAGAACAGATCCAAAAATAACAGAAATGGTGGAGCAAGCAAGCAAAGATGTTAACGAGGCTTTTGTATCTATGTATTTAAAAGAAAAAGGCAATCTTTCTCCTAAGCCAAGGCAACCCCAAACCAGGGTTCATGGTTTGGAAAACAGAACAAGGGCTGGATTCTGGCCACCACTCACACGCTCAGCTGGGTGCCCTCGTGCCCGGTGAATCCTAAACAACCCTGGGGGGCAGCCCTGGTGTCTGTCTGTTCAAGGAATACCAAGGAGGCCGGCGTGGCTGGAGCAGCTTGAGCAAGGGGGAAAGGAGCAGGAGACGAAGGCAGAGAGGTAACAGGGAGACAGACTATGTAAGGCCTGTTGGCCATGGTGAGGATACTAGCTTTTGCTCTGAGTGACATGGGAGGGTTAGAACAAGGAAGTTTCAGGATTCCTCCAGAAGTTAATGGAGGATGAAGATGAGGGGGGAGGGTAGAGGTGGAGGGCCACGGAGCAGGCCTGTTTGGTGATTCAGATACAAGATGCTGGGTCCTGGCCAGAGGCAGTGGCTGAAGGGATTGGGATTGGAGGGGTCTCTGAGCAGCCTCTAGGAGGGAGATTCTGCAGGAAGTGGGGACAGATGGCCGTGGGTGACAGGAGTGAGAGGAGTCAGAGATGTCTTGGGCTTCTGGCTGCAGCCCCAGGCATGCAGTAGCACTCAGAGTCAGTGATAATGGGAGAGAAACACATCTCGGGGTGTGAGATGATGCAGTGGGTTTGAGGCACCTGTGGACGGATCCAGCCAACATTGGCTCAAAGTCTATGGCTTGAAAGAAAGGAAACAAAGGAGGGGGTCTTGGCTTCAGGAGCAGTTGTGGGATGTCAGCACAGAGGCAGGGGGTGAGTTCATTTGGGGAGTGTGTGGGGAGTGAGAAAAGGGAAGAAAAGGAAGAGAGAGGAGGACAGACAGACAGACACACCCTGCCCAGAGCTAATGAAGCATGCTGCGGATGGATGGACAGATGGATGGATGGCCAAACAGATGAAGAGTCCAGGAGAGTGACAGAGAGGGTGGGAGCCAACCCCGACCATCCCTCAGAGAGAGGTGACCCACTTGCACATACACACACGTGTACACACAGAGACACACACACACACAGTGAGATACAGAGAGCGGGAGCAAAACCCCACAAGCCTCAGACGGAAAGGAGTGAGGGGAAGGATGGCAGGCACACACACACACGCACACACACACGCACACACAGCAGGAATGATGCACAAATAGCAAATTCAATAAGGTTCCTCTGGAGAGCGGGAGAGATTGCGGCTGAGCAAGATGAAAACAGAGGCAGCGAGAGGAGGGGGAGGAGGGAAAAGGGGGCTCAGAGAGACAGACACACAGAGAGGTGGAGACATCAATACAGCACGTGGGGAGGGGCACATACACAGATTCACATATGGGAGCCAGCCCAGGCTCCAACACCTGGAAGATGCTCAGTGTCCGAGCTGGGTGGAAGAGTGGATGGGAGGGAAAGTAGGTGCAGAGAGGTTTGAAGTCACCCAGAAAATGAGAATTAGGATGAGAAAGAAGATAAAGAGGAACCCACAGATGTGACTCGTGGTGAGACACACACAGACAATCGTGACATGGCATGAGGACCAAGTCTAGAGGGAATATGGAACGATAAGAGAGAGAATGGGGAAAGGAAGGAGAAAGATTCAGAGATTGCGAGAGGCAGAGGTGGCACAGACGGACAGACAGACAGGAATAGGCACACCACGGCCTGACAAGAAACACTGGGGACCCCAGACGAGCGAGCGACGTACAGAAAGAAGCTGTAGGAGGAAGCTTCCTTTTCTCCCTCCCTCCCTCTCTTCCTTCTTCCCTCCCCATCTATCTATCTATCTATCCTTCTATCTATCTATCTACCTATCTATCTATCCATCTATCTGTCTATCCATCCATCTATCTATCTATCTACCAACCAGAATAATTCACACCAATCTTAATAATGTGGATCCATATGGGAGAATAATTTAGAAACCAGGATTTGGGGTGAGATTTCAAAAAAGATTTAATTTTTCAAAGGAGGAAAACCGAAAAGGAAGCAGAAAAGGGGATAAGAGACAGAGAGTAGGAGAAAGATACCCATAGGCAGACATGTCTCCTGTCTCTCCATCCATCCTCCCCTCCAGCTATAAGCATTCCTCAGTCCCTCCTCTGTGCCAAGACCCAAAGAGAGCTCAGATGCAGACCCCGCCCCCAAAGCGCTCATGGTCTGGTGGGAAATCCCCCCACCAGCACACCCCTGTGCCTGGCTGTTCCTGGGGCCTCCTGTGATACCACTGGGCTTTGTCAAGAAGGATGAGATGCTCGAGCCAAGAGCAGCTTTGCTGTGCGCCAGGCACACCACGCCGAACGACATTCCTGCCAAGGGCCAGCTTGAGCAAAGGTGGAGGCAGGAAACAGCCAGTGCTTGCCTGCCACTGCGAGAGGTTCATTGTGGCTGGGGATGGGACAGAAGGAGAAGTCACTGAGTATGAGAGTTGGGTCTGATCCAGAAAAACCTTGAAGCAGGACCAATTAGTTTGAACTTTACCAGGAGGGCAATGGGGTGCCAGCCAAGCAGGCTGGGAAGGGTGAGCCAGCGAAGGGTGAGCTGCTGGCTGGGAGATTTGGAAAGGTGGCTTGGGCAGCTTCACCACGTGTGAATGGGATAGGGCAAGACCGGAGGCTGGCCTCAGGATGAGACAGTGGTAGTCTGCTGGAAGCAGCGGAAGGTCCCTAGTTGTTATGGAGGGGACCTGACAGCCCTACGGTGGGACGGGGTGTGGCCGCAAGGAGTCAAGAAGATGCCTGTGACCTGGTCCACTTACAGTGGGGAAGGGGAACTGGGTGGGTGAGGAGGTCAGTAGAGAAAACAGTGTGGGAAGGGGTGGGGGAGAGTCCTCAGATGTCCATAGGAAGACCCCGTGCCCTACTCCCCTGCTTGGGTGCAAGGATGTGCATGCAGGTCCCAGTTCAGGAGAGAGCTCTATGCCCAAGAAGGACAATGATGGCAACAGATGTCCTGGAGGGAAAGGAGCTGCTGTCAGGGGCAGGCAGAGTGGGAAGAGGAGGAAAACTGAGCCCTGGAGAGCATGGAGCCTTGTGGGGTGGATGGAGGAAAAGGCTGCAGAGAAGGAACGGCCCAAGGGACGAGAGAAAAGCCAGGAGCACTCAGTTTCCTGAGGGAGATGAGAGTGTCCAGAAGCAAGGATGGGCACCACGGTCAGGGCCCTCACGGGCCAGTGGAGAGGAGAAGCCTAACAAGGCCATGGGATTTGGGAAGTGGGAGGACTCTCTTGAGAACCATGGTGGACTCAGGGCAGCTATGGTCAGTTGCAAAGGATGAGGTGGGATGGGGGCAGGAACAGAGCCAATCAGAGCTGAGGGTTCCTTTCCCAGCTCTTCTGTGGATGGTCAGAGAGAGAAGACGGAGCAAGAGAAAGAAACAATGGGTCCCATGAGAATGTGTCTCCCCACGTTCGAGGAAAGTGGGCCCCGGAAGAGGGAAAAGGATGGCTGTTGCCAGGGCAACCATACTGGCCATGGGAAGGAAGAGGAGCAAAAGAGAGGATGAGAGATTTTGGAGGAAGAAGCAGCACAGACTTGAAGGATGGAGGCAGGGAGAGGGTGATGCCTGGACTCCTGTCCCTGGAGATGGAGGATGGGGAGCATAGATGAGGGATGGTGCGGATAAAGGTTGGTCCTAGCTCGGTGAATCTGTGATGCTGGTGGTTTGAGTGAGTGGGGCTGAGCAGGGGATAGAGGATGCCCAGTGTGGGGCTTGAGCTGAAGGATCAAGGAGTGGGGGAGGCCAGTACAGAAACGAGGGGCATTTGTGTGGAGGGAGTCCCTGAAGCCCTAGTGTCGACAGTGTGGTCCAGGAGAGCACGCGGAGGGAGAGGAGCAGAGGGGTGAGGACACAGCCCCGGGACCACCGATAGGGAAGATGGGAAGGAGAGGGAAGGGTCTGCAGAGGTGGCCAAGACAGACCACACACTCCCATGCACGCACACACATGCACACATGATCATGCTGAGAGTGACTGGGAGGCGTCGGAAGCCCCATCACACCATCTTCTCATGGGAGATAACTGGTCTTCCATCCCCCTGGACTCCTTACACAGCAGCCTGGGGCTTTGGAGCACTCAGCAGGGCACCCGGTGCCCAATGGATGTCTGTCAGTGGATGGACGGGTGGATGGTGCAGTCATCCACTCATCCATCCACACAGAGCCGCCACAGGGGCTGCGGGGAGGGGCATCTAGCGGCCCCCTGGAGGGAGAATTGGCAGGGAGGGGGAACAGATGGGCCGTGGGTGGCTCAACAGGAGTCGCCAGAGACAACTCAGGGCTCCTGGCTGTGGGGCCGCACGGAGAAGGCAGTGACATTCTGCGTTAATGAGAACAGGAAAGGGGCCAGTTGGGGGCGTGGAGACGATGAGTTTGAGGCACCTGTGGAGGGGCCCAGTCCGCACTGGCTCCAATCTGAGGCTCGAGAGAGAGAGAGTGCGGGTGGGGGGGTTCTAGGGTGCAGGAGGAGATTGGGGTGTCCTGACAGAGGGCAGTAGGTAAGTTTGTGCAGGGAGCAGGTGTAGCATGAGAGAAGGGACCTCAGGACGGAGAGGAAGAGAGACAGCACAGACAGCCCTGGTCCAGAGCTCACCAGGCTTGCTGTGGACAGATGAAGGGATGAACCAATACATGAAGAGTCCGTGAAGGGGATGGAGAGGGTGGGCACCAGCCCCTGCCATGCCCCAGAGAGATATGACTCACACACACGTACACACGCGTGCACACACACACACCCAGAGACAGAGAGAAAGAACAAAACTCCACAAGCCCTGAAAAGAGAGAGAGGGAGCTGGAGGGAAAGTGGCAGGCACTCACACACACACACACACACACACACACACACACACACGCACACACACTCAGAGCAGGAATGACGCACAGACTCAAAGCAAAATTCAATAAGTCTCCTCCGGAGAGAGGAGCGCGCGCGGCGAAGCGAGATGGAGACAGAGGCGGTGGGAGGGGCACATCAATAATAAAGTTAAAAAATGAAATGAAGAGGGAGAGCGGGACCCTCAGGGAGACAGAGAGGCAGGCAGATGCGGAGATACAGGCACACATGTGCACACACTGCAGATGAACGTGAGGGCGGGAGGAGGGGAAGACAAAATCTAATAAAGAGCCCTCGAGGGAGGGGCACGGCTGCGACCCACAGGTCCACACAGAAGCGGACACCAGCTGTGACCCTGGGGCAAGGGCCAAACCCGGAGAGAAGGAGAAGAAACGAGGGAGAAGATGAGGCAGAATGAAGGAGTGAAGGCGAGAGGCAGCCACGTGAGTGCTCAGACAGACAGACAGACAGAACCCACACACTGCGGACAAATTCCCCAGAACCCAGAAGAAGAGAGAAAGGCAGAAGGGGGGGGAGGCCTGAGCATGGATGTTCACGGCAACGTCGTCTGTCATAGAGGAAAAGAAGACAGCCCACGCGTCCATCCAGGAGGAGAGCTAATCAACCACACACACCGTATTCTGGAACATCCTCTGGAGCAGATTTTTAAAACAGAGAACATCCTGTGTGTGCTGGCAAGCTGGCTTTCTGAGGGAAAAAATTCCCAATTTGTAGCTTTTGCCTATTTCTGTGACATAAATACTACCACCGAGGCCAATTCAAGCTACCAACATGCCATCACTGGACAGAGTTGGAAAGAGATGCCCATGATCAGCTCTCGCAAGCCAGTACAAGCCGGTACAAGCCTGTACAAGCCAGTACAAGCTGGCTCCCACACACCGAGGGCCATGCGTCAACATGTTCATGGAAAGAGCTCTAAGACTTATGATTGGGCAAAAAAAGCCCGTTGGTGAAACCTGTGCACAATAAATAGCATTTGTATTTTAAAACAACCCCCCCACCACCACCAATAGAGCTGCAATAAAAGCAACTCTATTCTATCCGGATGGTGGGGACAGGTTCACACAGAACTGGTCATAGTGGTTTCCCCTGAGGGGGTGTTGGGACGGGGCTAGGGGGACAGTCTTTTCTGTCATGCTTTAATTTTTTGCAAAAGAGAATGTCTTCATATATCACATATATAATTAAAACTCATTTTTTAAATCAGAAGAGGGAGAAAATTGCAGGAAAAAAGGGAGAATGAGACTGAGGAGGAGGAGGAAGAGGTCCCCAGACCTTTGGTCTGTCTCTCCATCCGTCTCCCCATCAGCCACAAATGTTCCTCAACCCCTCCTCCGTGCTGAGACACAGAGAAATCAGATGCAGAGCCTGCCCTCAAGGAGCTCACAGCCTGGTGGGGGGACAGGGGAGACGCCCAGACACATGTACTCTTGGGTGTCCTGGGCATGGGGAATCCTGGCAATAATGTGGGCCCCCCAGGGAGAGTTGGCAAAGACTCCTTTGAAGGTGACGTGGGTTTCCTGGAGAGCACTCATGACCCTGCTCAGCAGAACTCTGAAGCGAGAGGGAGAAGTGCTGGGCATGGTCAGCGTGAGGCCTGTTACCCAGGCCCTTGAGGGAGACCACCCAGGGTAGCAGACAGAGCGGTGGGAAGAGGGAGGATGGGGCCCTGGGAGCACTGACACAGAGGGGCGGATGAAGCAGAGGAGGCGGCGAAGGAAACAGCAGCGGGGTGGCCTGAGAGAGTCAAGGGAGTAAAGGGGCTCCAGACACCAGGGTAGACCCCCGGCATCGAGGCCCCGGAGAGATGAGGGAGGTGAGGAGGAAATGGGCCACGGGGTCTGGAAGTCTCATCCAGCCACCCTGGTGGTCACAGAGCGGCTGCTGTGGGAAGCTGCAGAGGATGACGGGTTGAGGAAAGAGTGGGTGGACACAGCCAGAGCTGAGCATCTGAGCCCAGCTGTTCTGTGCACGGAAAGAGAGAGGACAGGAGGGAGACAGGAACAAAAGGTCAAGGGAGAAAGTGACTCTTTGAGTGGGAGGGAGGTGAGCATGTCCACCTGCTGAGAGAGCCCAGGGGAGGAAGAGGGAAAGGGACAGCTGTTGCCGGGGCAACCACATTGACTGGGAGGATGGAGAAGACGTGACTTTGGGGGAAGAATCAGCCATAGGTTGAAATTGGGAGACAGGTAGAAGGAAAGAGTCTGATCTATGTTTTCAGTCCTGGAATTGGGAAATGGGAGAACATAGAGCTGGTTGTGGACCTGGTGAGTCTGTGATGCTGGTGGGGTCCTCAGGGGGGTGCATGGTTGGATGCATAGTGCTCTAGCAGAGGGGCCTAGAGTGGACCCAGAGATGTGGCGGCATCTCTCTCTTTCACATGCACAACCACACACATGGTGATGCTCAGAGTCACATAAAAACATGGGATGCATTTATCCCCATATTCTCATCACGGGTGACTTCTTCTTCATGGACTCAACTCCACCAGGATGTGGGCTATGGGGTCTGTGTCCTCAGCAGAGCACCCAGTAGGTGTTCATGCATGCCTGTTGGATGGATGGATGATGGAGGATGGATGATGGAGGATGGATGGATGGATGGAAGAAAGGAAGGAAGGAAGGATAACAGATGGATGGGTGGGTGGGAGAATGAATAGAGAGGTTGGTCCAGGCCTATGGTCCAGGCATGACATGTGGAGACCTGGGCCATGACAGGGGCTGAGGAGTTGGGCTGGTGTCTTGAGAAGCCACTTGGAGGGAGATTTAGCGGGAAGACAGAGGAGCGTGGGTGGCAGGAGAGGGAGGAATCAGAGATGATCCCCCGCTGCTGAGCTTCAGGAGGGTGGTGATTCACTGCTAGTGTGACCAGGAAGTGTTTAGCTGACCCTGGGAGGTGATCCCTTGTGGGTGTGAAGATGCCTTGAGACTCTCTAGATCTGTACTGGTTTCACATCTGAGGCTGCGGTTGGGGTGTCAGCCAGAGGAGCAGGGCCGGGCCAGGAAGTAGGGGCCCGACCTGAGGGCAGGGGGAGGAGGTGGTCGAGAAGGAGATGAAAGAACAAAAACAGACCACGCCTGGACCTCCGCGAGCACTGTGTGTGCAGACAGGGAGATGGAGGGAAGGATGAAGAGTTTCCGAGAGTGACCCTGACCATGCCCTGGAGAGAGAAACACGTTTCAGGCGTGTACGTACACATACACATACACACACCAGGACACACAGGGAGACTGACATAAAGTTAGAGAAAATGCCGCAGATCCAGAAAGAGAGGGCTGAGGGGATGGGTGGCAGGGACACATGGTGTGCACACGTGGACACTCATATGGCAGGAATAATGCGCAGACTCAAAACAAAATTCGTGAAGGCCTCTCTGGGTAGAGGAGGAGGGAGTCTGGCTGACAGAGCTGAAGTCAGGGGCAGAGAGAGGAGGGGAAGGAGGACTCGCAGGGAGACAAACAGAAAGGAGGAGGCAGATATACAGGAACTCGGGGGTGCACACACACATGGCGGCACCTGGGAGATAGTGGGTGGACGCATGGGAGGGCGAGGGCGTAGAGGGATGGATGGATGTTGGGGTGACAAGGGAGACAGAGTGTTTTAGAGACACAAGTGGCAGACATGTGAATGCTCAGACAGACAGACAGACAAAAAGGAACACATGTAGTAGACTAAGAATAAATGCTGAGAGCCCTAGAGCCGTGCTGTCTAGTACTGGAGCCACTGGCCACAGGTGGCTATTGAGCACTTGAAACGTGGTTGAAATGTGACCAGTCCAAATTGAGATCTGATGCAAGTGTGAAATACACACAAGATTTCGAAGACTTGGTTCTTTAAAAAAATGTAAAATAACACTTTAATAAATATTTACATTGATTATATGTTGAAAGAATAATGTTTCAGACACATTGGATTAAATAAAATATATTGTTAAAATTAATTTCACCTTTTTCTTTTACTTTTTAATGTGGCTACTAGAAAATGCAGAATTACATACATGGCTCACATGCTATTCTTATTGGACAGGGCTGGACTAGAACCTAGAGGAGGAGGCAGAAGAGGGGGCAGGGGCCTGGATGTAGATGTCAACATTGTATGTAATGGCGAAAAGTGGAAAAAGGGAAAACAACCTAAATATCCATCAACAAGCATAAGCTAAGTAAATGCTCATGTCGCGGTCCTCTGGGATACTACACCATGGATCAAAGAACAGACTGTTTCCCTGTGAGCTGCCAAGGAATGTGGTCCAAGACATGTCATTGAGTGAAAACCCATTACAGAACATACACACTTATAGTAGCTTTTAGATTTAGCAGGGAAAAAAGAACTACAAGACCCTGCATTTCTATGACTACATAGGAAAACGGATGCGGACTCACACCCCATGCTAATCCCTGCAGTTCCCTCTAGGAAGGCTGGGATTTGGGGTATGTCAAAAGAAACCTTAGTTTTGTCCATAACGTGTTAATGTGTAAAAAGAAAATGTGCATCATTTCTGTAATGAAAAGTTAATTTTCTTAAAAAAGGAAAGAGAAGGCAGAAGAATGAGGGAGAAACCAACATAGGGAGACGAAGAAAAGAGACTCATGGACGGACACTCCTGCTGTGTGTCCATCCATCTGTTTGTCCTTCCTTCTGCCCAAACATCCCACAGCCTGTTGAAAGAAAACGAGCACAGTCGTACCCTCCAGAGATCACAGTCCAGTGGGGAAAAAGACCCTCCACAGGAGTTTGGCTTACCCTAGGAGGTGATCACGTGAGCTGGGGGAGTCCCCAGAGGAAAGGGTCAGCAGGACTCCTTCAGGGAGGACAGAGGGCTGGGTCCTGAGAGAAGCTTTGCTGTATGTCGGACCAGAGGGAAAAGGCATTCCTGGCCAAGATACAGCTTGAGTAAAGGCCAGGAGGTGGGAAACAGATTTTCTAAGAAGTGCCACCTAGAGACACAAGGCTGGAGAAGTTGGCAGTGCTTCATCTGGAAAGACTTTGAATCTAGACCAAGGGCATGGACGTTATCCTGAGCGCAGCAGGAGCCCACTGGGTAACAGCTAGGCTCGTGACGGGCAAGCCAGCCAGGCATAGGTGGTAGAAAGGGTGCTCCCTCAGCTCAGCGGACACGATGGGAGGAAGCAAGACTGGGGTGCAGGAGGGAGCTGGAGCTTGTGTTCAGGTGTCAGCTTGGTGGCTTGGCTGGGGCAGTGGCCAGGGAAATGGGAGAGCTTGGTGTTACTAAGGAGGCAGAGGGGCCAGGCGGCAGTGGGATGGTATGAGGGGAGGGGTAGGAAGGAGTCCAGCCTGTGGTTCTGTACTGGGTTGGATAGTGTTCCCCCAAATTCATGTCCTTCCCAGAACCTCAGAATATGACCTTATTTGGAAATAGAGTCATTACAGATGTAATTAGTTAAGACAAGGTCATACTGGAGTAGGATGGGCCCTTAAGCCAATCTGACTGGTGTCCTTATAAGAGAAGACAGAAACACACAGGAAGAAGATGGCAATGTGAAGATGGAGGCAGAGACTGGAGGTTTGTAGCTACAAGCCAAGGAACACCGAGGATTGCCAGCAACCAACAGAAGCTAAGAGAAAGGCATGGAACAGACTCTCCCTCTGGGCCCCCAAGAAGGAACCAACCTGCCAACACCTTGATCTTGGACTTCTGCTCTCCAGAACTGTGAGAGAATACATTTCTCTTGTTTTAAGCCAGCTGGTTTGTGGTACTTGGTTACAGCAGCCCTAGGAAACTAGTGCAGGTTCTGACATGGACAGTTAGACAGTTGGGGGGCCAGGAGGGCACGGATTTGGGAGAGAAAAGGATGAGGCCTGTGGTGGCCACACCAAGTGCGAGAAAGTGACCATGGATGTCCATAGCAGCCCATCCTTCTGATAACTCGACGTGCAGTTGGGGCTCAGCAAAGTGTCTGGGCTCAGGAGAGAGGGAACACTGGGACAGCCAGCATGTGGACACGTATTGCCACCTGGGGAGCAGGAACCTACTCCAGGGGACCAGGCAAAGCAGGAAGCAGAGAAGGAAAAGACTGAGCCCTGGGGAGCAGCAACATGAGGGGTGGATGGGGGCAGAGGCAGGAGCAAAGGAAACTCCAGAGGGACGGCCCAAATATGGTCAACTGGTTGTCAACAAGGTGCCAGGACAATTAATTGGGGAAAGACTAGGCTCTTCAACAAATTGTGTTGGGACAACTGGATACTCATAGGCAAAAGAAGGAAGTTGGACCCCTACCTCACACCATATACAAAATTAACTCAAAATGGATCATAGACCATAGACCACCAAAAGAGCTAAAACTATACAACTCTTAAAAGAAAACATAGGCATAAATCTTTGTGACTTTGGATTAAGCAACAGTTTCTTAGGTATGACACCAAAAGCACAAGCAACAAAAGAAAAAATAGATAAACTTGACACCATCAAAATTAAAAAGGTTTGTGCTTCAAAGGACACCATCAAAAAGTGAAAAGAGGGGCTGGCCCAGTGGCACAGTGGTTAAGTTTGTGTGCTCCACTTCAGTGGCCTGGGGTTAGCAGGTTTAGATTCCGGGCGCGGACCTATGCACCACTTATCAAGCCATGCTGTGGCAGCGTCCCACATAAAGTAGAGGAAGATGAGCACAGATGTTAGCCCAGGGCCAATCTTCCTCAGCAAAAAGAGGAGGATTGGCAATGGATGTTAGCTCAGGGCTAGTCTTCCTCACCAAAAAAAAGTGAAAAAATAACCAACAGAATGGGATAAAACTTTTGCAGGAATACAAAAAACAGCGGGTAAGTGGGGGCCTCCTTGAATGCTGGGGTGGGCTCAGGTCTGACCTGGGTGAGCAGCAGTGGAAAGGCCTTGAGAGGTGGATACATACAGAGGTGCCCATCCCTCACAGAAACTCTGGGATGGGCCAGGCGGAGGACAGGAGCTGGGTGGGAACAAAGGGAGAAAAATTTGTTTCTCTGGGAGAGAAGTGAATGCTCATCTGGATGGTGGATGTTGCCTTGGGAAAGAGAAGAGAAAAAGGACTCTGGGAGAGATAGTTGAGGGAGGAATCAGCAGGAATTGGCAGGAAGATTGGAGGTGGGAGGCCAAGGCATAGGGAGGGGGTCTGTAGATTCCTTACCCCAGAGATGGGGCCATGGGGAGCATCAATGAGGGATGGGAAGATGAGGACGCTGATCCTGCCCTGGTTTGCACGGCTGGGTCTGAGGAAATCACTGTGGATGTGTGGGTCTAGTGTTCTTCAGCAGGGCCTGCAGTGGACACAGGAATGAGGAAGCCATCCACATGAGGGGTCTCTGAAACTCTGGGCCTGGATGAGAGGCCCCAGAGAAAGAGGAGGGAGAAGGGCACAGCCCTGGGGACCACTGATGCCAGTGTGATGGGAGGATGAGGAAGGGTCCAGAGAAGAAGGGACCAAGATAGGAAACAGACACGCAGGTTCCCCTCAATCTTTCTCTCCCTCTTTCTTTTTCTCTCTCCCCTTCCCCCATGTACACACACACACAGAGTATACTGCTCAGAGTGACAAAAAGACCTGGGATTGCTCTATCACTGTCTTCTCGCGGCGTGTTAACTTACCTCTCTCCCTCTTGGACTCTGAGGTTCTGTGGAACCCTGACTGGGCTCTGATGTCTGGATCCTCAGCAAAGAGTCCAATGGATGCTCAGTTAAGTTAGAAGGACAGATTGGTGGATGGATGGATGGATGGGTGGATGGATGGATGGATGGATGGATGGATGGATGGATGGATGGACAGACAGGTGGAGGGATATGGTCCAAGCATAAGATTCTTGTATCTGAGCTGAGGCAGGGGCTGAGGCGATGGAGAGGGAGTCTTGACCTGCACCTTGGAGGGAGACTTGGCAGGAAGAGGGGGATAGATGGGCCCTGGAGGCAGGAATAAGAACAGTCAGAGATGACCTGGGGTTCCTAGCTACAGAGTGCTGGTTGGTGGTGATGCCCAGCAATAATGCGAATGGAGACAGAAAGATGTCTAGTGGGTACAGAGACAGTGCAATGGGATTGAGGAGCTGGGTTAGGGCTTCCTCAAGCTCAAGTCTATGTCTAGAGGGAAAGAGAAAGGGGTCTGAGCCACAAGAAGCATGGCGGGGGTGATCAGCACAGAGGACAGTGGACAAGTGTGTCCAGGGAATGTGTGTGGTGAGCAGAGAACCTGGGAGAGGGCCTTGGGGGCCCCAAGGTGTGAGAACAGAGGAGGAGCTGGGGAAGGAGATGAGGAGAGAGAGGAGAAACAGACCCTGAACTATTTAAGCGGTTTATGGCCATGTAGAAGAGCAGGCAGATACACAGGCAAAGACAGTGACAGAGAGGGTGGGAGCCAACTCTAGTCCTGCCTCAGGGGAAAGGACGTGACCCTCATGTATTTGGACCATGGTGAGACAGAGCAAAGATAGGACACGGGTCCTGGCACCTGGTAGCTGCTCTGTGTTTGTGGGTAATGGGTGGACGGAGTAACTCGAGGAATAAGAAAAAAATCGGATAAGGGAACCAGAGAAAGATTCACATGTGACCACTTTGCCGGTCACCTTCCTGATAACTATTTCCTGTAGGAAAAGGGAGTGGGAACCAGGATCAGAGGAATCAAAGAGAATTTCAAGGCTTTAGAACAAAACTCCACAAGCCCCCAGAAAAGAGTGAGCTGCGGGGGAAGGGCAGCCAGCCCAGCACACACACACTCGCACACACGTACACACAGCAGGAATGACGCACAGCCTCAGAGCAAAATTCAATAATTCTCCTCTGGAGAGAGGGAAAGAGCAGAGATGAGCAAGACACAGTCAGATACAGGAAGAGAAGGGGGATTATGCGTCAATAAGAAAATTGAAAGAAGTGGGGGCGGCAGGACGCGCAGGCAGACAGACGGGGGGCAGGCAGAGACCCGGGCGTGGGCTCACGTGTACGTGCATACCCCTCAACAGGCACCCCACACCGCGCAGGGCACCTGGGAGAGGCCGCGCGCAATATGCTGGATGGATGGGTGCGTTTGGGGGTGCACGGATGGATGGATGAAGTAACCCAGAGATTGGAAGCAAAACCTGATAAAGGGCCCAGAAGGAGAACGTTCTAGATGTCTTGCTCCTCCGGTTCCCCTCTCCACACTTCTCCTCTGCTCCAAGAGCTGACTGCACTGACTACCATCAGTGGGGACCCCTCCCTCTGGCTTCCGGTTGGGTTTGGCCAACAGGATACCCTGGCGGGAGACAGGTGGTGGGGAGAGAGATTCCCCTGGGTCCCCTCGGGCTGGGTAGTCCCTCGCCTGAAGGTCACGGGTCCTCCTGAGGCAGCCCCTCTATGCGACTATCGCCTCCAGGTTCTGGTAATTACCCCCACTCACCCTCTAGGCAGTAGAGGTGGTCACAGCCTCACCACTATTAGCCCAGGTTTCTGCAAAATCCCTCAGGGTTTCTCTACTCCACACCTTGCAGTGCGAGGCCACTGGAAATAAACTCTCCTCAAATGTTCCTAAATTTGAAGGTTCCATCTCTTTCCTGTTGGGACCCTGATTAACACAAACCCGCAGTGCGAAGGACAGACAACACATATGTGCGTGCAAGCACACATGCGCGCACACACACACTGGGATACAGAGAGTGACGACCACATCCAGAAAGAACAGGGAGAGATGAGAAGCGGAGAGGTAATGAGGAAGGCAAGGCGAGCCAGAGTGACTCGGAGACCCAGGGAGGCAGAAGAGGGAGAAGCGGCAACACCGATGTCCACGGCAACCTTGTTTTAATGGCAAAAAAGTAGAAATCATCTAAATGTCCATTACCAGAAGAAAGGATAAATAAGCTATGATGTTTCTGTCCTCTGGAATACCATGCAGCTTATAAAAAGGCTGATGTGCATCTTTACGTATTGAGATGGAAAGAGATCCCCCAAATTGTTTAGTCAAAAATCCCAGTGAACAATACACATAGCTCAATATAATTTCTATGGGAAAAAACACCCTAAGCCCAAACCTATCAAAAATATTTTATATTTCCATAGGAAAAAAGCATGTATATATGTGTGCGTGTATACATGTGTACATATGTACGAGTGTGTACGTATATATGTATGTGTGTATGTATGCACATGTACAAGTCTAGTACAGAATGATTCCTGCTAAAGAATTAATGTGGTTTTCCCACAGGATGGGAGGAGTGTCAAAGGGAACCCTTCAGTTTTATCTGTGATACTGTACTTTTCTTACAAAGATGATGGGTTCATGTGTCACTTATGTAATTTAATATTAATTTTAAAAGGAGAGGAGGCAGCAAGGGGAGAAAGAGAACAAGGGAGTTGAAGGGAGAGAAGAGACCCTCTAGACAGACACAACTGCCATCCGTCTGTCCATCCTCCCCTCCAGCCAGGCCATTGGTCATCCCCTCCTCTGTGCTGAGACTCAGATGTGCAGACCATGTCCCAAGAAGCTCAAAGACAGACGTCCAAAGCCGCACATGCCTGGGCCTTCCAGATGATGCTGGTGCTTCCCTTGGGGGAGGGTCAGCAGGCGTTTCTGTTGGCGGACACAGGCCTTCTTGTGGATAGTCAAGGAGGGGGAAGTGAGGAGGCCCGGGGTGGCCATGCCAAGGGGAGCCACCCCCTCAATACTAACGGACGTGGGGGTCCCAGCTCAGCAGGAAGAGGCTGGGCCATAGACACAGTCAGATGTGGCCAAGGTGTGAATGATCCCCAGACCCCGGGAGGGGTAGAACTGGCCCCAGGGAAGCAGATAGAGCAGGTAGAGGCAGGCAGGGAATGGTCCTGGAGAGCACTGAGATGATGCAGATCATGGAGCGAGAGAACTCGTCAAGGGAAACAGAGGAGAGACAGTCTCAGAGGTGGGAGGAAAACCTGGACCCTCATCGTCCTAGGAGCTAAGGGAGGAGCAGGGGTCCAGATTGCAGGACCAGTCCCCCGAGGCAAGGACCCCTATTGATGGGGGAAGGGGAGGAGAGAAGAAACCTGATTCTGTTTGGCAAACAAGAAGTCAGTGGAGGCCTCAGCTGAGCACCGTGGTGGACTCAAAGTCAGATGCAGGTAGTCACAGAGGGATGGGGGAGAATGAGGAGAAAGTCAGAGCCTAACGTTTCCTCCCAAGCTCTTCCGTGGCCTGAAGGAGAGAGCAGACAAGAGGGAGATGGGAACAAAAGGTCAGAGGGAGGTTAACGTGTTCATCTCTGAAAAACCCAGGAGAGGGGAACATGGTGTTGCCAGGGCAACCGTTCTGACCAGGGGTGATGGAGAAGAGCAAAGGGGAAGATGTGGTTGGGATGAGGATGGAGGTTCAGAGGAAGAATCAGCAAAACCTAAAGGTGGGAGGCAAGAGAGGGGAAGGGGCCTGGATTTCTGTCCCCGGAGATGGGGAGAGGGGAGCATGGGGTGAGGTATGGGAGGCCAAGGATTTCCTCCCAGACCTGGTGGGTTTGCGATGTTGGTGGGACGTCCATGTGAGGAGGAGAAGGCGTTTAGGTATGCGAGCCTGTGGTGTAAATAGGAGGGTCTGGGTAGACACAGAGATGAGTGAAGGGGGTCTAGGAAGCCCCAAACATGGGTGGCATGGCTCAGGGAAAGTTTGTGGGTGGAGAGGAGCAGAAAGAGGAGAACACAGCCGGGGGCACGCTGATACTAGAGGGATGAGCAGGGAGAAGGGCTAGAGGAGTGGGCGACAGACAGATCACACACACACACCGAGTGTGATGCTAGGGACCACAACTTGGGGAGCCTTCATCACCCCCTCATGTTCTCATGAAATAATAATGGTCTGTTTTCCCCTGGACTCTGAGTTTCTTCAGGACACAGCTTGGGACTTTGGGCTCTTTGCCCTCAACAGAGCACACAGTTGGTGTTCCACTTGCATTTGTTGAATATCTACTGGATGGTTGGATGGATGGGTGGATGGGTGGGTGGGTGGATGGGTAGATGGGTGGGTAGATGGGTGGATGGGTGGATGGGTAGGTGGAGGGGTGGGTGGGTGGTTGAGTGGGTGAATGGGTGGATGGGTAGGTGGATGGGTGGATGGATGTGGTCCAGGTACAAGATTCTCGGTCCTCGCTGAGGCAGGGCTGAGGAATTAGGCAGGGGTCTTGAGCAGTCTCTTTGAGGGTCACTTAGCAAGAAGCAGGAACAGACAGGTCATAAGTGGTAGTAGAGGGAGTCAGAGATGACACAGGGCTCCAAGCAGGGGAGTGACATCCCGTGTTAGTAAGAACAGAAAGAGATGCCCATCCAGGGCATGGAGATGATGTGGTGGTGTTGTGATGCTCTGGATTTAAGACACTGAGGAGGGTCCTAGCCAGTGTTGACTCAGAGAGTGTCACATCTCCAGGAGCATAGTGGGGAACGTATGCATGGAGAGCAGGGGCAAGATGGTCCAGAGAACATGTACAGAGTAGAGAGAGGGGGGCACAGGAGAGGGACCTGAGGCCCCCCAGGTGTGAAGGTGGGTGGAGGGAAGAACATGAAGAGAGACAGGACAGACAGACTCTGGCCCAGAGCTCTCTAAGCACTCCATGAATGGACGAGTGGGTGGATGGATGGATGGAAGGACAATGGATGGACATGGAGACAGGTAAAGCAGGACAGAAAAGGTAGGAGCCAACTTTGATCATAAACACAAGTATACACACACACACACACACACGCACACACACAGTGAGACACAGAGAAAGAAAAACTCCACAAGCCTCAGAAACAAAAGAGAGAAAGCTGAGGGGGAAGGCAGCAGCTACACACACACACACACTCACACACACATACAGCAGGAATGACGCACAAACAGAGCAAAATTCAATAAGGCTCCTCTGGAGAGCGGGAAGAAGCGCGGCTGACAGAGAGGGAGATGGAAGCAGCAAGAGAGGGGGGTGATACGTCAAAGAAGAGTTTAAGAAGTTGAAGAGGGGGAACACAACCTCAGGGAGGCAGTGAGGCGGAGGTACGACGCACACACAATTCACCACAGACGCGGCCCAGCTGCCCTGGCTCCGAGGAGATGCTTACCTGTGTTTGTAGGAAGCAGATGTTTCCTCAAATGAAAGGAATGCACAGGGCAACCCAGGGGTGAGAACCAAACCTGAGGAAGGCCCCGGGGCCCCGGGGTGACACAGGGTGCTGATGATGCCCACCAGCCCTGCAGCTCCACTCTCCACCCTCCTCCTCCTCCCTGCTCTCAGCCCCCAAGAGCGGAGAGCTGAGCTGTGTTGACTGAGGCAATGCCCCCCGAGCCTGAGCCCCCGGCTTCCAGCTGGGCTTGGTCAGTGGGAACCCTCCCCCCTACAGGCGATCTGAGAGAGGAGCTCAGGCTGCTGTGTTCCTCTCCTCTCTCGGCAACCATCTCTACATGGTTCTAGAAACTTCTCCCAGTGGTAATAATTCACCGCGACTATCTCTGGGTTCCTTCACCACCCCTGGTGGTTTCCTATACCCACACTCAGTAAACCCACACCTTTGTAAACAGACACTCCTCGAATTCCCTTCTTTTGAGGAGACACATGTTTCCTGTTGGGACCTGACTGAGGCTAGGATGGGAACAGGGGTCAAAGGAGACCTCAGGCATATACGTAAGGCCTTAATTATTTTTACAAATACAATAGGTCGTTATCTCACCTGTGGAATTAAAAAGTTATTTTCAAAAAGGAGAGATGAAGCAAGAAGGGGAGGGAGAGCAAAGGAGCAGAAGAGAAAGATCCACAGACACCTGTCCGACCTCCCTCCAGTGCTGGCCCGAAGAGAAGGCAGACCCAGGCCCCAGGGTCCCCAGGCCTCAAGGGAGGGGCCAGCGGGGGCTTCTCTGGGGAGCCCTCAGGATCCAGGCTTTTTTCTTGTTGGGGGTTGGGAGAAGGGGAGGGGCCCATGGTGGCCACTGCAAAGGGAGCCACCCTCATGCCAATGCATGTGGGGTACGGGCTCAGCCTCAGGAGGAGAGCGAGGAGAGGCGGGAGCCGGGATAAGGCCCTGCAGAGCACTGAGACTCTGTGGAGGCTGTCGGAAGAAAACCTCCACAGGAAACAGAGGGTGAACAGCCTGAGAGGTGGGAGGGACCCAGAGCCCTTAGTGTCCACAGCACTGGCCTCCAGCATCAGGGCCAGAGGGAGTGGGGAGTGAAATGGGCTGGCCAGGTTTGTCAACGAGCAGGTGGGGGAAGCCTTGCCAAGGGCTACAGGGGGCTTAGGATGGGTCCTCAACGGCAGAGCGTGTGTTGGAGGGGAAAGGGGAGAAATGACCAGTGCCTAATATTCCCTCCCCAGCTCATCTGTGGATGGAAGGAGAGAGAAGACAGGAGGGAAACGGGAACATCTCTTCTCAGGCGGGAGGGAGGCGAGTGAATTTACCTGCTGAGAGGACCCAGGAGGAGGGGAGAGGTCAGCCGTTGCCAGGGCAATGACACTGGCCGGCCGTGAGGATGGGGAAGAGCAAAGGGGAGGTGTGAGAAAGCCTTTGGGGAAAGAATCATGAAGAACTGGGGGCAGATTAGAGGCAGGGGCAGGGCAAGGGGAGGGGTGGCCAGATTTCTGGCTCCAGAAAGGGGGATGGCTCTGGTGAGAGGATGAAGAGTTTGGTCCTGGTTTGGCGTGTCTGTGATGCTGGTGGGACCACCAACTGGAGCCAAGGAGGGAACAGTGGATATGCAGGGTCTGGGTCTTGAGCCACAGGGCCTGGGTGGGGAGGACACTGAGGCGAGGTAGCCTCTTGTGGAGGGAGACTTTCAACCCCTAGGAGTGGACGACAAGGCCAGGAGATCTAGGAGGGAGAGAAGCAGAAGGAGGAGGGCTCAGCTGCAGGGAGTATCAACGCTGGAAAACCAGGAAGAGGGGGAAGGATCTGGAGAAGTGGCCAAGACAGACAGACAGACAGACACAGACACACAAACGCTGATGCTCAGAGTGACATAAAGTCTTGAGAAGCCCCTATCACCCGTCGTATATATAGTGCAGTGATGACTGGTCTGTCTCCTCTGGTCTCTGAGCTCCTGCAGGGTGTGGGGCTCTAGGGCCTGTGTTCTCAGCAGAAACCCAGTGGGTGCCTGCAGCAAGTTCATTGGATGGATGGGTGGACGGATGGACAGACGGACGGACGGACGGATGGATGGACGGATGTATGGTCCAGGCATCAAAAAGCTTATGACTGAGCTGTGACAGGGGCTGAAGGGATTGGGGTGGGGAGAGAACTCCTGAGCAGCCCCTCAGAGAGTCCTGACAGGAAGGGGGGACAGATGGGGGTGGATGGCAGGAGTGAGTGGAGTCAGAGATAAGTCGGGCTCCTGGCTGCAAAGCCCCGGGTGGTGGTGATGCTGAGCGGTAATGAGAGCCGGGAGAGAAGCACATTTGGGGCTGGGAGATGATACACTGGGTCCAAGCGCAGGGGCCCAGAGTCAGCGCCAGGAGGCAGAGAGAATGAGTACAATCTGGGCTGCAGGAGGACCCTGGGGTGTCACTGCAAAGAAGGACTCTGTGACCTCGTCCAGGGAGCAGGTGAAAAGTAGGAGAGGGAAAGATCCAGAACAGGGATGTGGGGGCCCCACGATGTGAGGGCGGGTGAAGCAGGAGGAGTCAGGGAAGAAACAGGGTCAGGACACACAGACAGACCCTAGTACGCACCTCAACAGATGTATTTTGGATAGACAGACAGGCAGATGGATGAAGAGTCATCGAGAATGACAGAGAGACTAGAACACAATGGCGACCCTGCCTCAGAGAGAAAAGCGTTACCCAGATGTGTACACGTGTGCGTGTGCACAGACACACACACACGGTAAGCCACGGAGAAACTTAAAAACTTTACAAGCTTGAGAAAAACAGACACGGGGCCGTGGGGGCGAGCTGTGCGCGCGCACACACACACGCATGCAGCAGGAATGACGCACAAACTCAGAGCAAAATTGAATAACGCTTCTCAGGAGAGTGGGAAGGAGCACGGCTGAGCGACAGAGATCAAGACAGAGCGAGAGGAGCAAGACATGTGTAAATTAAAAAGTAGGTAAATAAAAAAGAAGCAAGAAAGACGGGGTCTTCGGGGGCTGGCAGGCAGGCAGATGGAGATGCAGGCACACGCTCTAACACACATGCCGAGCCCAAGCCCTGCTCCTGGAACAGCCTCGGTGTGTCTTTGTGGTGGGTGTGTGGTGGTTGGGAGGACAGGTAGATGGGTGAGAGGATGGGGACCCCAGAGGAGAACAAAACCTGAGAAAGGCCCCAGGGAGAGGAAAGCTCCTCAAATTATCCTGATCTGGTTACGACATCAATTTCCTGATGGGACCTTTACTGATACACACACACAGGGGTGGGGAGGGCAGGCAATACAGACACACACACACAAACGCACACACACACACTCAAGAGCTAGGGCCAAGTCCAAGAAGACCGGGGAATGATGAGGGAGAAACAGAGAAAATGAGGCAGGGAAGGAGGTGGAGCTCTCAGAGACCCCCAGAGACAGATGAGTGCACAGACAAGGTTTGGAGTGCCCCTGGAACCTGGAGAAGAGGGAACCAGAAAGAGACAAGTATGTGTTCAGGGCAGCCCCATCTGTGACAGTGAAAAAGTGGAAATAACCAAATGTCCATCCTTGGGGTGAGGGGCTAAACTCCAGGAATTCGGGA
The DNA here is from genome assembly GCF_020826845.1 of Diceros bicornis minor. Taxonomy (NCBI): domain Eukaryota; kingdom Metazoa; phylum Chordata; class Mammalia; order Perissodactyla; family Rhinocerotidae; genus Diceros; species Diceros bicornis. The sequence goes on from NC_080758.1 coordinate 22,658,272, forward strand.
ATCCTGTGCAGCAGAGGAAAAGAACTGACTACAATCGATGTTCTAATTGCGAAAGGGTGGCCCAGAGAACTGTTCAGTATAACAGCCCACTGGAGACTAATACACACAGAATGAGGCAATTTCTTTTAAAAACGAAAGCAACAGTATTCTGAATACTGTTTACCAACCCATACTCTGCATTTTCTAGAGGAATATATATGCTTCCATTTCCAATTGTTCATTGATTTTTGGATGTTGACTTTGTATCTTGTGACCTTGCTAAACCCACTTAATAGTTCTAGGTTTTTTATAGATTCTTTAGAAGTTTCTATGTAGACAATAATGTCATCTGCTAATAGAGACAATTTTATTTCTTCCTATGTGTTCTTTCCCTTCTTTTTCTTGCCGTATTGCACTGGCTAGGACTTCCAATATGATACTGAATAGGAGTGATGAAAGCTGATGCCCTTGCCCTGTTCCTGATCTTAGGGGGAAAGCAGTCTTTCCCCATTGGGTATGATTTTAGCTGCTCTCTAGGAGTGTGTGTGTGTGTGTGTGTGTGTGTGAGAGAGAGAGAGAGAGAGAGAGAGAGAGAGAGAGAGAGAGGAATTTTTTTGCCACCAATTTTATAACTCTAGTTTCCTCTTGGGAAAGGGATTGGGGACCAGGATGTAGGGTGAGGGGGACAGTGGAAGAGACTTTAGTCTCAGATGTAATGTTTTAATCTTTTAAGACAATGTATTTTTATACCACTGGTGAGACTGAAAAGTAATTTTTATAAAGAAAATAGAGAGAGAGGTGGCAGAAAGGGGAGAAAGGGACTGATAAAGAACAAGAAGAAAGAGGAAACCCACAGACAGACACACCTTCCATCTGTCTGTCCCTCTCTCCTCCCCACCCCAGTCCCAAACATTCCCCAGCCACCCCTCTGTGCTGCCATCCAGAGAAGAAATCAGACGCAAGGTTCAGTCTGGTGGGGAGAAAGGCACCCAAACCCAGGCATGCCTGGTTGTCCCCAGGGGAAAACTCCTGGGCTATGATGGGATATGAGGGGATACGGGTAGAGGGGTCATCAGAGGTGTCATTGAATAGGACAGGGTGCCTTATTCTTGCAAGATGGGTTTGGAAGGGGAAGGGAAAGGGGCCATTGTAGCCTTGCTGACAGTGAGGAGGAGCCCATGGGACATCCACGGGGGCCCTCTCCATCAGGCAGACAGATGCACAAAGGAAAAGAGACCATGATCTGGCAAACAGGAGGTCGGTAGAGGGCTTTGCCAAGCGCCATGGTGGGCACAGAGGAAGTGAGGGCGGCAATGTTAGGTCATGTTAAGCTCCCAGCTCTTCTGAAGAAGGAAGGAAAAAGCGGACAGGAGTGAGACAGGCCGAGATGGAGTGTTTCTCCACAAGTTAGGGAGAAGTGAGCATGTTCCCCAGCTGACAGGAGCCTGGAGAGAAGGGAGAGGATGGCCGTCGCCAGGGCAACTATATTGGCTATGAGGAGGGGGAGGTATAAGGGGGAAGACTGGAGAGAGATGTTGGGGGAAGAATTAGCAAAAACTTGGAGTTGAATTGGAAATGGAGGGCAAGAGAGAGGTAAAGGTGATGTCTGGATGTCTGGTCTTGGAGATGGGAGGTAGGAACGAGGGAGGAGGGTGGGGATAATGAGGAGTTGGATCCTGTCTTGGTAAGTCTTTGGTGTTGCTGGAGCCTCAAGGTGGGGCTGAGGAAGGACAATGGATGTACACAAGGGAGCTTCTGCGTGGAGGGGGGTCTCTGACGCCCTGGGCGTGAACGGCATGGTCAGGAGAGCTCATGGAAGGAGAGGAGCGAAGCAGGAGGATGCAGCCCTGGGGAACACCAATTTCGGAAGGTGGGAAGGAGAAAGAAGGTGTGAAAAAGTAGCCAAGGAAAATAAGACAGATGTTACCCCCCTGCCCCACTACACACAGTGTAGTGACCAAAATGACGTAAAGTCTTAGGAAGCCCCTGTCACACATCTTGCAGTGCAGTGATGAATGGTCTGTCTCCCCTTGGACTCTGATGAGCTCCTGCAGGACATGGGCTGGGGCCTGTGTCCTCAGCAGAGACCCAGTTGGTGCTCAGTGCAAGTTTGTTGGATGGATGGAAGGATGGAAGGATGGATGGATGGGTGGGTGGATGGATGGGTGGATGGATTCAGTGGTCCAGGTTTCAATTTTCTGGGCAGGGCTGAGGGCTGAGGGTTGATAAGACAGTCAGGGGTGGGTGCTGAGCAGCTTTTGGAGGAAGATTCTACAGGAAAGAGAACAGATTGGCTGTGGGTGGCAGGAGAGTGAAGACTCAGAGATGACTCGGGGCTCCTGGCTGGGGACCCAGGCAGGCAATGACACTCAACGCTAATGAGAACAGGGAGAGAAACCCATTAGAGGTGCGGAAATTATGTGGTTAGCTTGTCACATGCTGGGTCTGAGATACCAAAGCCAGCTGGGGATTGGCTTTGAGTTTTCAACTTGTGAGCAAAGAGGTAGTCTGGCCTGCATGGCTGTCAGCACCAGGGCAGGATGAGCAAGAGCAGAGAAGTGGGGCGCCCAGCACACACAATGGGGGCACCAAGGTGTGAAGGCAGGTGGAGGGAGAGGAGAGAAGGAGACAGGTGGTGGACAGCAGAGAACCGTGCACTCACGCAGCACACACATTACATACACGATGGGCCAGCCCAGGGCTTGGCATGAGCAGGTGTTTAATAAACCTCTTGTGGATGAATCAACAAATAGATGGACAAAGTGTGAATGACAGTGACCCAGAGACTGGGAACTGCCTCAGCCCAAGCCCCAGAGGGAAAGTCAGTGAGAGACTGACAGATGCTCACACACACACACACCACACATACACACACGCACCGAGTGAGAGTGTCACAAAGAAAGAGCAAAACTCCACGAGCCCCAGAGACAGAGAGGGAGCTGAGAGGGAAGGTCAGCAGGTGTGAGTGATTGCGCGCGCGCGCGCGCGCGCGCACACACACACACTCAGCACAAATGGCTCACAGCCTCAGAGCAAAAATTCAACAAGCCTCCTCTGTAGAGAGAGAGGGAATGTGACTTTGGAGTGAGATAAAAACAGAGGCAGTGAGGGAGAGGCAAAGGGACCCACAGACAGACAGCAGGGACACAGATACAGATACACTGTGCATACACACTCACATTCTCACTGACTGTCACAGAATTTGGCACTTGTTAGATGATGGATGGATGGATGGATGGATGGATGGATGGATGGAGTAATCCAGAGATGAGAACAAAACCTGACAATGGGCCCAGAATATGAGAGATCCACAGATGTGTCCACATGCACATATCACACACCTACACTGTCTAGCCTAGCATCTACCACAAGGTATCTAAAGATGGAATAACTGAATAAAGTAATAATTAACAAAAGAATGAATGAATGAGGCAAACTAGAAATTTAATCAAAACCCAATAAGTGAGAGAGACATAAATATGACCTACGGTGAGACAGACACAGACGTGCACACTCAGGCATGGGTGTGAGTTCACACGCATACACCCACACACAACAGGATGATCCACTCACAAAGGGAAGGTCAACCCTGTTCAGGCTCAGAGGGAGAACCCAGAAGCTTGGAGAGAATGAGGAGGAGCACAGAGGAGCAAGGCAGGGAGGCAGAGGGATGAGCTGGAGTGGAGCGTGTGGGGTGAGGGCTGTCAAGGAGCAGACTTGACAGGGCTTGGTCACCAATTGGACTCATGCATGGAATCCATGAGTATTTATAGAGCACCTACTATGTGCCAGACACTGCTAAATGAGCAAATTACAGCAGGGAGCAGAACAGACTCAGCCCCGCTCTCCTGGAACTGACCTTCCAGTATAGAAGACAAGAAAAACGGCTGAGTAAGTTATGGAGACAATTTCTGACACTGATAAGAACTAAAATGAGGATAAAGCAGAGTGGTGAGACAGAGCCCGGGGGGAAGGGAGGGGATACTTCAGAAGGGGTAAGCAAGAAAGTCCTCCCTGAAAAGATGGCATCTGAGCTGAAGGTTGAGTGACGGAAAGGAAGGAGGCAGCCTTGTGAATTTCTGGGAGAAGTGTCTTTCAGGCTGAAAGAATCGAAAGGGCTGAAGCTCTAAGACAGGAATGAGCTTGGTGTGTTTGAGCGATAGCAAGGAGGCCAGGGGGGCTGGAACTAAGTGACGAAGCTGGAGACATGGTCGGGGCCAGATCATGTCAGACTGCGTAGGGTATGGCACAAAGCTTGAGTTTTATGCTCAGTGCAATGGGAAACCATCAGAGGGTTTTAAGCAGGCAGTGGCCTGATCTGATTTACAAGATCCCTCTGGTTCTGGATGGAGAATGCATAGGACACAGGAGTAGAAGCAGGGAGCCCAGGGAGGAGGCTGGGCTACAGTCTCAGAGAAGTGATGGGGCTTGAGTTAGGATGGAGCAGCTGCAGTGAAGAAAACAGAATGATTGCGGGATCCTTTGGAATTTCAGTCAGTGGGACTTACCAGTGAATTAAACATGAATATGTATGAATGATGAAGGCAACGAGGGACTCCAGGATGACTTCTAGAGTTTTAGGGTGGTGTCATTTACTGACACGGGGAAGAGTGGGGAAGGAGCAGGTTTGCGGGGGAGATAGAATGATTTCAGCTTTGGGCATATTGAGTTGGAAATGCATCTCGCACCTCTAGGAGAGATGTTGAATGGGCAGAGGAGTCTGGAGTTCGGGGAGAAGTAGTTTGGGAGTTGTCAGCAAGTAGAGAGTATATCAAACCATTGAAATGGATGAGATCACCTAAGGAGAGTGCGTAGATGAAGAAGAGAAGGGGGCCATTTAGAGGTTGGGGGACACAGGAAGATCCAGCAAAAGCAACTGAGAAGGAAACTCAGAAGAGTGTCGTATCATTAAAGTCAAGAAAAGCGAATGTTTTAAGAGTGAGGAAGTTCTCAACCACATCCCATTGCTGACGGGACAAGGAAGATGAGAACGGAGAACTGACCATTGGATCAGACAAGATGGAGGTCACTGGTGATCTTGCCAAGAGCAGTATCAGCAGCAAGGTGGGGATGAAAGGCTAATTAGAGAAGGTTAAAGAAAGAATGGTTGGGAGCTGACTTCCAAGATCTTGTCCAAGACATGCTCAAGTAAAGGAGATGGGTGGTAAAGTAAACAGCAGATGATGGCTGGGGAGAGGGATGGCTTGAGATTGGGACTTCAGACTTGGAGCTGTTATCATGTGGCAAGGTCAAAGATGGAATCACGGTTGAGGTCGAGTAGAGGACAAGATTGTGGGCACTTGGAAGGTCAACACCACAGTGTCGCCTACACTATCCATGTGGGTGGTGAAGTCATCAAGGATGGCCATGGGGCTAGGAATAGAGGACAGAACCAGGAGGCGCAATCCTCAGTGACTGAGGGGGCACAATGGGAGACTGGCAAATGACCGCCCAATGAGAAGTACTGGGGGAGTGAGCAAGCAGAGTCAAGAGTGATGCAGGGGTGCCACCCTCCATGGTAGGACACGTGATGGCCTTGTTGACCAACCCAGGGACCCCAGCAGGAGAAGCATGTGTGAGGGAAGATGCCAAATCCACTTTGGGACACATGGAGTCGTAGATGCCTGAGGGACATCCAGGTGGAAGCATCTAGGAAATGGCTGATCATACAGATCTGAGCTGAAAATAGTGATTAGACAGGAGAAAACTTGAGAGTCACAGTATTTGAGTGGTTATGGAGACAGCGGGCAGGGAAACAGGTAGAGGAGAAATGAGGAAGGCGGAGGACACAGGCCTAGGCAGGAGGGAGGGCGGCGTGGCGGGGGAGAGGCCCTTGTTTTAGCTTTGGGTGGTGGTTGTGCCAGTTACTAAAGTGAGGGCAGTGAGGCAGGGCCAGGCTCGGTGAACAGAAGTCAAGGGCTCACTGGGAGCATGTTGAAGTCGAGTTGCCCATAGGCTTCCACGTGGAGATGTCCACAGGGTGGCCGGACTCAGGAGTCTGGGGTTCAGGCCCCAGCTGGGAGTCATCAGCATAAGGCTTGCTGGGCTTTCAAGTCCTAGGACTGGATGATCAAGATTGGCAAGAAAGTAAGGAGAGCGAGACAGAGACAGAGACAGAGACAGAGAGAGAAGGCATCCAAAGACCGGGCCATGGGCTCACCAACGTTTTGTCAACACTTACAAGGGGTTCTCCAGCTTTTCTCCAGAGGCCAGTCATAGAAGGACAGAAGGAGAGATGGGGATGAGCATCCTGGAAACTGAGAACAGCGTTGAAATGCTGCCAAGAGTTCAAGTAAGACAAAGACTAAAATTAAAATGTCCGTTAAATCTGGCAGCTTTGAGGCCAAACTGATGACCCTGGGGGGGGGGGGGGCGGTGGGAGGGGCTGATCACAGCAGATGGAGGCAATGTGCTAGTATGGGGGCAACTCTTCCCCCAGGCTTTTCTCAGAAGGGAGGAGAGAGATGGGGCTGTAGCTGGGGGTGAGATGGGATCAGGGAGGGATCTTTTTCTAGGATGGGAGACATTTGCTGGCTGGGGGGATCCAGCAATTTTTCAAAGGGTAGCCATCCCTCCAAAATGTTAAAAAGTACTGCCTTAGAGACAGGAGGGGGGCAGCAGGGACTGAGCGGAGGACAAGGAAGAGAAGAACGGTGCCCCCACTGGGTCATTCACTCACTCATTCAGAAAATCTTTAATAACAGCTACCCATCTAACCTTTAATAACAGCTACAGATCGTGAGCTTTTCAACATTCGTCTAATCCTGGTGACACCCCATGAGGAAGGGACATGCCGTCAGCAGCTTTATTGACAGACGCGGGGACTCGAGAAGGTGATGTGTTTGAGCAAGAAGTGGAGGGGTGAGCACAGAGGTGGGGGGCCAGGGACGGGGCTGTGCTCCAGCGGGGGCTGAGGGGAGAGTCAGCAGGAAGCGAGGACAGATGGCAGTGGGCGGCAGGAGCTGAGGAGTCAGAGATGACTCTGGGCTCCTGCCTGCAGCCCCGGTGGGCGCTAATGAGAACAAGAGAAGAACATGTTTGGGGGCTGCAGAGACAAGGTGGTGGTCTGAGGCATCTACGGAGAGGCCCAGCGGGTGCCGGCGTCGTGTCTTCATCCTGTGGATGGGGGAGGGCCTCGGGGGACTCAGCACAGCAGACAGGAGATGCGCTGCCCAGGGAGAAGGTGCAGAGTGAGGAGCAGAGGGGCTCAGGACAGGACAGGAGAAAGACTCCAGGGCCCTTTATACTTTGAGAGAAAAATGCTTAACACATATCACTTTACATCACTTAGAGGGTGACTCTGAAGCCAGACAGCCTGGTTCAAACCCCACCTCCACTACTTACTTGCTGTGTGACCTGGGACAAGTCACTTAACCTCTCTGAGCTTTGGGTTTCTCTATCTGTAAAATGGGGATAATAACAGTATCTGCAATCATATGTAAGGCACTTAGGACAGTTTCTGGCAGTTTCTGTAGTAAGCACTATGTAAGAATTAGCTGTTGTAGTTGTGAAATTCTGTCCTTGAGCTCCCGCAGCCTTTAGGAAGGCAGATATACACAAAGAGAACAATGATGTGACCTGAGATTTGTTTTAACAGCCACATTGATGAGGGAGCCCAGGGAGGGAGCCACTTACTAATAGGGTCAGGAAAGGCTTTAGCGAGGAAGGGTCATTTAGCTGGGCCTTGAGGGATGCATACAAGCTAGGCAGGTGGAGAAGGAAGGTTTATTCACTCTTCCAGCCACTCTCTAGCATCTCCCGAGAGCCTGGCCCTGTGCTGGGTGGTGAGGCCAAAGCTCCAGAGAGGAGCTGTGCACCGGCTGGCCCTCATGTCACCCCCAGTCTGGTGGGGGAGGCACGCAGGGAAGAAATAGATTGTAAGAGGATGTGGCAACAGCAGCGACAGGGACACGTCCAGGGGGTCATGGGATCCTCAAGGCAGGATGCTCACTTGGGGGTGACAGGAGGAGACCGTGAGGGAGCAGAAGGAGGGGGCCAGGTAAAGGGGATGACGAGGGAAGGAGAACCGCATCCCAGGCCGGGGGGCAGCCATGGCCAAAGCCTTCCAGGTGGGCACCCTGTGTTGCTGAAGGCCACTCATGTCCCCAGGTTCGCCACCAGCCTTCTCTCCCCATTCCCCACCGCCCGCAGGCCTCCATGATTTCTCTCATTCACTCATTCCCTGAGTATCTATCGGACACCTCGGGAGAGCCACACCTGGGTGGACCCACCTCCTTCCTTCCTTCCCTCCCGACTGTTGCCGCAGCCCCTCACAGCCCCTTCACCATCCTTCCTCTTCACTTGCTACCAGAGGGCATGTTACCAATGTCACCACTGTGACAAGATCACTCCTTTCCTCCACAACCTTCACCAGCTCCCAATGGCCCACAGGGTAAGGCCCAGAATTCCTCCTGGCTGCTCTCGTTTCTGGGACCAGGGTGGTTTGGGCCCATCTCTGGGGTTGCCTACGCTGGCACAGGAAACACCCCAGTCCACGTTTGACTGACTAAAGTCTACATGTCTCCATTTTGGGGTCTGGTGCAGTTTTGACCCCCGACCCCACCCTCCACACACGCACTTACCACAAACACACACACATACGCACACACTCCTTTGTTTCTGACTTCTGTAGTATGGCTTTCTCTCCCCACTCCCCCGTATATCCTTATCTCCTGTCTCCCTCTGTCACCCACACCACTCCCTGACTCTGCATCTCCTCTGTGTCTCTGTGCATCCCTCTGTCTCTCCCTCTGTCTCTATATCTCTACCTCTCTCCACGTGTCTCTGTTTCTCTCCGGTTCACTGTTACCCCCTGGTTCTCTCCATCTCTTCCTCTGTCTCCCTCTCTCTGTGTCTCGTTGTCCCTCCTCTCTGCCTCTGTCTCTGCGCGTGTGTGTCTCTCTCTGTCTTTCTGAGTCTCTCGGTTCCGTTGTGCTCATGCTCTGCAGCTGGTCTGCCCGTCAATGCAGACCCTAACAGCCTCCTGCAGGGCAGGCTCCGTGCCAAGCCCCAGTCTTCACGTCGGGCTCTGGGGCTGCCCCCTGAGGGTCCTTCTCCCGCCCACTCCCCAACTTTTGTCTTCTCTTTCTCGCAGCTTGTCTCTGGAGTTGAACTCGATTTTCCTCCAACCCGCGGGTCAGTCCTGCCGTGTCTGGTGTGCACATGCTCGCATGTACATTCACATGTTTGTCCATCTGTCCATCGGTCTTCCTGCCTCAGTCAGGCCTGCTCTCCAAGTCACTGTGAGTTGCTCCTTCAAATACCAGCCAGAGAGTACTTACTACATGCCAAGAGAGGAGCTGGGGACACTGTCGCGGATGCAGGAGCCCCAGTAACTGGGGAGAGGGATGGTGACAAGAACAACACAGTGCAATTGGAGCAAATGCCCACTGAGCGCTGGCCACGTGCCAGCCCTCTTCTGAGCCCTCCACGTCTGTTCTTCAGTCCTCCCCACCACCCGTGCAAGAGGCACTGTCGTCAGCTCCATCTCAGAGATGAGGACACTGAGGCTCCAGGGCCGAGGCCCAGCGGGAAGCAGTGACACTGGAGGGGCTCCAACTTGCCTGGCTCTGGAATCCACACTCTGAACCCTCCCTGAGGCCCCCCTCCCTGTAAATGACAGCTGGGCTGGTTTGGGGTCAGGGTTTAAGCTGGGAGCCCCATGAGAGTGTGACACCCTCCTGGCTGTCCCCTCCCCTGCTCATTGTCCCCACCCCCAGCCCCCTGGGGCCTCTCAGACCCCAGCATGGCCCCCTCTGAGCCTCAAAGTCGACCACAGGCTAGTGGAGGCGCCCTAAACAAAGTCCAGGCCTGCACCAAGGCCTGGCCACGGCGAGGTGGGGGGGCACTTCAGGGAGGCACTCTGGGTGCAGAATCAGCAGAAAGCAGCGACAGCTCAGGAGTGGGCGTGGGAAGAAGCCGGGGAGGCAAGCAGAAGCCCTGCTGGGTGCCGACAGCATGCGGCTGGTGCGAGAGCCTGCAGAGGCCGTGGGAGGCGACTGCGAGGGCCAGGGGAGACCCCAGATGGCTGCTCCCAAGGGAGCTGTGGGGCCTGTGAAGCGGGGACGGGGAGGGAGCTGGGGCAGAGCCCATCCTGGGACTCACGGAAACTTTAGAGGCTGTATACACATGTGTGTGCACACACCTGGGCCCAGCACAGAGCCTGGAGCCAGGAAAGAAGTTGTGTCTAGAAGGAGGGAGGGACGGAGGGAAGGACGGAAGGAGGAGACGATGAGAGGGACCTACCGAGTGAAGTGAGCTGTGATGCAGCGGGAGAGGAGAGAGGAGGTCAGCACGGTGGCACCAGAGCTCACGGGCAAGTGCTGAGCACCTGCTGCATGCCCAGCACTGTGCTAAGCATTCTTTACCTTTGAGCCTCAAAACTCGTCTTATCTCCGTTCTGCAGGCGAGGACACTTGGGCTCCGAGGAGTGTCACTTGCCTGAGGACCATAGTAAGATGTGAACAGTGTAGGGCATCAAAGTTCAGAGACTCAGCTCCTGTGTCATGGCGAGAGGCAGGGGCAAAGCAAAATGGAGAGGAGAGCCCCAGAGGTGGGCAGAGAGAGACCACCAGTAGGACACAGAGGGACCTGGAGGGAGAAGGCTGAGTTCTCTGAGTGGGAGGCAACCTGGGCCATGAGGAGAGGCTGGGAGGGTCTGCCCCACTCCTGCTGCCCATGAACCACTTCCCAGCCCCTAGCCCCCACCAGGGTAAAAGAGAGTGAGGCCCCTCCACGCCCAGGCCCCAGCCTCTGCCACCCTCCTCTCCCGGGCCGCACAAGGAAACCTTCCATAAACACTGTCGGTTTCCTGCTTCCACTCTCTGGGGGGAGCTGTGCCCCCCACCTGCATTATCCACCCCATGCCCCAGCTCCTCTTCCTTCTTAAGAGAAGAGAACCAATGGACAGGGGCAGAAAAAGAGTCAGGGGGAGACAGGCAGGCACCCAGCACAGCTGGTCCTCGCATCCTGAGGGAGGGGCAGGAGAGACAGAGGGGAGGAGAAGGGAGGGGATATGGGGTCTCTCTCCTACCCCCATTTCTTTCTGCTCGGTTTCTGTCTAGCTTCCTCTCTCTCCTCTCTCTCTCACCACACACACACACACACACACACGTGCACGCACATGAGTCTGACAAAGCCCCAGAGAAAAAGAAGGAGGAAGACAGACAGACCTTCCTGGAGAAAGACATTCAGACCGTTCGGACGAACTGACAAAGACACACAAGTGGGGACCCCAAATGCTTGTGAAGGAAGAACAAGTGGGAAGAGAGTGAAGAAAGATGCCCACAGAGAGAAAGGTTCATAGACACCAGGAAAAGACTGTGAAAAGACCCCAAAACCAACAGTGCTTCCTTTCTCTCTGGGGGGGGATTACAGGCGATCTTTATTTCATGTTCTTCTTACGTTCTTCTTGGTATTTTCCACCTTTTCTGCAATGAACACATATTACTTCTGAAACTGAAGGAAAACAATAAATGTCATTTCTAAGAGAAAGAAAACGTCCACAGAGGGGAACAAAGCCTGCCAGAGCCGCAGAGGAGCCGCGAGAGTGGGGGAGGTAAAGAAGCGTGTGCACACTCACACACTCGTACACACACACCTACACACAAGCTCTCACACACCCACACAAAACTCGCACACTCACATGCTTACACACTCACACTCACACTCACTCACATGTCCGCACATGCTCACACACTCTCACACACACAAACTTGCACACTCACATGCTTACACACGCATTCACATGCTCACACGTGCATGCTCACATGTACACACAAGCTTGCACACTCACATGGTCACCCACACAAAGCTCACACACCCACACACAAGCTCACACACGCACATGCTCACACACCTACACACAAGCTTGCACACTAGCACTCATGTTCACATACACACCCACACACAAGCTCACACACATGCTCACACACATACACACAAGCTTTCACACTCACATGCTCACACACGCACGTGCTCACACAAATACACACAAGCTTGCACACACATGCTCACACACATACACACTTACACTTACTCCTACACACAGACACACAAAATCCCATTCCTTAGGCTCACAGCATGAGCAGCCAGAGTGAAATTCCAGAAATCTCCAAGGAAGGAAAAGAGTGGAGAAGAGGAGAAAGGAGAGGCAGACAGACAGGGAAGAGTGGAGGTGGCCAGACAGACACACACGCGGATCCAGCACAGGGCATGACTCAGCGAGGACACTGACAATGGGCCTCTAACGCCATCATTATTCTTGCGCTGCTGTGGTTACAACTTTAACGGGCTTTTCTTATTACAAAGGTAATAACACAATTTGTGTTGCTGGCAGACAATTTAGAAAAAATGATGTTCTATTTTTTGAACGAGCAAAAGAACTTATGAATGGGAGTGACTGATGGAGACAGAGGCAGAGGAAACTGTGAGGAAACCACAGAGAGGAAGCGAGGGAGGCGAGAGCGTGTGGAGGGACACACACACACACACACACACGACCGGGTGAAGAGCAAGATGGCAATTCATAAAGGCTGCAGAGGGAGGTGGCAAGCAGACAGACAGGCAGGTGAGTGTCCAGAGAGCCAGACACATGGACACACACCCCAACACACACTCCCAGGAGCTCACACAGGGTGGGGGCAAAATTCAGCGAGACCCGAGCGAGAGGAGGGGGCACACTCTCCCACGGACACACACTCCCCGGTCCGGCATCTTCAGAACAGGTTTTATGAATGACTGAAAGAGAACGCAGTGGGGAACCGCAGGGCAAGAGCAGAACCAACGCAGACAGAGACAGGCGCCCAGAGACAGAGGGGCGGGCCATGGAGAGAGACACAGAGAGGGGCTCAGATGGACCAGAGACGGCGACAGAGACCGAGAGCAGCAGAGCGCCCCGAGAGGAACAGAGAGTGCAAGACAGAGAAGGGCAGAAGAGGGTGTGTGAGGGACACGCATGTGCACACGCACTAGAGGAGGGGCCAGGTTACAGTCCGACTCAGGGTCCACCCCCAGCGGCTCCCAGCAGCTCCCCCTTTGGGAAATGGGACCCATAGGGGACTCTATTGTTTTCTACATGCTTCTCTTGTTTTCTAAATGTTCTATCATGAAGATGGATGCATCACTTTTGGGATCAGGGAAAAACACATGCCTTAAAAGAAAAAGAAAAGGAAGAAAAATAGCACAGAGAGTGAATGGAGATGAAACACAGAGAGCAAGTGAGGGGAGGAGATGAGACACACACACACACACATACACACAGCCTGGGACTGAGGGGAGGCTGGGGGAGGGGGGAGCAGGGAGGCTGTGGGGGACAGGGGAAGTAGGCAAACTGAGGCCTGGAGCCCCAGACCTCCAAACACACCCACACTCACACGGGGAGAACAAACTCCTGAAGGAGCCTCGGGGTGCATTTATTGATCACCTACAGTGTGCAGGCTCCTAGGGTTAGGTTGGGGTTCCAGCCTCAATCTTGAGCGGCAAGTCTGGGCTGACCCAGAGGCCTGGGCAGGGGAGGGATCTCCCAGAGGAGGGTCCCGGAGCCTGAGAGCTCAAAGCAGGGCCCTGGGGGAAAAGAGGAGTTTGCCAAACAGATGGGAAAGAGGGTATGGGGCAAAGGTGAGGCTGCTCGCCAGGCACAGGGCAAAGGCCCTGAGGAGCAGAAGTGCACGGTGTGAGAGAGACGCAGAGGCAGGAGAGAGAAACAGACAGAAACAGAGACAAGCAGGAGGCTGCAGGGGCAGGCAGGGCCTGAGTGCGGGGGCCCGAAGACCTACAAAGTTGGCTTTGTTCTTTGCACAATGGGAAGTTGACAGGTTTAAGGTCTGGGATGGGAGCTGTTTCTGATCCCTGATGGGAGAAGATCAGGGAGACCACGAGGAAGCCAGCAGAGTCCTTCCAGGGAGGGATGGCGTGGTCTGACTGGGGAGGGGGTGGGGGGGACTGAGAGGAGCTGAGGGAACAGCGTCTTCGTGATGGGTCACCACGGGTGGGGGAGGGGAGAGGGCTGGGCTGACTTGGGAAACTAGGGGAATGATGGGCGTCCCCAGCTGGGACCAGGTCTCGGGAGGAGAGGGTGAGTTCAGATCTGTGGTGTCTGCCAGATATGGGGGTGTGAGGATCCCTCAGGAGGGGGTGAGGTCACAGCTGGGGGTACCAGTGGAAAGACAAGACCCCCAGGCAATGCCCCCTGGGAGACTCAGCAGGTTAAGGTCAGGCAGAGGGAGCAGGGGACCCAGATGTGCAGACACGCTTACAGACACACACAGAGAGACACACAGAGACACATACAGAGACACACACAGACACACCAGAGGCCAGGAGGAGGGTGAGAAGACAGAGCCTGACAGAGGAGGAGGGAGGGAAGGAAATAACGTGGCGCGAGACACAGAGTCAGACATGGTCACATCTGGAAAAACTGAGGAGGAAGGAGAGGCAGGTCCAGAAACGGAGAAAGAGGGAGAGAGCTGCGGGAGCAGAGAGACAGAGAAAGAGACGGCGATGGCAGAGAGGGATAAAGAGTCAGTGATGGGGATGAGAGCAGGAGAGACCCAGAGAGTGCACCCAGAGAGAGGCTGAAGGGAGAAGAGCCCACGGCAGGGAAGGGAGGCAGAGGGCAGCCAGCAACGGGGTCGGGGGCACACCCCCTCCTCTCCCTCCTGTCCCTCTGTGAGAGCCAGGGCAGATTTCAGGTACGCCTTAGAGACGGAGAGAGAAGGGGCTAGAGGGAGTGGGGAGAGGCGGAGAGTCCCTCCCAGACACACACACACGCATACACACACACGCACGCACGGCCCAGCGCACAGGAGTGACGCGGGGTGTGGACTGAATAGGGGGATGGATGCCAGTGACTCACAGGATGAGCGCAAAAGCGAGACCCCTGCAGAGAGGGAGCCGTGCGGGGGGCTCTCTCTCTCATTCTGTGTGTGTGAGACACACTCAAAGAATGGCAATGATCCCAGGGCTAGAGCAGAGAGCAAGCTAAGAGTACAAGGCGGTGGGATAGTCAGATGGACAGACAGACCAAGAGCGAGAAGACAGCGTGTGCCGCAAGTGACACACGGCAAAGCATCTGATGCTCGAAAGGAGCACAAAGCCACCCAATGCTCCAGAGAAGGCAGGACAGAAAACCAGATGGACATAAGCCACCCTCACAGGGTGAGAGAAACCGGGGCAGGGGGCCCTCAGAGGAGGGGCCACAGAGCAGGCCACACAGCCCGTCTCTGTCTTCCCGCCTTCATCACCCACAAGTCCCTCTCCATACCTGCCCGGGGCAGGGCGGGGCGGGGGGCACCATCCTGGGCACAGGTGACCCGGAGCCTGGACGACAAACGGACGCCATCAGCACACAGTGGAGCAGGAGCTATTCCGGAAGCCCCTTCCTTCCAGAAGCAACAGGGGGAAGCAACACTCTGCCTGGGGCGCGTGGAACGGATGGGGGAAAGGTGACTTGGACCAGGTGCCAGCACTGAGGCGGGTCGGGAAGGGACACTTCAGGCACAGGGGTGAGGATGCCAGGGGAGCAGTCCGGGCTGCCAGCGTGGGGGTGATTGTGGAAGGCAAGGCTTGAGAGGTGATGGGGGCCCAGGGCTGCACTTTGCCGGGAGGGGAGCCAGGGGAGCGACTACAGCAGGAAGGACAGACACGGTCACACCCGTGTTTGACAAGGAGCTGGTGTCTGGAGAGGGCCATCTAGGGGGAACCAGGGACGGACGGCCAGCCAAGAGCAGCAGGAGGGAGGCTGGCAAAGCAGGAATGGCAGTGAGATTGAAGAGGCGGCCATGGTAGGTGGCTCAGGAGGGAAGGAGAGACGCAGCTTTGGGAATCAAGTACGCAGCCAGCCCAGGGGGGCCCAGATCTTCCCAGGAACGGGGGGGCCAGAGAAGGGAGAGTCCAGCCGTCCTAAGACAGGGGGCCTTTGAGACTAAAAGGAGGCCTGCTGGACAAAGTGTGGTCTATCCACGCAATGGAATATTATTCGGCCTTAAAAAGGAATGAAGTCCTGAGACATGCAACAACGTGGATGAACCTTGAAGACACTACGCGAAGTGAAAAAAGCCAGACTCAACAGGTCACGTATCTATGAATCTGTTTATATGAAATATTCGGAATAGATAAATCCAGAGACAGAAAGCAGGTTGGTGGTTGCCAGGGACCAGAGGAAGGAGGGGAAATGGGAAGGAACTGCCTGATGGGTTTGGGATTTTATTTTGGGTGATAAAAAAAGTTGGGGAACTAGACAGAGGTTGCACAACATTGTGAATATATTAAATGCCACTAAATTGTTCACTTTAAAATGGTTAATTTTATGTTATATGGATTTCACCTCAATAAAAAATTTTTAATTAAATTTCAAAAGCAGGAGCTCACCAAGCAGGCATGGGAGGAAACGGGTTTCCAGTGGAGGGACCAGCAGGTGACGGGGGCCATGGCTGAGGGGGGTGGGCTTGAACGCTTCTCGGAGGTGGGAGCCTCGGGAGCTGTGACGTGGGAGAGTGTGATCAGCGCAGAGCCGTCCCCAGTCGCTGTGTGGAGATGGGTCCATAAGGGAAGACTGAGACAGAGAGACCTGGAGGGGGCAGGTGTCTGAGCCACGCAAGCTGGGGGCTGGTGAGGTGGAGGCGAGCCAGTTAGCCAAGGGGGACGGGCAGATGGGGAAGGCCAGGATGGAACCAGGGTCTGGTTGGGCAAGAAGAGGCACTTCCTTGCATCCTGGGCAGGCAGGGCCAAGAATGAGACTGTTCACTCGGTCAGCGGACATGTACTGAGTGCGGGGAGTGTTCTAGGAGCTGGAGACACAGCACTGGACAGACTCTCCCTACCCTCCTGGGCCGACAGTGCAGTGGCAGAGAAGGTGGTATGAGACCAAAAATAAACCAATAAATCAATATATAAGATGACAGCTGGGAGTGATAAGCGCTCTGAAGACAATACAGCAGGGTAGGGGTAAGGAGAGCAATGGAGGATGCTGTATTAGACTAAGGGGTCAGGAAGGCCTCTCTGAAGAGGGGACATTGGAGCAGAGACATGAAGGGGGTGAGCAAGTGCACAGATCTCGGGACAGAGCACTCCCGGCAGAGGGGAGAGCAGGTGAAAAGGCCCTGAGGTGGGAGCAGTGTGTCACATTTAAGGAAAGGCAAGGGCAGGGTGGCTGGAGCAGAGGGAGCGGTGGGAGGGGGCTGGAGGTGAGGAGGGGGCAGCAGAATGCTCGAGCCCAAAGGTCTCCCTGGAGGTCGTGGTGAGTGCTTTCAATTTGGTTCTACAGCGGTCGCTCCTGGAGGGAGATGGACCCTAATGAGGTCGGGAGACAGTAGGAAAAGAGGAAGCATGTCAAACCCCCGCCCCACCCTGCCTGGCCCTGCCCCCTGCGGGGTTTGTTGATCGAAGACTGAGAAACCCCGAAAGTTCCCCCAGCAAACCCGCTCAGCAGCACAGAGGCAACAGGAGGGGCAGAGTGAGGAGCTTCTGACAGACGCAGGCCTGACGCAGGAAGGAAGGAGAAGAAGGCTCGAGAAAGGCTCAGAGGGAGAGAGGGAGGGGGCCGGGGGAGAGCGGGAGCAGCGAGGCGAGACCCCCACACCGACAGGGGTCCTGGATGACGCGCGTGGGCCCACGCGGGGACAGCGGCTCAGCCGGGGCTCGGGAACCAGGTGTGACGCACGCCGCCTGCTCGCAGGATCACGAGGCCGCCAGGCACAGACGGTGACGTGCAGACCCTGACAGAGCCACCCAAGGGGGGTGCAGAGAAGGAAGAGCACAGGGAGGGAGAGACGTCAGCTGGATAGCCAGGCGGCAGAATGGTCTGTGGCCAGCCAGACAGACAGGGGGCCTGTGACACCACCAGACAGAGAAGGACACTGTTACGAGAGGTTCGGGGATTCGATCGGAGACGTAAAAGACACTTTCCACTCCAAACAAATGGACTGAAGGTATATTTTATTATATAGAGGATAGTAAAGGCGATAGTCTGCAAACAGATCCAAATAGGTCAAATATTAAGAGGGAAAAAACATCAGCCCGACTGGAAAGGGAAAACACCCACATCGGCTGAAGAGAAATGACACAAATCAACCAGAAAGAGAAACACCAGGTTGACCAAAAAGAGAACACATCAGATCAATTACTTCATATCAAATCAATTGCTTCACATCAAATCAGTTACTCACAACATCCACGCCCCACTGCCGGGAGAGCTCTGTCAATCGACACGGCAAGGATCACACGTCCTGGGCAAGGCGTCCCTTCCACAGGTGGAACTCTCACCGGGTCTCAGTTTCCAGCAGTTTTTATACCATCAGTAATTTTCAGAGTAAGCAATTACAGAGTTTGCAGAGCAAGCATTTAGTGTTTCCATGCACAAATGGTTATCAGTGGCGTACGTGCACTGAGCCCCCTGGCTAACATCCCGGCCCAGTAGTTGTGTACGTGCATTGTTCTCTTTGGTTATCGCCCCAGCCCGGCACAGATGGCCAGTCCATCCCGTGCTACGACGCTCCAAGAGCCTTGAAATGTTACAACTTGCAACTCCCTCCGTGAGAGAAAGGCCAGTTCCCGGGAAAAGGCCAGTTCCCACCACACAGAAAGCAGCTTTGTATTTCTTTTTGTGCTGGTGGCTGTAGGTCAATGGAGCGGCCAAACATGGCTGTGCTCATGTCAAGACAGACACACAGACAAAAGCACCCAGACAGACCCCTCCACTCAGGGAGACACAGCCGGAGACACAGTGGTCCTCACAACACATGGAGCCCCATCCAGGAGGGACCCCACCTGAGATACACAGACATCCCTGCACACCCTCATCACTGCACATAGACGGGACTGACCGACAGACACACAAAAGACAGAGACAGACACACAGAGATGTACAGACAGACGGCTGCCACACAGCAAGACACATACAGAGACCAGCAGATGCTCCCATTCACAGGGGCAGAAATAGACAGAAACCCAGGTCAGGACACACAGACCATCAGATAAACACACAAACACATGGACACACAGAGAAACAGACACACACACACAAACCCAGACACTCGGATGCCCGGGCAGTCAAATACACACACACACATCCTCACACACATTGGTACACAGAGACAGACAGACAGATCTCCAACTGCCTGATGAGGACAGAGATGCCCAGACCCGCACTCAGAGACAGACCGAAACACACACACTGACACGTGGAGAGGCGGGCAGGACACCCACTAGGGCAAGAAGGAAAGAAGGGAGGTGGGTGGGAGTGAGAAGTGAAGATGAGGAAGAGTATGAGAGGCCACGTGCCCACACCCAGCCCACGTGGCTCAAGGTCTCCCCTCCACACCAGGGTGCCAGGCCACAGATATGCTTGTGTTCCTAAGGCCTGCCCCACAGGTGGGGCTCGGTCACTGTTTGTTGACTGAATGTGCGATCAAATTTGCCTGATGTCAGAGGATCACTCTGGGAGGCCAAGTGCAGGCTGGAGCACTGCAACAAGTGACAGGTGACAGGGAAGCCAGTGAGGGGAGTGGAGCACAGCCTGGGAGGGGGGAAAGGCCTAAGCCACGGCAAGGTGCTGGGATGGAGAGGGAGGGCTGGGCCAGGCCCACTGGGGGACCACGTAGACAGGACGTGGGCAAGGAGGGCAAAGGGGAGCAGGGACGAGCCTGGGGGTCTGTGGTGCCCATGGAATGTCCAGGAGGCAGGTGCACAGGGAGATGTGCAGACCGGGGACAGTCCACACAAGGGGACAGGTGAGACCCGGAGTGGGTGAGGTCTCCAGGCTCAGGTGGGAAGGAGAAGAGGGAAAGACACAGAGCAGGAGCCGTCTGGGAGGTAGCAGGAGTCAGGGGATGTGGTGTCGCAGAGTCAGACCCCAGGTTTGTTAGAAGGTGGGAGAGGCCTTGGTGGAAGCCATTTTGGGGGTGGGGAATAAAATGCAGGCAGACAGGGAGTGAGAGAGAGGTGTGGACGTGAAGACAGCCCTGGGACGGGGGGGGGGGGGGGGGGGGGCAGAGAGGAGGGGCGGGGGCCTGGAGGGAGGGGTTCTGCAGTGGGAGAGATGGACCTTGGTGGGTAGATGGTCTGGGGCTCAGCTCTGAGATCCCGGCTAGAGACCTCGATGGTAGTGGCTTGTCTGTGGAGCAGAGAGAGTTCTCAGACGGGGCTGGGGAGGTGCAGGGCAGGAGGAGGAGGCCGAGGCCAGAGCTGCAGCTGAGGTGGACAGGCCGGCACACACACAGGACAGCCAGCTCTCGCCCACCCCTCAGAAACAGCAGGGAAGAAGGAGAGGGAGAGCCAGAGAGAGAGAGGGAGAGACAGAGCCAGGCTCACCTGGAAGAATCTAGATGGAGCCCCCAAGAGCGGGAGAGGGAGAGACAGAGGTGGGGGAAGCAGGCAGCGAGGGGGAGACGGTGGGCGAGCGGGACACACGTGCGCGCGCGCACACACACACACATGCACACGCTCCTGCAGTGACGCACAGAACGGAAGCAGAGTTCAATAATGACTTGGAGACGGAGCAGAGGGAGCGGGAGAGAAGAGAAGCCCAAGGGAGGGAGGGAGACACACGGCCCTTCTTAGGAGGTATTCAATAATTGCTGATCGAACGCAGGAACAAAGACGAGGCACTTCCAGAAGGGAAGCAACGACTGAGGAAGTGCCAAGACAGACAGACAGACAGACAGAATGCACACGTGCACACAGTGAGAAAAAACCGTGCTGGAGCTTTGGATTTAAAACAATGAAAGTAAATAGCAATGGAGTCAGAATAGCAGTTCCCTTGAGAGGTGGGGGTGGTCCCACATGAGAAGGAGGCTGCTGGGGGCTGGGAGGGTCTGTCTCGTGCTCCAGGAGGTGGGTCCACAGGTGCAGACACGTGTAAAATTCATCAAGGTTTTTCACTTAAGATTTGTGCATTTTATGGTAAGTTATACCTCCATTCTTTTAAATGAGAGAAAGAGGATAAGCGAGGGAAGGAAAGGTGGATGCATCAGACAGGGAGAGAGCAATGGAGACACACCCGCGCGCGCGCACACACACACACACACACACACACACACACACACTGCCGGGCGGCTGCTCCAGGATGAGTGTCCTAGGAAGAGCAGAGGGAGTGAAAGGAACCAAACCCCCAGCCGATGGCAGGGACCCCCAAAGCGGAGCAAGGGAGGCTGCGGCTGTCCACACCGGAAATCCACAGGCCTGCGACCGGGAGGGCTGGGGCTGGGGCCCAGAGGAGGAGCCAGACCCCACTCGGCCACACAGTCTCATGCACACGCCTGAGAGGCCTGTAGAAGTGCTGGGGGGATGAGAAAATGAATGGGGGGGACATGTTGTGGGACACAGACACACACGCATGCACACACACAATCACACATATGACTGTGCAGTCACATTTGACGGAAAAAACTAATGCTGGGTAACACAGAGTGAAGCTAAACCTGAGAGGCAGAGACAGAGGGAGACAAAAAACAAAACAAAAAGAGAAAGACAGACACACAGAGACAGAGACAAAGACAGAGAGAAAAGGAGAAAGACAATGTGGGGGGAGGTGACAGGCACAAACGCAAGAGGGACAGAGAAGTCTAAAACCAACCAGAAGAGCGACCCTGAGACAGGGGTTTGGAAAGAGAAAACCGAGACGGAGTCGGAATGACGAAGGATGAAGAGAAGGACAGAGCCACCAAGGAAGAGCAGGAGCCCCAGGCCCCCGCGCCGCTCGCGGGATCTGAGGACGGCACAGCCAGAGGGAGGAAAGACAGACGCCTGGACGCACGGCGGGGACCTGCCGCACAGCCCGTGCCGGAGGCAGGCGACAGCGAGGGGGTCAGGAAGGGACCGCATGCCACACACACCACACACGCCACACACATACAACACACGTCACACACACCAAACACTGACACACCACACATACCACACCACACACACAACACACATCATACACACCACACAAACACCGACACACACCACACATACCACACCACACACATACAACACACATCACACCACATAGACACCACACACAGCACACACACCACACACATCATACCACACACATACCACACATGCCATACACACACCGCACACATTACGCCACACAAACACCACACATACCACACACACACAACACATACGTCACACCACACACCGCACCACACAAACACCATACATATCACACACACAACACACATGCTATACTACATACACAACACATAAATGCCACACACCCCACACACACACACACACACACACACACACTACCCCACATATGCCACACACACACCACACACATACCACACACATGCGCTCACATGTAAACAGCTGCAGGTAGCCCAGAGAAAACACGAGCTCTAGCTAAGCCCCAGAGAGAGAGGGAAGGAGAGAGAAGGGAGATCAACACAGGACAGCCTTCCCTGCGCCTCTCTCGCCCTCTCCCGGCGTCTGTCTGTACGTCTGTCTGTCTCCCTCTCTTGCTCTCTCACACACTCACACCCCCCAGAAAAGGGGAGAAGGAGGGGGCAGAGAACCGAGAGGACGTGATGACTCGATGGCAGTGCCCCCACTCTGCCCGGCTCCCACCCCTGCCCTTTGCATGGGGACCTGCTGCCTGGGGTGCCTCCCCCTCCCCTTCCTCACTGTCACCCCTGCTCACCTGCTCAGCGCCCCTCCGGAGGGGTGCCCTCCCCAACCCTCTGTTCAAGCCCCCGTCTCTGCTCTCCTGAGCCCTGGGGCCTTTCTGATTCAGTTCTGCTCATCTGTCCTTCCAGATAGTCCAGGCCTTGTCCAGGGCTGCTCCCTAGCAGCCGTCCTCACCCCTGCACCCCTAGCCCCCAACCAGGGTCAGGCATACAGTAGGTGCTCAACGGAAACTTGTTAAAGGAACGAATGAATGAACCAGCTAGTGAATGAATGAATGAATGCTTACACACCTGAGTGACAGCAAAGTCAGAGAGCGTCAAGCATGAGTGCGAAACGAAAGCAGGGGGTAAAAGAGAAGGGCAAGGAAGGGAGAGACCCGGAGGGGGACGGAGAGACATCCCTGGAGTAATCACGATGGAGGCGCAGCAGGCAGTGGGTGAGTGCAGCACACGCGCACGCACGCACACAGCGGGCAGGGGCCGCTGCTCCACGGTGATGAGTGCTTTATGAAGAGCCGAGGAGTGAAAGGCAACACCCCCAGCCCACGGCAAGCGGAGGGGCTGCAAGGAGCAGAGCCCACACTGGAGACTCAACGAGCCTGTGGATTTGGGGGCGCAGAAGGCCCAGGGGACGGATGCGGAGCCAGGCCCCTGCTCCCTGGCAGACACGCAGACTCCGGGGCCATGCGTGTTTGTTGGGGGAATGAATGAATGAACGGGGGGACCCCAGAGAAAGGGACAAACAAGACGGACAGAAAGACCAATACAGCAGGTGGGGAGACGCACGTCTTCCCACTGTGCTGCCTTACACAGAAGTCAGGGGAAACCACAGGGGCAGAAGGAAGGGAGAAAGACACAGCGAGGGCAGATGGCACAGAGGACACACAGCCCGCCAGGAACAGCATTTGCCCAGGCCCGGCACAGAGGAGGCACTCAGTATGTCCACAGCCCACACTTCTGGGGTCCCACAAAAATGTTTTAATTTATTTTAAAATCAGAAGAAAAATGAACTTTTAGCCCAAAGAAAATGTTTTAATATATAATATTAATATATTTGACTTTATACCAATGTTGTCATGAAATAGAATTTTTAAGATTTTTTATGGAAGAAGGGGCACGTGAAGGCAAAGCTGACTAGGGCTCACAAGAGTCACAATGGAGCCCTGATGGCTGCCGCGACTGGGACAGGGCAATGCGAGGCCAAGGTTGGGACAGACCCTACTGCAGGCAGTGCCAGAGCCAAGGGAACCCAGGGAAGGGGCAATCAGGAGGCCTTCCCAGAGGAGGCGGGATTTCCAGGCTGAAGGAAAGGAAGACATATGAGGTAGAAGGAGCAGTGTGGGCAGTCAGTCAGAGAATCAAGGTGCCGTGGGCGGCTGGAAAGGCCTGGAATGGCAGGTGAGGAAGATGGGCTTCCCCCACCCAGAGACAAAGGATTCTGAGCAGGGCCAGAGATGGGAAGAGGAGAATAAAGGCCACGGCAGAGAGGGCGAGGGATGGCTGAGCCCCAAGGTATGCAGCCCTGTGCTGGAGGCTGAATTGTGGGGCCCTCTGCAGAGGGGGTGGCGGGTGGACAGGAGGCGAGCTGAGTTTTGGGGGCTGAGGGTGAGGTGTCCAGAGGATGCTCACTAGGGAAACCATCCAGGAGGGAGGCCTTGAGGCCGAGGCTGAGGGAGCACAGGGCTGAGGCTGGGCCAGCATGGGGAGTGAGGAGAAAATCATCCCGAGGCCAAGTCTCAGGAGCCCCGGGAAAGGCGGGGGGGGGGGGGCAGGTGAGAGTTTCACGCACTGACACACACACACACGGATGCTTGCACACCAAGAGGGCGGCACGAAAGGGAAGAAAAAGGAAAGAAGGAAGATATTCAATAAAACTGCGGGGGATGGGGGAGATAGAGAAAGACAGACAGACTCACGGGCACAGAGATCCAGCCATGGACACACAAACCCCACCCTGAGGACAAGACAGTCAAAGAAAGAGATGGGCATTTAATGAGACCACTGAAAGGGGGAGGCGGGGAGCAGAGGCAGACAGACAGATGGACAGGTGGACACATAGGCCCAGGCTCCCACGGGATACACTCTGAGGGAAGCACAGGTCTGGGCACTGGGTGGGAAGAGCCCTGGGGAGGGGAGGGCCAGGGAGAGCAAGAGCGGGATGGACAGACAGATGGACAGAGCTCCATCTCCTAGCCCCTTCCTCCTGTTCCCCCACCACCCCACTCCTGCCCCTTTCCCCAGCTGTTCCCGTCTCTATCTCTGTGTTTCTGTCTGTCTCTTTTTTTCTCTCTGCAAACCACAGCTTTTTGGAGTCCCCAAGAGAAAAATGGAAAAAGAAGAGAGATGAGAGAAAATGCAGACGACGGACCGTGTGTGTGTGTGTATGTGCGTGTCCAGCACAAAGTCTGGTCAGAATTTTATGAGGGAGGGAGGGAGAGGATGAAAGGAGCAGAGGATGAATGGAGAGATGGCAGCACAGGGCAGAAGTCTGGAGGGCAGCAGGGAGGAGGGACACACACATGCCCCACACACAGCACTGCACACACCACACACACAGTGCACACACAACACACGCACACACTAGAGTGCAACGGTGGAAGGGAGGTCAATGGAACCGTGGAGAAAGGGAGGCAGGGAGGGCGCTGAGAAAGACAGACCCACACAGAGGGCCTGACACAGATGCACACACAAGCGTGTGTACTCGCACAGCTGCACAGGCCCAGGGCAGGGCTGGCTCAGGGTAAATCTTCAATACGAGCTTTACATATGACTGCATGAAAGAATGAATAGGCCAGCAGCCCAGAGTGACAGCCAAGAAACGTGGGCCAGAGGATGGAGAGACAGAGACAGAGAGACACACTCAGAGAGACGAGGAGACACAGGCCGATGGGCAGAGAACAGGTGACAGGCCAGGATGGACACACATGCCCCATCCTCTCTAGGTGGGAGGGATAGAATAGGGGCACAAATTACAGGGGTTTTTTCTGTTTTTTTTTTTTTTTTTTTGAGGTTTTCTGTATCTTTCTAACTCTGCTATAAGGAATATATTTATGTATGTGTGTATATATATAAAATAAGAAAACATCTTATTTTTCTCAGAAAGCAAAAACCCATGCAGAATAAGAGAAAACCCACTGAACCAAGGAAGGGAAGGCGGAGGGCACACGGGGGTCCTAGGGTCTCCAGTCCCTGAGGAGGGCTGGACACTGGACAGGGCTGCAGAAGGAGCAGGCAGAGGGGCCAGGAGACAGTGGTCCCAGCAGACTGGACGTCTCCCCCTCTCCACTCTGCCTCTCTCGTGAAGAGTCGAGCAAAAGCAAACTGAACAGAGGCCCAGAATGAGGGAGTCAAAACTGGAGAAGAAGCCAGAGACAAGAGGGGGGAGCGACAGAGAGAGCTTTCCTGCCTCCCCTCCCTGACCAGACATCGCCCATGTGGGCCAGATCTGGGTGCACCAGCGAGAATTTCCCCAGCTCCTCAGCTCTTGTTCTAGTGGGCGAGCTGCGTGAACCACCATGACAACACTTGCATGTTCCAGGGGGGTCAGGGAAAGCTCCCAGAGGCGGTCTGTGGCCTCTGAGATGTGTTTTGAAGGATGAACAGGAGTTTGCCAGATTGCAGAGAAGGAAGAAAGGGCATTCCCAGCAGTGGAAACAGCTTGGGCAAAAGCATGGAGGTATGAGAGGGTCTGGGGAAGAGACAAGCATGGAGATATTGATGCGGAAGAAATCTGAGAGACAGAGACACCAGAGAGACTAGAGAAATAAAGAGAGACGGCAGCGAAGAACAGAGAAAAAGAGAAACTAGCAACAGTGAGAAAGAGAGTCACAGAGAAACAGAGACAGAAAATGAGACGCACATAGAGACACACAGAGAAGGACCAAGAAGTGGAAGGAAGCAGGGTTAGGGAAGGGAACAGAAAGAAACAAAAAAGTGTCCAGACAGAGCCAGGGCCAGACAGGGAACAGAGAGAGCTGGAGAAACACAGACAGACGAGAGAGAAAGGCACAGTTAGATAAAGAAAGAGAGACCAAGACGGAGAGAGAGACACGCGGAGAGGCCAAGAGGTGCAGAGAAAGGGTCCCGGAGCCTCCCCAGGACCAGTCTCGGAACAGCCCCCATTAGAGCACCCCCCCGACACCCGCGCCCAGCGCCGCGCAGGCGCACTCCGGACCCACCGCGGCAGCGCGGGCCAGCGGTTTGTCTCCGCCGGGGCTGGGGCGGGACCCCGGCCAGCTCGCTAGTGTCCCTGCGCCCTGGGCACCCGTGGGCCCTGCCGGGAGTGGCCAGCACCATGTGTGCGCTCCGAGCTCACACGGGTCCACCCAGACACACACGCTGGCCCAGGCACGCTCACAGAATGCAGCTGCACATAGCAGTGTCCGCAGATTCAGGCAGGAACTACCTGGATTTGTGTCCACGAAATACACACAAATCCGTGCACACACACCCGGAAAAAAACAGACCCACTCACTCGGTTCATAACCCACTAAGACCCAGGTAAGACACCCCTGGAGCCCACAGGCTAGTAGATCACCTGGACACGTCTGTATACAGACACAGCGGGGCAAAGACATGCCTGACCTCTCAACTCACACCCGCGTGAACACACAGGTTCACACATCTGGGCACACAGCCCCAGGAGCCTAGAGTCACCAACCACGTGGACATGTGTCCACACACCAACACAGACACCCGTGAGCAAACAGGCCCCCACACACCCACGTGACCACAAAGGCACACACATCCTAGGCACACACTCCCACAAGCAAACAGAAAACATGCCACAAACTCACATCCACGTGCCTACCAATGCTCCCAAGACGCGTGCACACCCACAGGATCTCCAGGTGTCCTCTGACTGGGACACTATGGGATTTGCCTTGTGAAAATAATACTGAACAGAGAAATGTCCTGATTTTGAAATTCGTTTTTAATTAAACAGTGCTATTACCGCCAGAGGTGACCAGCGGTGTACCAGCGTAGGTGTGCGATCTGATGTAAGATAAATTTCTTCGTCTAGACTGCTGCAAATGAACTTCCCAGGTTGTGTCCCTTGGTCGTGGGGAAGAAGAGAGGAGAGGAAGGGTCTTTGGATTTTTCTCCAGAATGCCCAGGACTTTGGTTGATTCAGCCCAGCACTCCCGGGCAACACAAAGACAGCAGGCACACAGCCTCATCTCCCCATGAGCACAGCCACAGGTCCACACAGGCCTGCCAGCCCCACCCGGCCCCCACAGTGTCAGCTGCCACCGTCCACCCAGAGCATCTGAGTCCTGAGCTGCTCACACTCGCGGAGACCCGGTGCACCTCAGACACAAGCAAGGCCTCTGCCTGCGTGCTCACTCCCTGAACGCAGGTGCAGAAGTGCACACACAGCCACATTCCAAAGTGGCCGTCTCCAGTCTGACGATGTCACCCCCGGCCTGAAGCCCTCCAGCCACCAGTGCTGCCCGCACAAAGGCCCCTCTGACTGCAGTCTGTCCTCACACCCCACCCCCTCTTGCTGTCCAGCACACAGCAGATGCTCAATAAACCAGTGGCCAAACTCTGAGGTCTGTTTGTGTTTAATCAGACAATATGCAAAGTATTTACAACCAATTCTGGATCCCCCCTCCCCCCCAAGCCTGGGCCATGGAATACGGGACCCCCAGGCCCTGCCCAGAGCCGGGGGTCCCCTAGGCCTCTGCATAGTCATCTGAAATCTACAAAACACTGTTTTTAAAAAAAAGGACAATATTAGGACACCTTATACAAAGGGCCTGGGGCAGTCGGAAGGGGACTTGAGAGCACGCTGGGGTAAGCGAGCCCAGATTTGACTGGGAAGGACAGCAGACTTGGGTAATAAACACATACGAAAGGAAGAGTTGAAATTTCATAGGCAGGCGCCGCGTGGCCTCCTTCCCCGCTGGCAGGGCCTGGCTGGCTCAAGAAGCCCTGGCAGCGGGACTGTTATTGCTATGATGGGGGACTGTGGGTGAAATGTACAACGTGTCTGGGCAACAGAGCAGGGGGCATTTTTACATATTAAATATGGACACACATGGAGGAATACACACGTGCACACACACATACACACACAGGGGCCCTTGGCAAGATGCCCACAGACTGTCAGCTGCTCCTTTAAGATGGGCACACCGGGGCCCAGGGAGAAGCTACCACACACCCGAAGGCTGAACAGTAGCGCCAGGGCCAAAACACAGTCTCCTGCCGCCCCGGGCTGGGCTCACCAAGCGACGCCAGGCCACAGGGTCTGCACAGGAGCGGAGCAGTTGCAGAGGCCATGGCCTCACATGGAGGCAGACACTGCAGCCCAGAGAGGAAGCAGGGGCCGCCCAAGGACACAGAGCCAGTCCTGGTGCACGACACTGGACACCCTCGTCCTCTCTCACCCTGGCCTAGGCACTCCTTTCCCTACTCATGATTTCAAGAGTGCCAACTTGGGGAGGGAGCAGGGGCCAGCCACCGAAATGACACAAGACAAACTGGGGGAAAGAGGACCTGGGTTCTCTCCTGGGGCCAGAGCCAGGGCCTCCCAACCACTCAGATCTTCTACTTTTGCTTGGTTGCCTCCAAAGCCGGGAAGCTCACTCCCTTTCATGGCTGGCTAGCTCCAAATGTCAAAAACCACCACATTCTGATTGCAGCCTGCCTCTCTACACCGGCACCTTCACCCTCATTCCTAGCTCAGCCCCACACCCACCTCCTCTCTCTCCCCTGATGACAGCCCCGCTGAATGGGCAGCGGCAGCAGGTCTCTCTGCTGTCTCTAATCCATGCTCAGTCCCTTTGTCCCCTGGGCTGCCTAGTCTGTCCATGATGCCTCCGAGGACAATCTTGTTGGTTCCTGAGGAAGACAGAGGGAGCACCGGGTTCTGATCCCATCTCAACCCTGAACTGCTCTGTGCCCTGGGGTAAGTCACAGCCCCTTGCTGAACTCAGTTCCCCCATAGGTAATATGGGGACAAGGACTGATGATCTCTAAGGGTCCCTCATGTCCAAGAAGGGCAGGGTTTGAGAGGATGCCCACCCCACCCACCATCATCAAGTTAAGCTAGGCTCGGGCTGCCCAGCCTGGGAGCCACAGCAGAGGGCTCTGAAACACCCCAACAGGTGTCTCAGAAATGGACGGCAAGGGGCAGGATGGCAGGCAGGCCAGGGCCCATCACTCCTCTTTGGAAAGGCTCTTTGGCCAGCTCTCAAGACAGACCTGGGTGGGGTGGCAGCGGGAAGGAGCCAATGCGTGGAGTAGGCTGAGGCTGGAAAAAGGGCGCCTGGGCCCCGCCCTTCTCCCCAGTTCCCCCTGCCGAGACGCACAGAGCCCCAGGATTGGACACAGGTGGCTGGAGCGGGAGCCGGACGCAGTCACTGTGCCAGCCTTGGACGCCGCCCTCGGGACTGCCCCAGGCCCTTCCATGCCACAAAAGAGGGAGGGGCCTCGTCCCTGGCAATTCAGCCCCACAGAAACGGTCAACGGTGGGCGGGCAGAGGGAGGCAAGCCCCGGTCAGGGCCACCCAGCCCAGGATCCCAGCCCAGAAGCAGTCTGGCCGGGTAGCCTGCCCCCTATAGGTTCTCTCCAGGCTGGTACTGGGGCTCGGTGGACGTGAAGTAGTCCTCCAGGAAGGCCTGCAGGTACTCGAAGGTGGGCCGCTCCTCTGGCTCCTTCCGCCAGCACTGGCACATGAGGTCGTGCAGGGACTCGGGACACTCGGGCGGGCAGGGCATCCGGTAGCCCCGCTCCACTTGGTCCAGCACCTCGCGGTTCACCATCCCTGTGGGCAGAGGGAGCATGAGGAGGCTGGCTCCGGTGAGGACACGGGGTGCGGGGAAGTTGCCGGGGACAACAAAGGGCTTCCCACCCAGGACCAGGTGGGTATGACCACGGCTAAGTCCCCTCCCCACGGCTGGGAGTCCTGACCAGAGAGACAGCC
Source organism: Diceros bicornis minor (assembly GCF_020826845.1). Lineage (NCBI taxonomy): Eukaryota > Metazoa > Chordata > Mammalia > Perissodactyla > Rhinocerotidae > Diceros > Diceros bicornis. The sequence goes on from NC_080758.1 coordinate 22,688,798, forward strand.
CAAGATCAGATGCTCAACCTCTTTGTTATACAGATGGGGAAACTGAGGCCTGGGAGGGGGTGTGGCTTGCCCGAGGTCACCAGGGCAGAGGGGCTCAGGGACCAAAGATGGGCCACAGGGAGCCCTCTTACCAGGGTAGGGCACCCGTCCCTTTGTCGTGAGCTCTGTCAGCAGGATCCCAAAAGACCACACGTCCGACTTGATGGTGAACCGGCCGTAGAGGGCGGCCTCTGGAGCCGTCCACTTGATGGGGAATTTGGCACCTGCAGGAGCGAGAAAGGTCAGGCGAGGCTCAGCAGAATGTCACGACCGCTCTGCCAGACAGGCACCTTTCGCTTCCCCACTGGACAGACGAGGAAACTGAGGCTCCGAGAAGGGGCGTGAGCTCCCAAGGCCACAGAGCACCCACCCGGCCCTGCCCACCTTGCCGGGCCGTGTATTCGTTGTCTTCAATGAGCCGGGCCAGCCCAAAGTCGGCCACTTTGCACACGAGATTCTCTCCCACCAGGATGTTGGCGGCGCGCAGGTCCCGATGGACGTAGTTCATTCGCTCCACGTACGCCATGCCCGAGGCGATCTGCAGGCGGAAGCCCAGGAGCCCGGCTCAGGGCCACCGCGCGCCCTCCCCAGGTCACGGGGCGCGCGCCCGGGGACGGAGTCATCCCCAGGGGTGGAGACCCAGCCAAACGCCCTGCCCTCCCCACTTCTCCAGGCAAGCGAGGGCAGTTTACCGTAAACGCGGTCAGCATAGAAAGCAGGACCAGCGCTCAGCAGGAGGAGGGGACGCAGGGCAAAGGGAGGCGCGAGACAAGCTGCAGCCAGGGAATGGGGTGACCACGAAACAGAGGCCCCAGACGCCCCACAGACACAGAGGAGTGCCACGTCCTGTCTGCTGTCCTGAGTCCCCTCTCTGAGCCTCAGGTTTCTAGCCCCTCAAGTGGGAATAATAACCATCCCTACCGCCCCTGATTGTGATAAGGATTAAATGAAAAAATGGTTGTTGAGCACCGCCTACAGCAAGCAAACACTAATACATGTTTGCTGAATGACTGAATGACCTTCACAGAGAAGAAAACTGAGGCCTGAGGTCCCACAGCAAGTTAGTGACTCCTGATGCCCAGGTAAGGGCTCTTTCCTCCGCCTGGAACTACCACCCACAGCACCTGTAAGTCATGCCAGTAATACATGTGGCGAGACCAGCAAGTACAGGGCAATCAAGGCAAGCTTCCTGGAGGGGGCGCTGCAGCCAAAACTGCCTGAGCCAGGTGGGTCTGGGTGCTCGAGGGCCAAGGGTGTGGGAGGTGGGAGGGGCTGACTCACCTGAGCAGCCATGTCCACCAGCTGAGGCAGCCGCAGGTACTTGCCTGTCTCCCCCTTGAGAAAGTCCAGCAAACTCCCTGGGCAGAGAGAAAGCAGCTCTAGCCCCCGCCCTGTCCTCCCTGAGCCAGGAAGCAGTGATTCCCAGGTCCTGTCCACCTGGGCCGGCTGTGCTTTAACTGGCAGAGCAGATGTGTAAACCCATCTCTGAATAAAGTCTCACTCAGCATTTGTCATGCAAAAGGCAAGCAGGATGGGAAACAACCAGATGTCCACCTCCAGGCGGAACTGAAACTGTGGTCCAGCCACATAGTGGAATACTACTCAGCACTGAAAAAGGAACCAACTACCAATACACGCTACACCAAAGGGAACCTCGGAGGTAAAAGATCACACAGACGAAGTTCTAGAATAACCAAATCTGTGGAAGCACATCAGCAGTTGCTGCGGTTGGGGACTGGAGGGTACTGTCTGCAAAGTGAAACAAGGAGCTTTCTGGGGTGATGGAGATCTTCTATATTGACTTCGTTAAGGGATACACAGAGTATCCATTTGTTAAAACTCACTGAACTGGACACTTAAAACGGGTGTATATTGTCGCAGGTAAGTTATACCTCCCAAAAAGTGGAATTTAGAAAATTAACTAATTAACTTAAAAATTAAGTAAAGGTCAAGCCAGGGACTCGACGTAGATGTGGTTCGGCTCGGAGGGTCAGGGGAGTTCTCCTTCCAGCCCCAGAATGGCAAATGGCCCAGCAAACTGGGGGAGACAAGATGCCTGGCGGGAAATCGTTAAAAACAAAATGAAACGAGAAAGGCACCCTTTGGTGCGACTTTCCACCGACAGGAGAAGTCGGTTCTACGCTCTTCCATTTCAAAGACGTACATTCCAGATGTGGGGGAGGGAAGCACCCTGGCCCGGAGGCGGCCCCGCGGGGGCTGTGCGTCCGCCTCCGCGGCGCCCGGCGGGCCTCACCCTTGCTCATGTACTCCGTGACGATGTAGATGGGCTCCTCAGACACCACCGCGTACAGCTGCACCAGCTTCTCGTGTCGCAGCTTCTTCATGACCTGGGCCTCCTGCAGGAAGGCCTCTGGGGACATCGTGCCCGGCTTCAGGGTTTTGATGGCCACTCTGGTGGTGCCGTTCCAGGTCCCTGTGTGGGGAGGGGCGCAGGCTGCCTCAGTGGAGAACCCCCCGTGCCCGTCCCACAGGGACCCAGGATCTGTCTGCCTGGGCCCCAGTTGCAGCTCTGGCCTCCCTAGCCATGTGACAAGCCCAGCCACGGGCCAGGCCCTTCCTGAGCCTCAGTGTCCCCATCCATAGAATGGGCGCAGTGACAGGCCGCTCCTCACAGCGCTGTTACAAGGATTAGATGAGTCTGGTACAGGCTTCAGCAACAGCAGCTGTTGTTAGGACTATGATTATTAGGAATGTCCCAAAAAGCAGTACATTCTCCTGAGAGATGGGAAACCATGGTTCTAACTCAGCTGCTCTCTCCTGGGCAATCAGGTTCCTTCAGGGCAGCGTGTCAAAGGTGCCTCAGGTGTCAGCAAATGAATGGGGCCTGGATGAGGCAGACAAGGCCACAGGAACAGGAGGCTGTCTCGAGCCACACTCCCCAAAAAGTAAGGCATCACACTAAGCAGGAGGGCTTGGAGGTCAGACTGCCTGTGTGTGACTCCCACCTCTGCTTCCTGGGGCAGAGAGACCATGGGTGGGCCAGTTCCCCACTCTGAGCCTCAGTTTTCTCGTCTGGGAAATGGGGATGCTATAGTGTCTACCTGTGGGGCTGCTGTGGATTAAATGAGATTTCAGCCACTGGGCCAAGTCTGCTGTGAGGGCTCAGTAAATAAAGCTGCTGCTGTCATTTTATTATTATCTGGTTTTTAAACTGTGAGGCCTTTGGGGGGGCCATGTTCTAGATAAACACCAGTGTGTTTATCCGAGTCCCTGTCCCAGCTGGGCCTGAAGCTCCTTTGCAGAGTGGCCTTGGGGCCCTTCCGCCCAGTCTCCAGGCCTCCATCTGAGGGCTGGTGCTCAGGCCCTCCCAGCACAGGCCATCCAGGGAGCCGTACCTGGCACCTCGGGTGTCTACGTGGGGCCCCCAGGAGGAATTGAGAACCTCCCCACGGGCATGACCGCACGGCCAAGCCAGGAGTGAGTTCTGCGGCCACCAGGATGGCTGATGCAGGGACTTAACCAGGTTCTGCTCACGTCCTCGTTGTGTGTCTGTGCCTCGGAGCTGGCTTCCCAATCTCTCCCTCTCCCCAGCTCAAAGCCAGCACCTCCCTCTGCTGACCCGGCCTGACCCCCAGCCTCCAGGCCTCCGTCCCTGCAGTGCCTTCCACCCAGGAGCCCTCTCTGCTCTCCTCCATCGTGTCTTCCTCTGAAGGGAGGAGAGTGGAGACAGAGGGGCCAAGTGAAGACTGTGGCTCAGATGAAACAGCTTTGAAAACAGCACCCCGTGATGCCCCCGCCGAAGCCACAGGCTTACAACCGTCCGCCCACCTCAGCCCCCCTCCCTGACCCTCTGTGTCGGCAGACACCAGGCAGCAGGCAGGGCCTGGCTTTGTCAGGGCTGCGCGGTATTTTCAAGGATGGTTTGCCATTTCTCCAGGGTGAGACAGGAGGTGGTTAACAGGCCCAGACCTTGCCAGACCCTGTGCTGCCTGCACTCCGTCTGTGAGCTGAGCCTTCTCTTCTACGGCTAGGAGCTAACGTGCGGGCACACTGGGCCAGCATTCTCTCTCAAGCCCACGAGGGGGCCTATCATCACTAGCCCCATTTGACAGTTGGGAAGATCGAGGCTCAGAGTGAAGCCACCTGGCCGAGACCTCACGGCACGTCACTGGGGAGTCATGACGCCCAGCCCCAAGATGCTCTTGGTAAACAGGTGCCACGGTCTGCAGAGCATGGGGGGCCCACCTCAGCCTGGTGCCAGCCACCACCAGGGGAGCTCCATGTTGAAAACAGGGCCCACTGCTCAGCAGGGCCAACTGAGACTCAGGGAGGCGAAGGGGAGGGGACCGACGGGGCCTTGAGCTGCCACACGGGAGGAACATCAGCCTGGTTCTCGGGTGGGGTCACCAAAGTCCCCCCAAAGGGACCGTGGTCCTCTCTGAGGGGGCAGGGGCAAGGCCTTACCCATCCACACCTCTCCGAAGCAGCCCTGGCCCAGCTTGACCTCCAGCCGCAGAGACTCCCGGGGGATCTCCCAGGCGTCCTTGGCCAGGCCCTGAGTCTGTGGCTTGGACGTGGGGCACACGGTGGTGAGGCGGTGGCACAGGCCGTCGGCGTGTTCTGAAGACAGGCAGGGAGACAGAGTTCAAGCACAGCGGGCACCCTGGGGCCTCCCCGTCCCACAGCGTGTGCATGTGTGTGCGCGCGTGTGTGTAGACACACACATTGTATGCACACAGGCTTCGGGGACACACAGGATGCCCTCGAGGCCAGGCGTCCCCACCTGTGTGCACACCCTCACCCCAACACAGGCCCACACTGCATCTGTTCACGGAGTCATTCATTCATTCATTCATTCATTCATCAGACTTTAAGGGGTGGCCACCTAGGCAGGTACCAGGGACCCAGTGGAGGACAAGTCCAGTGGAACCCTGCCCTTGGGGTGCTCACAGTCCAGAGGGGAGCCCCACTTCCCTTAATCAGCTCCCAGGACCACAAGTGTGATGGAGGAGAGCTGTGCATGCAATAGCAGCAGGTGGGATGGATGGAGTCCTGGAGGGCTTCCCAGAGGAAGTGGTACCCAGGCTTGGAGTTGCATGAGGGTAAGTGCTTGACTAGGGAACAGCCCTCCAGGCAGGGGCACACGACCTCAGGCAGGGGCACATGGCCTAATGCATGTGCAAAGGCCCTGAGAGAGGAACAAGCCATGGGGTTGGAGGAACTGAAAGGAGGCTGGCGGGTGGCTGCAGGGGAATGAATGGGGGAAGGGAGGCCCAGGTAAGGCAGGGAGAGGCCAGCGGGTTTAGACCACCCAAGGCCTCGGAGGCCGCGTGAGGGTCTTTATCCTATGATTCCAAGGTAATCCTGGAAAGTTTTGATCTGGGGGAGCAGGGTTCAGAATGAACCCTACAGTGGTGGCCAAGGGGACGGAGGGGGTGCCAGACCCTAGAGGAGGCCCCGCTGACAGAGGAGGAAGAGGCGCGGGGGGCAGGAGCTGGCGCTCTCAGGACAGGCAGAGGCCATGGCCACACGCCACAGACACCCACAGAGACCTGCCCGCACAGGTCCACAGAGGCCCATGACACTTCAGTCCACCGGGCAGCCCTGGACCTCCGGACGGCCAGCCACACTATTGCACACACGCCCCGCGCCCCAACCTGCGTGTGAGCACCGCCAGCCTTGCTCCCTCCGCCTGCTGCGCTCCCTCCCTCTGCTCTTTGCTGCAATCCATCTAGCCACCCCCTCCTCTTCTCCCAGTAACCAGTTCAGACTGGCCCTAGGGCTGCAGAGACAAACCAGCCTATGCCCCCTCTCCTCCCTGCTCACTCCTCCAGGCAGCCCCCTCCTTGCCAGCCAGCTGCAGAGGAGCAGAGAGGAGGGAGGGGCAGGAGGGGGAGGGAAGAGGGGAAGAGGGAGGAAGGAAGAGGGAAAGGGGGGAGGGCGGGGTGGGGAGCAGGAGCCGCACATCCTCGGGATAACAGAAGCCCCCTCCCCAGGGTCTGCAGCTGAGGCCGAGCCCCCACACACCCCCTCAGAGGGCCCAGCCCCAGGCCCACGGCAGCCTGCTCCCCGACCCCGGCTGCCCGGCGGGCCCCTGGTGGCTGGAGGCCTGCGGCGGCACTCACTGGAGTAGTAGGCCACCAGCTGCTGCAGACTGTTGAACTGGGTGCGGGAGGTGATGTAGAAGCCACCGCTGTCCAGCTTGCGGATCTTGTAGTGCTTCACATTGAGGCCCTTGGCGTTGTCGAAGTCGGACACGGAGAGACAGTAGGCGCCTGCGGGGCAGGCAGAGAGAAGCCTGACCACCACACCCGTCACCCCACGGCCACGGCACGAAGCGCAGTCCTGGGCCCGCCCGACACAGCAGGGAAGGGAGGCCAGGCCGCGGCCCCGGCCTGGGGCACAGCCAGGTCTGGCCCACCCTGTCTCTCAGCACCCAGCTCTGGGCCGGCCACCAGGGCAGGGCCAAGCAAGCAAAGGGGCACCTGGCCAGAGAGCCTCGTCATGGACCCTTGGCCCTGGCAAAACCACCGAAGCCTGAGTGTGTATCCCAACTGTGTGACCTAGACAAGTCGCTCGCTCTCTCTGGGCCTCAGTTTCCTCCTCTGCACAATGGGGCTACTCCCGGGGATGCTGGGAAGATTCAATGAGACCACATGTGAGGGCTTGGCACACAGCAGGTGCTCAATAAATGTTTGCTGGGAGCCTGGGAGTGGCCTCGAGTGGCTGTGTATTCCTGGCCTAACTGCTTCCCCCTCTGGGCCTGCCCACGGAAGCACTATCCACGGCCCACCCCTTCCTGAAGACTCCAGGCTCAGGCAGGAGCGGGCGGCTGGCTGAAGCCGCAGCAGTCATGGGCAGGACACCATGTGCTGGGCACGGCCTAAAGGCCGCCAAAGCCATGCTGGGGCCAGCCCTGGGGGCCCCTCCCTGCTTCCCTTGAGCCTGGAAAAGGTTTTGCTGGAAAAGCTTCCTCCTGCCCAGCAGGCCTGGCTAGTAGCCTCCGTTAACCTGAGCCCAAGAGACACCTGGGGTGGTGTCACGGAACAAGGCTGAGCCCCAGAGGCGGGGGCAGAGGCTCCAGCGGCCAGAGACAACCCTTCTCAGGAGGCAGTGTACAGGCATTGTGCTAGAAACCCAACCCCCACGGCCCACAGACCCTCTGGACAGTGCTCAGATGGGGGATTACAAGCTCCCGTGTAAAGAAGGAGAAAATGAGGCCAAGAGAGGGAAAGTAGCTAGCCTCAGGTCAACCAGCAAGTCCGGCACAGAGCTGGACTTGAACCCATAGCTGGGTCTCCAAAGCCTGCACTGGGCAACCATGACTTGCTACAGATGGCTCAGGTCGTGTGCATGTAGAAGCCACAGGCCTGAGCCCAGAGCTCACCCGACCACGTGTGCACCCACTCAGGTATGCCCATGCCCAGTGGCCCCGTGCTCATAGAGGCCCCCAGGCACCAAGACAAACCGGCAGTAATTCAGTCCCACACAGCAACACACAGACAATCCCACTCCCAGGTGCACACACGTGCATGGACCCACACGTGGGGTGCCCGGCCACGCGGCCGCTCAGAAATGCACATGCATGACAAGACATTCTGCTTTCCCATCTCCCACGGAGCCCCAGGCCCACAGGAAGTGCCCCAGCTTCGTTGCCATGGTGATGGGGCACCTGCAACCACTTGCAGAGGGGCTGGAGAGAAAGGGAGTGGTCTGTATTCTCTGGCTAGGGTGAGGGACAGGAAAGGAACAGGGGCCAGGACTGTTGGGGGAAGGTCCCAGCACCCAGTCCCGCCCCAGAGGCCCCTGGAGAGGGGGAAGAAGAGGGCCCAGGGCATGAGCACCCTCCCTGGGAGCAAGCCTTTTGCCGTGTGACCCTCAGACCTCCTGAAGACCTGTGCCCACTCCTCATCTGAGGAACCTGAGGCCAGAGGGGCTAAGCGTCATCTTTTGCTGTACCTCTGGCCACCCCAGATAACTCAGTGTTCCTCCAATGTACCTCCTTGCCTTTGAGGCTGTTGTGTTCTCCACCTGGAGGGCTCTTCCCACCCCACTCCATATACCAAACTCCTATTCATTCTACAACACCCAGCTCATACAACCCACAAAAGACCCAGTTCCCACTGCCCAGCAAGAGAGTTCGTACCTTTCGTGGTCTCGCTTTCTCGCACTAGGAAGGTTCCTCTGGGGTTCTCCACATTGAGCAGTAACCGCTCTGATTCTCGTCTGGTGATCTTGCCAAAGTACCACCTAGGGCACAAGGGAGGAGGGCGGTGTTGGCGGTCCAGGCTTCCACCCGCCCACAGCACCTCTCCCTGGTTTGTGGCTGGCCCTGGGCAGTAAGACCACCCGCTCCAGCCCGGGAGAGAAGCTCTGAACCAGCAGGGGTGGGGAGCTGGCAGGAGGCCAGAGTCGGTACTCACTCCTCAGCCTGGATGGAGTCGGAGGGCGCCACATAGTTGCTGGGGATGTAGCCCGTCTGTCCCGTGCTGAGCGAGTGGGCGAGCCACCAGTCTCCCTCTCTGAGCAGGGGGAGGAGAAGGGAGCAAAGGAGAAGGGAGCCATCAGCGGTGGGCCCGGTGCCTGCGATCTTCACAGGTGCTGTGCTGGGGGCCCTCGAGGCCAAGGGAGGCGCAGGGAGCGGTGGGCCCAGCTTGAGTTCCCGCAGCCTGCCAGGCAGAGCCTCCTCTCCCCGGCCCAGATGCCTCTTGTCCAAAGCCGACTCAGACGGGCTTTGTCCAGGACTGAGCTGGGTCAGCCTGAGGCCCAAATTCACAGGGGCAGAGTCCTGGGGCAGGAAGTGACCCGCTTCCCTTCAGATGGACAAAGCCATCTCAAGATGCCAGCAGCTGCCTTAAGAGTGAGGGAGGAAGCTCCCTGTCTCTGGGAGCAAGCAAGTTGTACCAGGAGAGAAGATTCCTGCCTGAGATGGACGTCAAATCAGACCTTCGAAGCCTCCCCAAGCCCTGCGATTTGGAAGCCCAATCCTGGGAACTGGTGAGACCGGGCACAGGCAGGGGGTGGCCCTTTTGGAGCTTGGTGACAATCCAGGCACCGACCCTGCAATCCCGAGTAGTGCCTGCCTTTGTCACAAACCACAGGTCACCCCTAAAGGGCTCCTTGGCTGAAAATACAGGCCTCCTCCTGCAGCCTGCCCATCTACAGGGGAAACTGAGGCCAGAGGGGGCTGGGACTTGCCCAGAGTCACACAGAGAGTCGTGTCAGAGGGGGCTGAGGTGGGGGAGCCCCGATGCCCAGGGCACTTCTACACTAACTACCCCGGGAGGAGGAGGAGGAGGAAGGGGAGGCAGAGGAGACGGGACAGGAGCGGGAGGAGCCCCCCGCACAGTCGGGGCCCCTGGGCCTGGGTGGGCATGGGGAGGGGACAAAGTACCTTTGCAGCCATCTGAATGTGAACCAGGTCTGGCTGGAGCGGGGGTCCAGAGACACAGAGGAGAGAGGAGAAAGCGAGAGCCCAATGGGAAAGAAGAGGCAGAGATGGGGGTGGTGAGAGAGAGGCGGAAAGAGCAGGGGAGGGGCAGGAGAGCCAGGCGGTGCTGGGATGGGGACAAGGCAGGGCAGCCACAGAGGCCTCACATCCAAAGCAACCAAGGGGGACAGGGAAAGGTCCATGGGAGCAAGGGAGGCCAATGGGAAGGACTGCCTGGGAAATCGGGTCCAGCCCTGCCCACTCCCACCGTGCAGACGGGAAGACTGAGGCTCTGCTCAAGGTCACACAGCCAGGCCCAGGCTCCTGACCCCCAGATGAGGAGGACCCTCCCTCCCTACAGGGGAGCTTGCTGAGCTTCTCAATCCAAGGCTCCTTTCGGCCCTCACCACGACCCGAGAAGACACACAGGAAGCAGGACATGCCCCGTCGTCGCCAGGGCCCAGAGAGAGAAAGGCCCTTGCCCAAGGTCACACAGTCTGCACAGGAACCCAGATCCCCGGCTCCTGGTTCTTCTGAGCTGCCCCTCATCCATAGTCTTCAACCCATTTTGAAGATGAAGAAGTTGAGGCCAAGAAAGAGTGGGGCCAGGAAAGCTCTCCAAGGACCCAACAGAGCGCAGGTGAGCACCCAGACCCACGGGCTCAGCCAGGTGGACGCGGTCCCTTCTGGATGGAGTAAGGCAAAGGGAGCGTGCCTGGGGCCGTGTGGGCTGACTCGGCTGTGCGGTCGCCACGTGTATGCTCAGACAGGGGCACCAGCTCACAGGGGGTCTCTGCGGGAGAGGGGGCCCCCAGTCAGGGGGCAAGGCCCAGCTCAAGGAGAGAAGTCCTTAGTCGCCCAGGACCTCCATCTACCTCCCGGCTGTGCATCCACCTGGGGGTGTCCACACTTATCTGTCCCATCCGACCCTCAAGGCCACCCTGTGAAGAAGGAAAGCAGGCCTCAGCCCCCAGATGAACAAACTGTGGCTCAGAGATGTCTAGGGACCAGCCCCAGGACACACAGTACCCAGGCTGGAGTAACCCAACACTTTCTCTGTACAGTTGGGGAAACTGAGGCACAGAGAGAGGCAGAGACTTGCCCAAAGCTACAAAGCAATGACTCAAGTCACAGGGAACAGCTGAAATCTCCCAGTCCAATTCATTTCACCACTGAGGAAAATAAGGCACAGAGAAAGGCAGTGATTTGCCCACAGCCACACAGCAAATCAATGGCAGAGCAAGGGTGAGAACCAGGGCCCCTGAGTGCCCGCAGTCAGAGGCAGCAGGCTGCCTGGACCCCTGCAGCCTCCCCAGGCCGCTCGGAGGCCCTCGGGGAAGCCAGGGGCAGACGGGAGGAGGCGGCAACAGGAGTGGGCGGGGACTGGGCTGAGGTCTAGGTCGGAGGCTACATGAGGCAGAATGACAAAGCCAGAGTGTGCAAGCTGGCCGGCCTCTGGGACGCCCCAGCCACCCACTCCAAGTGGGAGGCCGCAGGAGCATGCGCCCAGAGGCCAGCCACGCAGGGCCCCAGAGGCAAGGGGCGGTCAGCTCTGCTGATGTCACCCAGACTCCAGCCAGCAGAGCCTCCGGCTCCGACAGCAGCCCAATGTGAGGCCGGTCCGGGGGTTCTATTTCACCAGGGCGGAGGGAGGCGCACCGCAATCTCCCAGAAGGAGCCCCAGCTCGAGAGACCCCTGAGAGCTCGAGCGCCAGAGCCAGACCGCCCTGGGCGCTGTCCCAGCTCACCACTCGAGGTGCGTGACCCAGGCACTGCCTCCGTTTCCTCATCCGTAGGATGGGGACACTCACGCCTCCCTCAGAGGATGTAAAACACCAGCACAGGGCCTGGTGCACAGTAGCTGCTCATGGCGCATGAGCAGTTAGTATCTTGATTTGGCTAAAAAAAGAAAAACAATTAGATCTGTATCTTTAGGGTGCCCCTCCCCACTCTCCAAAATGTTTTTAAAAACCAAAGCAGCTCAGTCCCAGTCTCCAATAAGGATCTGCTGTGTGACCTTGAGCAAGTACCCTAACCTCTCTGAGTCTTAGTTTCTTCATTTATAAGGAGATAATATTCACAGACTCTCCCTTGCAGGCAAAGTGTGTAAACCAGTCAGCATCAAGGCAGCATCGGGTAAGCTAACTACTGTGACTGGCACCTGAGCCTCAGTTTACCCACCTGTGAAATGGAGATATCAGGCCCCATCCTCCCACGTCGACGGTCTGGGAGGCTCAAACCTGCCTCAGGTAGCTGCGAGCTGGCTCTGCCAAGGACCAGGCACTGCTCCCACGTGAGAGGCCCCACAGCTTCCCAGATCAGACCAGTCTGGCAAGGACACCAACCCAAGCCCGGCATCGGAAGGAACAGCGGCGTTAATCTACCTGGTTGAGCAGATTTACTGCATCCAGCACCTTCTCTGTGGCCTGGTCCCCATCAGACGGTTGGGAAGAAGGGAAGGAAGGGATCACACACATTCCTGCCCAACCCTCACCTTCCCACATGTGGCCAGAGGAGACAGCACTGGACCAGGAGTCCCCGAGTTCACCTCCCAACTGCTGTTCACTAGCTGCCTGACCTTAGGCTACTGACCTCACCTCTATGAGCCCCAGGATCCTCTTTTTGGAGCCTAATCCTTGCGCCAGCCCAGCTGGCATGTAGACTGGGGGTGTGGCAGCTTTGGAACCTGGGAAGTTGGGCCAGTTTGGGTGATTATTTCACTCACTTGGGCTGTTGGGACTGGTCAGAGAAGCACTGTGGGGATCGCGAGGAGCAGGGGCAGCCAGGCATGGCCCAGGCAGTCCATCTGAGCCCTGAGCGCATGGTCAGTGGGGAGAGGGCAGGGTGAGGCCAGGGCAGGTCATGTGAGGAGGACAGGGAGGTGTCCCCAGCCCCATGGTGGGGAGTGGAGCTGGAGTACCCAGGGCAAGGGGGCAGAGGTCAGCTCTGCCCAGCAGGGCCTCTGGAGAGGCCCCCCAGAGAAGCTGCTGGAATCTGGGTGGGAGGAAGGGGCAGTTCAGGGAGCAACCCAGAGAGTTTCCAGCTCCTGGAGACTCAGGTGCCAGGGCAGGGGCCTCGGGGCAGTCAGCCTTCCCACCCCAGGGGCTTCCTCAGACCCACAGCCACACAGTACCCAGGATTCTAAGACCTAGAGCCATTTGGCATGAAGATCGAGGGAATGGGGTCTCCAGGCCTGCCACTGTGAGGACCCCAACCCAGCCAAACCCCAATGGGAGAAGGGCTCATCCTTAAGCTCTCCACCTCCACTGACACCCAGCCCAGCCACAGGCTAGACTCAGAAAGTCCCTCACTCCCCGGTGCAGGGGTGGGGGTGGGGGGGCTAAACAATAATGACCCTAAGCAATAATGGTGGAAGGACGTGCAGGGTGGTCCCTGGGTGAGGAATGAGACCTGAACATCTCAAATCTGGGTGGCCCATCTTGCACTAAGCGCCCCCAGATCCGTCTCTTCCTCTAACACCAGCCCCCAACGCCACCAGCCCCGACTCCTCAGGGAAAGGAGTGCCTGAGCATTGTGATGTGAGGACCAGCTCCTGATCCAGCCCACCCTCCAGTCAGGGCGCCGCCCTGCCACCGGGGACTCCATCACCTCCAGCCCTCCTTCTGGGGACGGGACTCCATCACCTCCAGCCCTCCTTGCCGGGATGGGACTCCATCACCTCCAGCCCTCCTTCCCGGGACCGCACTCCATCACCTCCAGCCCTCCTTCCCGGGACGGGGACTCCATCACCTCCAGCCCTCCTTCCGGGGATGGGACTCCATCACCTCCAGCCCTCCTTCCCGGGATGGGGACTCCATCACCTCCAGCCCTCCTTCCCGGGACGGGGACTCCATCACCTCCAGCCCTCCTTCCCGGGACGGGGACTCCATCACCTCCAGCCCTCCTTCCGGGGATGGGACTCCATCACCTCCAGCCCTCCTTCCCGGGACGGGGACTCCATCACCTCCAGCCCTCCTTCCCGGGACGGGGACTCCATCACCTCCAGCCCTCCTTCCCGGGACGGGGACTCCATCACCTCCAGCCCTCCTTCCCGGGACCGCACTCCGTCACCTCCAGCCCTCTGGGCAGACCCTGGCCTGACCAGACACCCCCAGCCCAGCCTGGAAGGCAGGAATGAGGAAGGGAAGGAGCTTGACAAGGGAAGGAGTGAGGGCTGCCCTCCAACTCCGAGTGAAAGGGGCAGGATCAAAGTGTCCTCCCACCACACCTTTGCTTAAGCTGTGACCCCAGCCTGATACGCCCTTCCCACCATGGCTGGTGGAGATCCCTCAGTACTTCCAAGCCTCCAGCCTGATCATCTTCCCCCGCACTGGCCTTTCCCTCCTCCTGGCTCCTCTGCGCCTACAAGGGCCATGGGTCGGAGGGCCTGCCTACCCTTCCCAGTTCTGCCATCGCTAGCTGTGTGACCTCGAGCAAATCATCTCACCTCTCTGGGCCTCAGTTTCCTCATCTGTAAAATGGAGCAAATAAGAGTTTCCATTCCCCAGGGCTGTGGTGATGCATAAATAAAACAGTGCAACTTAAAGCTCTCAGCACGGACCGGGCTCACACACGGAGCACAGTAAATGGCAGCTATGGTATTATTGTTCATTCGCCTTGCTCACCAGCACCAGCTGACCGCCCCGCAACCCCCGATGTGCTGAGCAACAGGTGATTTGGGGACCCAGAAATGTGGCAGACCCGAGAGCAGCCCTCAAGGGGCTCCCAGTCTGGGAAAGGCAGATGTAAACAGCCGGAACCGTAAGAGAACTGGGACTCAGGGGGCACACAGGGGGCAGAACACTGAGAAAGCCCCTCCCCCAGTGAGAGCAGCTTAAGGAAGGGAGAGAGCCGCTGCCCAAGTGCTAACCCTGGCTTTGCTACTTGGTAGCTGTGTGACCTTGGGCAAGGGTCCTCATATCTCTGAGCCTCAGTTTCTTCACTTGCAAAATGGAGATAGCCCCTCCCCCATCACTACAGCCCTGGTGGGATTGCAGCCGGGTAACTACAAGGAACCTCTTTTTCCTTTTGCCTCACAAAGAAGGCAATCCTGAGCTGGATCTTGAGGGATGAATAGGAGTTTGCCAGGCAGAGATGGGAGAAAGGGTATTTCAGGCAGAAGGAACAGCATGCACGAGGACAGGGAGGCATGAGCAAGCAAGACACGCTCAGAGATGGTGGCGATGTCCCACCTCCTCAGCCAGGCCTCCAAGGACGCTCAGGGATCGAGTCTACTCCACCCTCCAGAATCTTCCCGCCCTTCCACAGCCTCAAAGGCATCCAGCCCCTCCAGTGCTGCACTCTCCCCAAGCCGCCCCCTGCGAGGGACTCTCTCTGCCACCTCCACCTGCCATGCGATATCACTGTTCTTCCTTCAAGGACCTGCTGGAACCTCTCAGTCCCTGTGGTCACCACCGGAGGGGGGCACACAGCAGAGGCCCCCACGCCTGAGCTGACCCTGGCCCCACCCTCTGCCTCCCACGGCCTGGCCTGGGGCTGGCTCCCGGCCACGCTCTCGCTCCAGGAGGGCAGGGATAAGGCCTTCTCCACCCAGGCCTCACTAGGCCCGGCACTGGACCCTGCAAGCAGCTGGCACTCAGTGTGGGCTGAGGGGTTCCCATGGGGAGGGGTGGTTAGCAGGAAGGGGGATGGGGAGGAGGTGATGGGATGTGAAAGGGGCAATGGGAGGACCCTCCCCATTCTCAGCCTTGGGTTAAGGTCAGGTCTGGGTCAGACTGGCTGGGGGTGGGGGACATGAGCTGGGGAAGCTGGAGGGGGTGCAGCCAAGGGAGCCAGGGACCACAGGCAGGGACACAGCGGTGGGAGCACATGCAGACAGCAGCCCCACCCCCACCAGCGAAGCCCCCCCCACCCCCCCACCACCCACAAAGTGTGTACACACCTGACATCCACCTTCCTCCTAAGGGCCAGCGAGAGAGAAGCAGAGAGAGCAAGAAGCTGAGAGAGGGCTGGAGGGAGCAAGCGCGGGCCAGGAACGGGGGAGGGTCCCTGAGGCTGCAGGGGTGGGGGACGGCAGGCGCTGCCAAGGGCAGTAATGCAGCGGGTGCAGAGCTTTGCCCTGCCCTGTTGGCAGCTCCTGCAGGAGCGAACCCCATGCCACCCACAGTGAAGCCCCCACCAGCCCCACCCCTAGGCATATGGCCCAAGGCCCGCACGGCCCCCATGACAGGCTTTGTATCCCACTCCCACTGCACTCCTGGCAGGGAAAGAAGAGGAGGGGAGGGGAGGGGAAGGACCCCCACCCCGGGGCTGGAGCCCCACCTACCCCTCGTGGATTCATTCCCCCCTGCTCCTCTGTCCACAGGGGCCCCAGAGCCTGGCAGGGCCCCCACCCTCCCCCCAGAGGCCAGCTTCACTCTAGGATGCCCCCCTCCAAGGCTGGAGCCCCTGGAGGTGAACGAGACGTGCACCAGGGCGCCCTGCCCTCCACACCTATCCCACCATCTCATCCCCATGCCCAGTCCTGACCCCTCTCACACTGGGTGCCCAATACGGGTGCCCCAACCCTCCCTATGTGGGCTCCTCCCCCTACAGCTGGAGACTGGCTTAACCAGCTGCCCTAGGCCCTCCAGCCCGGGGTCACTAATGAGGGCACCTCTCTGGGCAGAGCCTCTGGCTTCAGGCCCTGCTTTTTGTAGCCCTGGGTCCTGGGCCCAGTTCTGCCCTGACCACATGCCCTGCTCCGGGGTCTGAGATCTGGGGCGCTGGGTTCTGCTGACCAGTCACTGCGCCAGGAGCCCTTCCAGAGCGCCAGCCACCACTGTCGGCCTCATCACTCCCACAGGCCCTGGGACGGTTCCCAGGCCCTCGGCGCTCAGCTCTGCCTGCCGCCCATCATGCTGTCCCCAAACTCCGGGACGCTCAGAAGTGGCTCTGGCCCGAGACCAGGCACAGGGGAGGGGTGCCCAGGGGCGACGGGGAAGGGGGGCACTCACGTGTTGTTGACAATCTGCAGCCGCTCCCCTTTCTTGAAGGATAGGTCAGTCTCTGTCCGCGACTCATAGTCATAGAGTGCCACAAAGGTGGTCACCCCCCCTGCAGAGAGGGGTGGGGCGTGTCAGAACAGCCATGGCCAGGGAGGGGCGGACAGGAGGGCCCTGTACCCTGGGAGGAGGGGCCTGGTCCACCCACACGTCCCCCAGGACCCCCTCCCTGCCCTTGGCTCCTTCTCAGCAGTCACCACCTTCTAACAGCCCCCACGGCTGACACACCTCGCCTTGTTTCTCTCCCCCACGGGGGTTTGGTCTCTTTTACACAACGCTGTGTCCCCAGCGCCGGAAGAGCCCTGGCACACAGGACGGTATCACAAACATTTCCCGAATAAATGAATCATTGTGTTTGTGGGTCTGTTTGTCTCACCCGGGTTCGTGTCTGTGTCTGAGGGGTCCATGAGCATCCGTGTGTCTCTGTGTATCTGTGTGTCCTCACTGAACGTATGTGCACTTGTGCATCTGTAGTCTGTGGGTGTCTGTGCTGGCATCTCTAGCCGAGTATGTTCTCTGGCCTGCGTGTGTCTGTGAAGGGCTCTGACTACGTGTGCATGTCTTCCCCTGGGAGCATGAGGTTATCTGTGTATGTGTGTGTGTTTGCATACATCTGCATTGGGTGCGTGTCTGTGCCTAGGGGGTGCACATCCATGGGTCCCTGAGTGTGTCTCTATGTGCAGGTGTGTCTCTCTGACAGTGTCTGCAGCTCAGCACACGTACGTGTCCTGTGTGGGTGTCTTTGAATGAGTTGTTGTGTGTGTGTGTGACCACGAGTGTGTGGCTCCGTGTGAGCGTGCCGGGTGAGAGTCCCCGTGTCTGTGTGTCTTAGGTCAGTGTGTCTCCAGGCCCACACGTGCATCTCTCTCAGCATCCCTTGCCTGGCGCTGCCGTACCCCAGAGCGCCAGCAGAGGGCGCAGGGGCGCATCTCGGCGTCGGGCCGGGCCTCCGAGGACCAGCTCGCTTCTTCCTCCTAACCCGCCCACCCCCTCTGCTACCCACCGCCGCCGGTCCACCATCTCCGGCCTGACCAGAGGACAGAGCGAAGACTCAGCCCTGGTCCCCGTGCTGCCTCGAGCAGCCCCCTGCCTCTCTGGGCCTCAGTTTCCCCCTACAGTGCTGTATCTCTAGACCCCTTTATACTCTGCATTTCATGCCCCCCCAAATGGAGCGTGCACCACACTTTCCATTACAAAGCCCTTCCCCACCCACGGCCTGCAGGAAACTCCCGAGAGTCCCCAAGACAGTCCCCAAGGCCGAGTGTCCCACAGACTCTTCCCCGCTAGTGAGAGAGAGAAACAGTAGCCCAGAGGGGGCGCCGCTGCCCCAGGGCACACAGAGCAGCCTGGCCCGGCCCGGAGGGGCAGAGGCGGCGGGCACCCACACTGACCAGCCAGCGGCCCCGCCCTCTGCGGGGAGGTGACCGTGTCCGAGGAGTTGAAGCCTCCGAACAGCTTGGGCTCGGCGGCCGCGGGGGCGAAGGCCGTGCTGGGGCCGCGGTGGCCGTCGGCGGAGGCCGGCTTGCTGGGGGTCTGCGAGGCGGGGAAGGCGCCCCCGCCGCCCCCGTGCGCGTTCTCGGCAGGCTCCAGGCTGCGGCGCCGCTGGCTGGCATCCTTGGGCTTGCTCTTGTTGCTGCCCATGGTCCTGGCTGGAGAGAAGAGAGGACCCTGGGGTGAAGGGAGACCCTGGGAGCACGCAGGGCTGCCTGGCCCTTAGACAGCCTCCATCCACCCCCACCCATTCTACAGAAGGGGAAACTGAGGACCAAAGACGGGTATCAGCCTCTTGGGTAAGTTCCCCTTTCAGAGCCTCAGTTTCTTCATCTGTAAAATGGGAATAATGATGGCACCCACCAAGGGCTGCCTTGGTACAGGGCCAAGCACAGAAGAAACGACTCATAATCATAAGCCCTAACTTCCTCCACTCCCCAGAGTCACTGTTTCTGACCCTCGTGGGCAGGGACAGTACCTGAGTCATGTCTATGTCCCAGGCACACAGCACATAGGAGGGGTTCCCTGAGGGTTTGTGGAGTGAATACATGACTGACTGAAATTGTCTAACACTGGGGGAAAGCTGCTAAAAGTTGCAACCAGGACCGGCCCCGTGGCTTAGCGGTTAAGTGCGCGTGCTCCGCTGCTGGCGGCCTGGGTACGGATCCCGGGCGCACACCGACGCACCGCTTCTGCGGTCATGCTGAGGCCGCCTCCCACATACAGCAACTAGAAGGATATGCAGCTATGACATACAACAATCTACTGGGGCTTTGGGGGAAAAATAAATAAATAAATAAAATCTTTAAAATAAAATAAAATAAAAGTCGCAACCAAGGCAGGGATATAGCAGGAGGCTGGAAGGAGAGAGGGCTGGGACCTCATCCCAGCCACAGGGCCTTTGCACATGCTGTTCCCCCTGCCTGAATGCTCTTCCCTGACCACATCACCAGGGTAATTCATGCCTCCTTCAGTTCTCAGCTCAAAGGTTACCTCCTAGGGAGGTGTTCCCCAAATCCTTTCACTGGTTTAAGTCCCCCTGACATTTGTGCCTCTCCTTGATAACATGTGGCCCAGTTTTTATCTTTGTGTGCGTGATTATATTATTATTGTCACAGGCCTTTGTCCAGTTCACTGCTGTGCTTCCAGGACTTAGCATAGGGCGTGGCACACATAGTAGGTACTCAATAAACAGCTGAATGAGTGAGTGAGGGAATGTGTGACTATTCAAGAATTAAGAGATGTCAGAGCCAGAAATCTGGGAGGTTGAGAGATCGGGAAACAGAGAAAACCAAGTCGAAAACTCCCCAGTGGTGCCCGTGGCCCTGCCCCCCCATTTGCCCCCCACTTCCCATCCTCAGGGCCTGGCCAGGGTCACCCCACCCATCATGGCCACCCCTCCCAGCTCCCATCTCAGCAGCCCTGCTGGGTCGGCACCTCACCAGGTGGAAGGCAGGGGCTGTCCCAGAGGACCTGGGAAGCAGCCTGGGGTCTCCGCACGGACACCAGGTGTGGAGTCAGGTCCTGGACTAGATGCCCCGCTGCACCTCGCCCCGCTGTGCGACCCTAGGCAAGTCACTTCCCCTCTCTGGGCCTCTGCATCCTCATCTGCAAAGCAAGGACAAAGCAGACTTCTCAGGGCTGCTGTGAGGACCTGGTTAGAGAAAGAAATCACCCCGGCTCTGACTCTCGGTCACAACGTAGCAGGCTCTGACTCCAGCAGGCCCGATGCTACGAGCTCCCCTGACCTGAAACACCCTTCAACGCTCCCGAGGCGTTTCATGAGCGAGGAGCAAGGCTGGGAATGGCTGGCGGTAGAGGGTGGGCTCTGAAGCCAGACTCCCCAGACTCAGATTCAGGCCCTGCCCCTAATTAGCTGCATGACCTCAGGCAAGAGACTTAACCTCTCTGTGGCCCGCTTCTTCATCTGGAAATGGTGGGGTCATTGTGATGCTGATGGAGGCAAGGTCGCAGGGACACAGCAGGTCACCCTGCCCATCAGCTACTCCTGACATTGTGTGATTCTGGACACACAGATGAGGTGGGCTCCGATTACTCTCCAGGGGAGCCAGCAGACCCTCGAATCCTTCCAGAACTTCCTCTGGGCACCCATGGATGGGCAAAGTCCCCTTGATGGGTTGGGGCCTCGGGCAGGGCTGTTCGCTCTGAGCGCCAAGCCCAGCCCCGTGACCCCCTCCCTATGTGAACCTCGGCCACTCCTGCCCACTCTGGGCCTCGGGCTGCCGGCTGCACAGTGGGGGCGTGGCCTGCATGCTCCCTGGGGACCAGCCAGCTCAGAGAATGTGGGGCTGGGCAGGCCCTGGGGAGACCTGCTCGATAGCCCAGAGGATCACTGGGGCCTCCTGAAGGACAGGCCGATGGGCCTGGGGACGGGGAAGGCCAATGTCCATGGCAACCCAATCCACTGAGGTCGTGGGGCCCATCAGCACTCATATAGCTGGCGTCCCGTGGGACCCAGTGACCCAGCTACCCGCAGCCCCAGGCTCGATGGAGGCTGAGCCCCAGCACCGCACCCCCACCCGCCTGCTCCCTGGTACGGATTCACAGCACCAGCTGTGCAGCTGCTCTCTGCTAGGCACTACGGGGGACACAGATGAACTGGTCAGCGCCTGCCTCAGAGGGCACCTGCTCTAACAGGGACGTGTTTGTGGGACTTCGAGAGGAAATAAAAATTATAAAAATATATTTTAAATATTTTTTTTAAAGTTTTATAAATGAAGAACTTTCTAAGAGCCCAAACTTTCTTTAGAATGAACGAAACGATGAAGAGTAAGCCCCCCGTCACGGGAGGTAATCAAGGACAGGAAAAAGGGTACTTGGCTGATGTGCCATGGCGGGAGAGGGAGGGCCAGGGCTGGACCTTAACGGCCCTTCCAGCACCCAGAGGACACACGTGCCCTCTCAGGAAGGGGCAAAGAAGAAGACAGCTCCTGGCCCCTGAGATCTTCCACTAAGAAAGAAGACCACTCCCCATGGTGGCACCCAGAAAAAGCACAAGAGCGCCCTCAAGACCAGGCTAAGGGGGCCCGGGGCCTCTGGTTGCAAGGTGTGTTGGTTTGTGGAATTTGGGGTTTTGTCATTTTTTCGGTCCTTGTGGTTGACTCTGATTATACAAGTAACTCGTGTCTGTGGACAGGCAGTCTCGTGGAGGTGAAGAGTCAGAGTCTGAATCCCCCAGTGTGGGACCCTGTGCCTCAGTTTCCTCCTCTGTCAATGGAGGATAACAACAGTGCCCCCGTCATAGGGCCGCTGGGGGAATCAGCGAGGGAAGAACACAGGACACGCTGAGGCCGTGCGGCACACTGTCACTCCAGCCCCTGGAAGACGAGCCCCTGGCCGTGGTGGTGCACTTCCGCCCCACCACCTGAACAGAGGGCTGTAACCTGGGTCCACCTGGTGCCCCTGACTGTGAGCTCCCTGCAGGCAGGACCAGGTCGGATTCAGCTCCACATCCCCAGAGAGCAGGACAGGCCTGGCACCTGCCAGGTGCTCTGGAAATATTTGCAGAATAGACAAAAAACTAAATGAGCCCAGACATGTGATTTGCGCCCTGCCTTGTTCCTGCAAGGTCACGTTGTAGAGACCAAGTATCATTCTGCGATATTCAAACACTCCCAGAGCCCGGACCTTGTACCGGGCCCTGCTCTAAGCACTTCGCAAATATTGACTCGTGGAATCCCCAGGATTATCCAGGCAGTAGATACTAATTGTGTTTCTATTTTACTGATGAAGAAACTGAGGCACAGAGAGGTTGAGGAACTTGCCTGAGGTCACACAGCAAGCGTGAGAATGAAAACAAGTGGGGACAGGGAACCACATTAGACAGGCAGGAATCAGAGGCTGCTCAGGGGCTCCAGTCGAGGAACTCGTGGGCCCCACCTCCCTCCCGCCCTTGGAGCCTCTCTCTCCCATGGAACAGCCAGATGCCCTTGGCAGATGGGGCGTGAGTGGGTAGGGCAGCCTAGCCCGGCTCCCAGAGAAAGCTCAAGATTTCAGGTTTCGACAAAGCAGAGAGTGCTTGGGGAAGGACGGACACATTTAGGGTGGGGTCCAGTCCCTGAGGGGCTGCTGCCATGCTGTGTGACCTCGGGGGAGAGGCCCTCCCAGACCTCGGTCTCTCCTTCCTGGAGGCAGGACCCTGCTTCAGGGCCTGAACGCCCAGTCACCATGAGTCGCCCATTTGAGGAGGGCCAACCCCCACGTCTCTTCCGCCACTTGCACACTCGGAGGCAGAGATAGATCCTTGGGCCCCCGGGGGAAGTGGTGGGGGCTCCGTACTGGGGATGCCCGAGGTTCCCAGAGGAAGGGGGCCCCTCTCCTCTGGGGAGCCGCTCCGGACCACAGGCTCCAGGCAGAGGCCTGCGCTACGGCCGCCCCTGCGAGGCTCTAGGATGCGGGGCCAACAGTGTGTCCCCCTCAGGGCCCCAGCGCTGCCTGCTCAGCAGGTCCCAAGCCCACTTGGCACCTCCCCCTGAGGCCGCCCCCTGCTCCGTGTCGCTGTCTCAGGGCTGGTTCGCCTGTCCTCCTCCCGCCCCATCTCCATTCCCTCGGGCCAGGCCCCTCGTCCTGGCCTGGCGCAGCCCTCCTCCTGGCAGCCAGAGGCGCCCCTGTAAACCCCACAAACAGCTGCGGCTGCCTCTGCTCCACTCCCTCCATGGAAAACTAGAAACGACCTAAGTGCTCATCAAAGGGGCCTGGACCATCAATGCCGGCCTGCTCATCAAGTGGACAGCCGTGCGGCTAATTAGACACAACGAGAGCTCCCTACGGCCTGAGAAGATGCTCCCGACACACTGTTACGTGAAAAGAGGAAGACGGCATGTAGAACGTCCTCCGGGCCTCTCAGGGCCTCAGTTACCTTGTCTGGAAAATGGGGGCAATAATGCTACCTACGTGAGGGGGTTGGTGGGAGGATTAAATGTGACAACGCATGCAACCGGCTTCGTGTGGTGCCCAGCACATAGTACACATGAATGACAATTATGTCCACACATACTTCCAGAGAAAGTTCTGGAAGGATTCCAAATTCTTCACAATGTTTCATCCAAAAGGCATGGAACAGGGAGAAGAAAATCTCTTTTTTTTTTTTGGTGAGGAAGATCAGCCCTGAGCTAACGTCCGTTGCCAATCCTCCTCTTTTTTTTGCAGAAGATCGGCCCTGGGCTAACATTGTGCCCATCTCCCTCTATTTTATATGGGATGCCACCACAGCATGGCTTGACAAGCAGTGCGTAGGTCCGTGCCCAGGATCTGAACCCGCGAATCCCAGGCCACTGAAGCTGAGCACGTGAACTTAACCACTACGCCACGGGGCTGGCCCCAGAAAACCTCTTTTTTACTTTATATGCTATATCACTTGACATTTAGAAATTACTTGTCATGATTTTTTTTTTAATGAGACTTTTAAAAAAACATGCAAGAGCTTCCCATCATGCCCTCTGGATGAGGCCTGAACCCCTCACGCGGGTCCACCCAGCCCTGCAGAGCCGGTGCCGTGGCCCCCTCCCACGGCCCCCTCCCTGAGGGCACCATACTCTCTCTCACCTCCTGGCCTGTGCATAGGCGGTGCCCCTCTCCAGGCACACGGATGCTCACAGCATCCAGAAGAGCCCAGAAAAGACTGTTGTTCAGTCGCAGCGTACCCACTCCTTCCTTCCCTGCTCTGAAGAACATCACCTCTACCTCTCCTGAGGCTGCACGGGAGGCCAGGAGCTTAGGAGTTCAGAGTGAGGACTGCAGTCAGGCCTGGTTCAAATCCTGGCTCTACCTACTAGCTAAATCTTCTCGGGCAGTCGCTTCACCTCTCAGTCTCTTTATCTTTAAAATGGGTTTAATGGGCCGGCCCCGTGGCTTAGTGGTTGAGTGTGCGCGCTCCGCTGCTGGCGACCCGGGTTCGGATCCGGGGCACGCACCGACGCACCGCTTCTCCAGCCATGCTGAGGCCGCATCCCACATACAGCAACTAGAAGGATGTGCAGCTATGAAATACAACTATCTACTGGGGCTTTGGGGAAATAAATAAATAAATAAATAAAATTATAAAAAAAAAATGGGTTTAATAATAAGCCTAACATCTGAGAATTCAGTGAGAGAGTCCACGTGCCAGGCACAGAATAAGACCTCAATAAATAGCGCACAATGTTGTTTGCTGTTATTATCAGCACAGGGGATGAGAAGGACAATGCATGAAGATGCGGAAGTTAGGCGGCAGGGCCTTGAATGCCGAGCACAGAGCTGAGCACTTTACAAAGAGTTGATACTCAATTGTCCCGACAGCACAGGGAAGTAGGGACTATAACTGCACCCACTTTACAGATGAGACCAAAGTTCAGAGAAGCCAGAACCTTGCCTGAGGCCACACAGCAAGTGAGTGCAGCAGAGCCAGGAAGCTCGAGGTACAGGAGAGTGCTGTCAGAATGCACCTCTGGTGCCCCACCCACTGAGCTGCCGCCCCCACTGCCCCAGGTGCCTCCACCACTCCACCACTCCACCATCTCCACACTCCACCATCTCCACCATCCACCATCTCCACACTCCACCGTCTCCACACTCCACCATCTCCACCACTCCACCATCTCCACACTCCACCATCTCCACCATCTCCACCACTCCACCATCTCCACCATCTCCACTCCACCAGCTCCACCACTCCACCATCTCCACCATCCACCATCTCCACTATCTCCACCATCTCCACCGCTCCACCATCTCCACATTCCACCATCTCCACACTCCACCATCTCCACTATCTCCACCACTCCACCATATCCACAATCCACCATCTCCACACTCCACCACTCCACCATCTCCACCATCTCCACCGCTCCACCGCTCCACCATCTCCACCGCTCCACCATCTCCACCGCTCCAGCACTCCACCATCTCCACCATCTCCACCGCTCCACCATCTCCACCATCTCCACCGCTCCACCATCTCCACCATCTCCACCACTCCACCATCTCCACCATCTCCACCACTCCACCATCTCCACCATCTCCACCGCTCCACCATCTCCACCATCTCCACACTCCACCATCTCCACCATCTCCACCATCTCCACACTCCACCATCTCCACCGCTCCACCATCTCCACCACTCCACCATCTCCACCATCTCCACCATCTCCACCACTCCACCATCTCCACCATCTCCACCACTCCACCATCTCCACACTCCACCATCTCCACCACTCCACCATCTCCACCATCTCCACCACTCCACCATCTCCACCATCTCCACCTTCTGGACACAGAGGCAACACAGGGGTCAGAGGCCAACTCCGACATCACCATCCATATCTCTGGAACCTCCAGCAAGAAGCCTCATCACAGAGGAGTCAAAACATACGCCTGGAGGGCAGGCCCAGTGGCATAGTGGTTAAGTTCACGGGCTCTGCTTCGGCGGCCCGGGGTTCACAGGTTCAGATCCGGGCACAGACCTACACACCACTTGGTAAGCCATGCTGTGGCAGGTGTCCCGCATATAAAGTGGAGGAAGATGGGCACAGATGTTAGCTCAGGGCCAATCTTCCTCAGCAAAAAGATGACGATTGGCAACAGATGTTAGCTCAGGGCTAATCTTCCTCATTAAAAAAAAAAAAAAAATATATATATATATATATATAAAGGCCTGGAACCAGAATCCCAGGTTCAGTTGCCAGCTTGCCACATCCTAGCCATGTCGCCTCAAGGGGGCCTCAGTTTACCCCTTATCAAAAGTGGGAATCAGCACAATTGTTCCTATGTAACTGGGCTTGTTGTGAGCAAAACATCAGGTAATACTTATAAAGTGCCTGGCACATAGATGCTCATATTTGCACATAAAGTGCTCAATAAATATTAGCTATTATTACCATTAGTGCGGAAGACCTCTATTCAGATCCTTGCTCTCTTTTCTAATCACTCTTACATTTAGGCAAAGGCTTCCAAAATTCCTACTAAAGTGCCAAGCCCTGTTCCTGGCCCTGGAGGGATGGTCTGTGGGAGTTGATTAGGAGCCCAGCCCCATAAAAGCCACTTCATGGGGAAAGAGTCCCGATAGGCCAAAGCATGTCCACCAGTTAACTTTGCTCTAAGATACCTGCCAATGCAGTGAGCTAAGAAAAAGAAGTGGAAGGAATAAAATGGAATTAGAAAAGAGAAGATGAGTATTAGTATTTGCAGATGTTATCAGTATAGATCTGGGAAATCCAAGAGAATCTGTCACAAAACTATTAAACAAAAAACAAATTAAGTAAAGTGGAAAGAAATTAAAAGTTAACATCCAAAAATCAACAATGTATCTATACACCAACACAATCAGAAAATAGAATCAAAGAAAGCCTAGCATTATAAAAATATCAATTCTTCCTAAATTAATCTAAAAATTGACTATGATCCTAACAAAAACTCCAACAGGAGTGATGCCAGCATCACAGCGGAAAACCTGAGAGGAAGTGGAACATGAAGGCAAGGATTGAGCGTAAATGGAGCCTTTCGATTAGCTTTAACACAGAAGACTCTGTCGGAGAGAAGATCAAAGGCTGGAGGAAAGAGATTTAGGAGGACTTCCCAGACCCGCCGAAAGCCAGTTCAGAGCAGGACTGTGCTTCCTCCCTGGGAAGCTAGGGCTATATTAAAAACAAAACAGGGCCGGCCCTGTGGCTTAGCGGTCAAGTGCGTGGGCTCCGCTGCTGGCGGCCCGGGGTTCGGATCCTGGACGTGCACCGACGCACCGCTTCTCGGGCCATGTTGAGGCCACGTCCCACATACAGCAACTAGAAGGATGTGCAGCTATGACATACAACTATCTACTGGGGCTTTGGGGGAAAAATAAATAAAAAAATTAAAAAAAAAAAAAATAAGGTATTTCTCTCTTGATACAGCACAGCCAACAATGTTACATTTATTGGTAATTGGTAATTGTTAGATTGATAAATAAGGTGTCTAAATTTATTTCTTCAATTCTGCCCTAAATTTTATATCATGCATTTATAAAAGATTTATTTTAATATTGTTTTATATCTAGGCTTATATATTTCAATTAAAAATATTTTTATAAACAAACAAAAAACAGGATTTTTTTTTAACTGGGCAAGTCAATTTTAAAGTTTATGAGTAAAAGTAAATGTACATGAGTAGCCAGGACAATCCTAAAAAGAAGAATAATGAGGGGAAATAGCTCAACTAGATAGTAAAAATTACTCTAAAGTCACAGCAATTAAAACTGTGTGATATCAGTACAAAAATAGACAAATCAATGGAACAGAATGGAAGGTCCAAAAGTTGTCCCCAAATATATGGGAATTTAATATATAATGAAAATGGCATTGAAATTTACCAGTGAGAAAACGGTAGACAGAGTTGGCACCAATGCTCTGAAACAAAGTTGGATCTCCATCTCAATCCATATTCCTGTAAATTTCAGATCAATCAGATTTAAACCACACAAAAATAAAATGATAAAGCTCTAAAAAGGGGAAGGGAGAATAAATTTTCTCAGAATGAGAAAAGTATTTCTAAACATGGCAAAAAACCTAAAAATCATTCTTAAAATGATAAGTCAATCTACATAAAAACCTAAAGTGTCTGTATGGCTCAATAAACATCATAAACAAATTCAAAAGACAAACCACAAACTAGGAAAAATATTTGTAACTCATATGGTAGACAAGGGTTTTTTCCCTTAATATATGAGAGTTCCCACAAAAGAAAAATAACCACAGATAGTTTACAGCAAACCAAATGGCTTCTAAACATATAACAAGATGCTCAGCCTCGTTTATAAGATTAATGCAAATTAGACCTCCACAAGCTACGGACCACAGCAGAATACACATTCTTCTCAAGTGCACATGGAACATTCTCCACAATAGACCATATGCTAAGCCACAAAACAAGCCTCAATAAATTTAAAAGGAGTGAAATCATACAAAGTATGTTTCTGAGCACAATGGAATGAATTAAGAAATCAATAACAGAAAGAAATTTGGGAAATTACAAATATGTGAAAATTAATGCACTCCTCAAAAACCAATGAGTCAAAGAAGAAATCACGAAAAAAAGTAGAAAATACTTTGAGATGAATTAAAATGAAGACACAACATATCAAAATTTATGGGACATGTAAAGTAGAACTTAAAGGGAAACGTATAGCTGTAAATGCCTATATTAAAAAAGATCTCAATAACCTAAGCTTTCACCTTAAGACATTAACAAAAGAAGAGCAAACTAGCTCTAAAGCAAGTAAAAGGAAGGAAATCAAGATTAGAGCAGAAATTAATGAAACAGAAAATAAAAAACAATAGAGAAAAATCAAAAAAACCAAAAGTTGGTTCTTTGAAAAGATCAACAAAATTGACCTTTAGCTAGACTGAACAAGAAATAAAGAGAGAAGACACAAATTACTAAAATCAGGAATTAAAGAGACAACAATACTAAAAACCTTACAGAAATAAAGATCATAAGGGATGCTATGAACAATGCTATGCCAGCAAATTAGATAACTTGTATGAAATGGACAAATTCCTAGAAAAACACAAACTACAGAAACTAAGAAATAGAAAATCTGAATAAAGCTTAAACAAGAGATTGAATTAGTAATTTTAAAACTTCTCACGAAGAAAAACCCAGGCCTAGATGGTTTCCCTGGGTAATCCTACTGAACATTTAAAGAAGAATTAAGACCAATTCTTCGCTAGGGAACCATTCCCAACTTGTTCTATGAAGACAATATTACGCTAATACCAAAACCAGACAAAGACATCATGAGAAAACTACAGACAGCTATCTCTTATGAATATAAGATGTAAAAATCTTCAACAAAATACTAACCAACTGGATCCAGCAACATATGAAAAGAATTTTACATCATGACCAAGTGAGATTTATGCCAAGAATACAAGGTTGGTTTAACCCCTGAAAGTCAGTGAATGTAATACATCATACCAACAGAATAAAGGACAAAAAACACATAATAATTTCAATGTGATTTGACAAAATCCAACACCCTTTCATGATAAAAACACTCAACAAAAGAGGAAAAGAAGGGAATTTCCTGGGCCGGCCCCATGGCGTAGCGGTTAAGTGCGCGCTCTCCGCTGCTGGCGGCCCGGGTTCGGATCCCGGGCGCGCACCAACGCACCACCTGTCAGCCCACGCTGTGGCGGCATCCCACATAAAGTGGAGGAAGATGGGCACAGATGTTAGCCCAGGGCCAGTCTTCCTCAGCAAAAAGAGGAGGATTGGCATGGATGTTAGCTCAGGGCTGATCTCCCTCACAAAAAAAAAAAAAGAAGGGAATTTCCTCAACCTGATGAAGGGTATCTATGAAAACCCATATGTAACATCATATTTAATAGTGAAAGACTGAAAGCTTTCTCCCTAAGATGAGGAACAAGATAAGGACGTCCACTCTCACCATTTCTAATCAATATTGTACTGGAGGTTCCAGCCAGGGCAATAAGGGAAGATGAAATAAAACACATCCAGACTGGAAATGAAGAAGTAAAACTAGCTCTATGTGCAGATGACATGATCTTGTATATAGAAATTCCTAAGGATTCCACTAAAAAAATTATTAGAACTAATAACCGAGTTCAGCAAGGTTGCAGGTACAACATCAATATATAAAAATAAATTGTATTTCTATATACTAGCAATGAACAATCCAAAAATAAATTAAGAAAACAATTTACAATATCCAAAGAATACTTAAGAATAAGATTAACAGGGCCGGCCCCGTGGCTTAGCGGTTAAGTGCACGCGCTCTGCTGCTGGGGGCCCGGGTTCAGATCCCGGGCGCGCACCGACGCACCGCTTCTCTGGCCATGCTGAGGCCGCGTCCCACATACAGCAACTAGAAGGATGTGCAGCTATGACATACAACTATCTACTGGGGCTTTGGGGGGAAAAATAAATAAATAAAATCTTTAAAAAAAAAAAAAAAAGAACCCAACAACAAAAAGACAAATGATCCCATTAAAAAATGGGCAAAGGATCTGAATAGATATTTCTCCAAAGAAGATACATGAATGGCCAATAACTCCACGAAAAGATGCTCATCATTAGTCATCAGGGAAACGCAAATCAAAACCACAGTGAGATACCACTTCACACCCACTAGGATGGCTATAATTTAAAGGACAGATAAAAACAAGTTGTTGGCAAGGAGGTAGAGAAATTGGAGACTTTATACACTGCTGGTGGGAATGTAAAACGGTGTAGTTGTTTTAGAAAATGATCTGGCATTGCCTCCAAAGGTTAAACATAGAGTTACCATATGATCCAGAAGTTCTGCTCCTAGGTATACATCCAAGAGAAAAGAAAACATATGTCCACATAAAAACTTATACATGAATGTTCACAGCAGTGTTATTCATAATAGCCAAAAAGTGGAAACAACCACACGTCCATCAATTGATGAACAAATAAATAAAACGTGGTATATCCATATAATGGAATATTATTTGGGAAGAAAAAGGAATGAAGTACTGATACATGCCGCAACATGGATGAACCTTGAAAATATTACTCTAAGTGAATTCCATTTACATGAAAGGTCCAGAATAGGCAAATCTGTAGAAACAGAAAGTAGATTTGTTGTTGCCTGGAGCTGGGGGAGGAAAGTTTGAGGGAACGTGGGGAGTGACTAATGAGCACACAGTTTCTTTTTGGGGTGATGAAAATGCTCTAAAATTGACTGTGGTGATGGTTGCACAATTCTGGGAATATATTAAAAACCACTGAATTGTACACTTTAAGTGGGTGAATTGTATGGTAGGCAAATTATATAGATAAATAAATAAATTTTTTCAAATTATATAGATAAATAAATTTTATATCTCAATAAAGCTGTGATACTTTTTAAAAAAAAACTACACTGGAGGCCACTGTTCATCTATTAGATTGGCAAAGATCTCAAAATTCTACAGCAGCCTGTGCTGGTGAGAGAGAGGGGAACCAGAGGGTGTGGTGGGAGGAGACATCAGCACAACCTCCATGAAGGACTGTCTGGCCATATCTATCAAAATGACAACTGCACGTACCCTCTGATGCAATTTTGGACTGATCCTAGAGGTATCCTCATACATGAACACTAAGCATATGATTGAGGATATTCATCGTAGAATTGTCTATTATAACCAAATGACTGGCAACAACCAAAGTATTCTTTGCTAATTAAATAAACCATGGTCTTCATCCACAATGGAATACTACGCAACCATGAAAAAGAAAGAAGCAGCACAAAATGATCTCCAAGGTACACTGTCAAGAGAAAACAGTCAGGTGTAGAACAGCATGTACTACGTGCTACCTTTTTTTTTTTTTTTTTAATTTTTTTAGCATACATGGTTATATACACCTGGATCTTCCTGGAAGGATACACCGGAAACTCCTGCCAGTGGTTGCCTCTGGCAAGGAGACCTGGGTGCAAGAGAGACTGACTTTTCCCTGTCTTCTTTTGTACTGTTTGAAGGATTTTTTACCTCGCGTGTGTGTTAATGCTTTTTCTTTCCTTTCTAAGAAAAACCACCGGCGTACCTGGTTTCAGTTCCTGGCTCGCTCTCTCATAGCTGGGCAAGACGCTTCACTTCTGAGCCTCTGTGTTCTGCAAAGGGAGGGATAATAATAATATCTACCTTGCAAGGTTGTTGCCAAGGATTAAATAAGACAACACACACGCAGGGCTCCCCACCGTGCCTGGCTCCCAGCAAGTGCCCGGTACTTGCTGGTTATTAACATGTTACTACGTACACCAAGACGGATGTCACAGGTGCCACCAGAGAGCCCCAGACCAAGTGTCCAAGCATCAGCAATCCCTTCACACTGGGGGAAACCAGAGAAGGCTTCCTGGGAGAGGCAGCACTTGAGAAGGGCTTCAAGGACGAGCAGGCATCCCACAAGTAGCGATGACTGGGGACGGCGCTCCTGGCCAAGGGAGCCGAGCAGGCAAAGGCCTGGAAGTAGGAAAGCCCTGGGCATTCCCTCGATCACTGTGCATCCATTGGCTCCTTCCACAAAGCTCCACTGAGCACTCACCATGCGCCAGGCAGTGAGTGAGAGAGACAGACAGAAGCCAGGCGGCTGGACCAGCCAAGGGAAGGATTACAGAGTGCAGTGACGGGGACAATGAGGGACTGGGGCAGAGCCTCACCCAGGTCCAAGTGCTCATAGAGCAGGCCAGGAAAAGGAGGCTCAGAGAGGGAGAGGCGCTGCCTAAGGTCACACAGCAGGTTCTCAACTTCCAAAAACAGCCTCTCTCGGCTGCGCCCTCTCCTCATCCCACAGGCCGGGAGAAGAGAAGGCCCACAGGGGCCCTCCTGATGTGCACTCATCAGAAGGAGGAGACAGGTGCCATCTCAACTGGGGACCCCACGAACAGGAGGGACAGTTGGTTCTCAGATGATAACTACAGCTAGCTGATGGGGAGAGAGACTCCCGTCCAGGCACCACGCTAAACAGTACACTACATGCATGAGCCCAGGCGAACCCACTGCAGCCCTATGTGATCAGCCTTGTTTTGCAGATGAGGAAACTGAGGTACAGAGAGGTCAAGTTGCTTGCCTAAGGTCACACAGCTCCTAAGAGACAGCACCAGCAGGCAGACTCAGATTGTCTGGGCTCTGCAGCTTTGTGCCCCAGGGCCCATCCCCCAAGGGAGTCGCTGGCTATGTCAGCAAACACACCCCTCTCAGAAGGGCCCAAGGTGGGAGCTGCTCTCAGCCAGTCCAGGAATGTCTCCTGATAACAGTGGCCCCACCGGGGGCGGGAAGACTGGGTGGTGGAGGTTGTGTGGGGAATGTGTGGGGGTGGAGGAGGGAGGAGGCAGTGGGGAGGGACACGGCCCATTGGCAGCAATCTGTCCTGCCTCTGGAGAGGGGAGCAGAAAGTCTCCATCAGGCCCCCGCCAGAGCCAAGTGGGTACAGCGTCGTGGTTGGGGGGCCCTGCAAGGAAGCATGGGAAGGGCAGCCCAGGAGGTGGACACACACGTGCAAAGGCCCTGAGGCACGAAGGTCAGATGTGCAGAGGGTTATTGAGTGAGAGGTCTCGACTGAGTGGTTCCCAGCTTAACTGAGTCGCTGCTGGCCTTTGGCCCAGATGTGAGGAGGTCTGAGGGAGGCCCTGAGAGGGATCTGTCCAGCAATTTAGGTCAGAAAGGCCTGAAAAACTGAGAGGGAGAGCCATGAAGGTCTCCTCGGGGCCCTGAGGGTGTTGGGCAAGGCGGGGTCAGGTTACTGAGCCTTCTTCCCACAGCAATCCTGTCAGAGCACAGTGATCTCCAGCTCCAGAGGGCTGGAGGGGCAAAAGAGGGCACCTAAACCAAGGTAGACTTCCCAGAGGAGGAGACATCTCGGCTGAGGTCTGAAGGCTGGGCAGTTTGTGGGAAGAGGGCTGGGAAGAGTGATCCAGGCGGAAGGCACTGCTTGGGCAAAGGCCCAGAGGTGAGACCATCCAGAGAAAGGCTAGGGAGCCAGGTCAGGTCAAGTCCTGCACCCTCAGTTTCCCCAGCAGCAAATGGGGGGAAAGACAGGCACACAGTGGGTGGCCCCACCTTCCCCACACCCACTTCCCGCCATCTCCCTCCTCCAAGGCCCACGCCCAAGAGGGAGGTCACTGGGGAGGGGGCGGCTGGAGCCCCCACCCACAGGAGCAGCTGGGGGCTGGTGAGGTTGGCGGGCTTGGGAGGCTCCTCTGACCACCCCCGGCCCCGCTCCGCTCCCACCCCGGGGTCCAGGCCAGGCGGCCGGGCAGCTGGGGGGCCAGGCGGCTCGCAGGCCAGGAAGTCCCAGCCCCCGTCTCAGGGAGCCTGTGGGCGCTATCCCCCTTTACAGACGAGGGAGCTGAGGCTTAGAGCGGGGGGCCCAACCCCAGGTCATGCAGCAAGGCGCAGGCCGGCCCTCGAATGAGGGTGTGGGCGCCGGGACTGCAGACGAGATTCTCGGGGCACCAGGCCCCCGAGTGCCGCGCTGAGGAGGAATGGGAGGAGGAGATGCTGGCCCAAATGACCTACAGACCAGGCGGGTCTCGGGGACCCGGCCTGATGAGGGCAGGCCCCCACGCGGCTCAGTGGAAGCCCCGGCAGAATCACCTGGACCTCAGGCAGGTCACGGCCCCTCTCGGGCCTCAGTATCCGCACCTGGACAGAGGCCCTGGCACGCCAAGGACACCTCAGCAGACCCCTGTGTCAGGGGAGGGCCGCAGGGAACACGGAGGGGACACGTTGTGCTCTCTCCCGGGCCCCCAGCTGCCCCACCCCCGCTGGCTGATGGCTGATGGGCCTGGGGGGACAGCTGCCAGCCGGCCCCTGCCCACGGTGCCCGCTGCCTCCTGCCGGCAGCTCTGGCCGCTCCTCGCTCCTCCGCTCTGGACACACAGTGCCCCCTCCTCCCGCCCCGCCCTGCAGCAGCTCTCCCCGGACGCGGTGGGCGGGGGCGCCCGGGGCCAGGCCCCCCACGGTCAGCCCTGAGCTCGACCCCTGCCCCCACTCTCCAAGCCCACAGGCGGCCTTCCCCCATCCGTGACCGCGGGAAGGCCCAGCCCTCCCTTAGTCACCCATGACGTGGGAGAGGGCATCTGGGCCTGAGCCTGGGGACAGCGGTCGGCAAGATGGCCGAACTCCTAAAGCTCCTGCTGCTGCTCCCAGGATCAAGGCCAAGGGCGCAGGGGGCCCGCGGCATCCTCCCTCCTCCCTACCCCTTGACGCTCCCCTCAACTCGGAATTACCCCCCAGCCTCCAGACCTTTGCACATGCTGCTCCCCCCGAGGCTTCACCACCCACCTCCCCGGCCCCTGCGCCCCCATGAACTCCAGGGCACCCTTTGGGCCTGACGACAGGCAATACCTGACCTTGCCAACACCCAGCTGAGAGAGGTACCCCTCTTTTTCTGGGCTCACATAGCCCCCATCACATTGGGATTAAGAGTTGGACTGCCTGAGTTCAAAACCTAGCTCTGATTCTTCCTAGCTGTGTGACCTCGGGAAAATTACTCCGCTTCTCTGTGCCTCCGTTTCCTTACCTATAAAATTGAATAAAAATAATAACTTACCTCCAAGGACTGTTGTGAGGATTCAATGAATCATATTTGTGAAATGCTTAGAGCAGAGCCCGGACCCTAGCAAATGTGCCGTAAGTGTTTGCCATCAATCAATAATAGTAGCAGCTGTTATTGGTTGAGCACCTACTGTATGCTCAGCATCTTACCTGGATCATCTCACAACAGCCTGGCAGGAGGGGCCGTTATGAACCTCACTTTAGGGCAAAGAAAGGGAGGCCCAGGGGCATCAGCTCCACCTCAAAATATATCCGAGGGAGGAGGGGATTTTTGCTGATATTAAGGAATTATTGTTGGATTATGGTTTTATGGCTACTTTCTTAACACGAGTCCTTATCTTTTAGAGATACACGCTGAAAGATTTACACGTGAAATACGACATGCGCGATTTGCTGTAAATGACACAGGACGGGGGGAGATGGAACACGTGGGGAGGGGGCAGGACAGGCCACAGGTTGGCGGTGCTTGGGGCTCAGCGATGGGTGAGTGGAGGTTCATGATACTAATAAGCCCCCATAATAAAGAGTTTAAAAAGGAAGATTAAATGAAATAACGCAAAAATAATGTTTGACCCCTCCCACCATCTACCCCCAGCCTGGGCAAACCATTATCGCCTCCTCCCCTCGCTGGACCAATGCAGTAGTCACCTCGCTGTTCCACGTGCCTCCATGCTCACCCCCACCGTCTGTTCTCCACACAGCAGCCACATGTGCTCAGAACCCTCAGTCAACGTTAGAATGGTCCAGAGGCCCTCCCTGTCCTATCCCTCAGTCTTTCTGCCCTTTTCTCCCTCCATTCTCCGCCTCGCTCACTCTATTCCCCTGGCTTCCTTGCTGTTCCTCCAACACTCCAGCATGCCCTTACCTTAGGGTCTTTGCACCGGGAGTACCCTCTCCCTGGATTCCCTTCCCCCAGGGCGCAACAAGACTCCTCTCTTCCCTCTTTGGAGGTGAGCTTCCAGCCCAGCCACCCTCTCTAACTGCAACATTCTCCAGGCCCCAGCCAGCACTTCATCCCCTTCCCTGCTTCACATCCCATCCGGGGCACTCATCACCTTCTCACAGACCACATGCGTGTCTTCCTTATTTGTTGTGTTTGTGTCCCCCCTCCCCAGAATACCAGCTCTGCAAGAGCAGGGATTTTTGTCTGGTTGGTGTTCTGCTGTATCTCCAGCCTCTAGAACATTGCCTGGCACATAGTAGTGCTCAGTAAATATTTGTGGAGGGAGGGATAGAGGAGTAGGCAGCGGGAGGGAGGGATAGAGGGAGGGTTGGAGCGATAGAGGGAGGGGTGAAGGGATAGAGGGAGGGATGGAGGGATGGAGGGATGGAGGGAGGGGTGGAGGGAGGGAGGGAGGGAGGGGTGGAGGGATGGAGGGGTGCAGGGAGGGAGGGGTGGAGGGAGGGAGGGAGGGGTGGAGGGATGGAGGGAGGGAGGGAGGGAGGGAGGGGTGGAGGGAGGGGTGGAGGGAGGAAGGGAGGGGTGGAGGGATGGGGAAGGGGTAGAGGGAGGGGTGGAGGGATGGAGGGAGGGGTGGAGGGAGGGAGGGGTGGAGGGATGGAGGGAGGGGTGGAGGGAGGGGTGGAGGGATGGAGGGAGGGGTGGAGGGAGGGAGGGAGGGGTGGAGGGATGGAAGGAGGGAGGGAGGGAGGAAGAGGAGGAGGGATGGAGGGAGGGATGGAGGGAGGGATACAGGGAGGGGTGGAGGGAGGGAAGGAGGGCAGGATGGATGTATGGGTCCTACCCAGGGCCCCAGAAGATGAAGAGGCACAGGCCTCAGCCCTGGGTCTGTCCAGCCCCACAGCCCATGCCCCGACCACTGCACTCTCCTGCCACTGCCTGGTGTGTTCCTCTGGCAGAGCCTCTGAGCCCCCTGATTACACAGGGCACTGTGCAAGTCTGAGACAACTCAATGCCCCAAGCCCCACCTAGCATGGGCTCAGGCCCAGGACAGGTACCAGGGATGTGTGCTGAGTGAGCAAGGAGCGAGTGAAGAGTGAGCCAGGGGCCATCCGCGGGCCAGGGGCAGCCAGGACGTGTCTGGTCCCGTGTTCACAGTACAAACACGCTCAGGCTTCAAACCAGCTCTGCCAGTGTGGCCGGGGCGGGGCAGGGCGCTGCAGGCTGGGGCTGGCACCGGCAGAGGTGGAGGGGTGCTGCCGGGGACAGGACCCGCAGCCCGGGGAGGGCAAAGGCCACGCCACTGGACCATGGAGCTGCCACCAATCCCAGCCCTGAAGAGGCAGACTGTTCCCGCCCCTGCGGCTCTCGGGTTTCCTCCTGGGCAGGAAGGGGCCCCCTTTCCAGACCCCAGGCCCTGCCTGCCTGTAGAGGGCAGGATCCCTCCCGCCAGGACCTGTCTGCAGCCCGGAAGCCCTGGAGGGAAGGCAGGGCCCGGAAGTGGGTGGCGCCGGAGCAGGGCAAGGCCGCAGGTGACCTGGTGTAAACCTGCTCTGTTAGGTTGCCGCTCAGCCTGGAGCCAACCCCGTGCCCTTCTGGACTCAGTTTCCCCGTGTGGAAAGTGGTATTGGGCACGGATTCCAGGAACCGTCCATCCCAAGGTGCTGAACTATCGAGAAGAGGCCACTGGGAGCTCCAGCCCTGCCCCGAAGCCCCGCTCTGGGGGTGGACGTGGCCAGAGCCCAGACTCGCACACATGTCCCGCCTCCCCACAGAAACAGTAATAAAGATTCCTGCTGGTTACTGAAGCTCGCCGTGTGCCTGGCGTCAGGCTCGGCGCTTTACACACACTGTTCCATCTGGTCCTCCCGACAGCGCTGTGAGGCAGGGCCCGTTACTGTGCCCATTTCCCAGCAGAGGAAACTGAGGCCCAGGTCACATGGCAAGTTGGAGTCCAGGTCCCCGATCCCACCCCTGAGGTCACACTGGGCAGCCTCCATCTCCTCAAGACAGTTCAGGGCAGGAAAGCAATCTCAGGTACACCCTGAAATCATTAGCTGGAATTTGGGGGGCAGGGTCCATATTCCCTAAATCCATAACCCCCTCAGTCCTGAGAGGCCAAGGCCCAATGCTGGGCCATGGGTGTACCACTCTGAGCCTCAGTTTCCTCATCTGTGCAAAAGCATAGGATCCTGCCCATTTTGCCTAAGGTCTCCCATCGTTTAAAGCTGCAGGAACTGGAGGACGTGGTCCAGACCTCAGGACGAGGTGGAGAAGCCGCTGGGCCTCCGGAGGGACTAGGGGAGGGAGGGGAACATGAACCAGAAGCCCACAGCGGCTTACGGGGGCACTCATCCCCTCTCCACCAGCAGCCCGAGAGAGGAAGGATGATTCCTCCCGGCCCCCACGTAACCCAGTTCTAAGCCCTGGCCCATCTCCAAACAGCCTGAATCCACTTTCTTCCCTCCCGCCACGGCCACCCCCTAGTCCTGGTCCAGCCTCCTCCTCCAGGCTGGCCAACTGGGGCAGGGAGCCTGTCTGAAATGTCAGTCTGAACCCATCACCTCTGCTTAACATCTCTCACAGCCTCCACACTCCAAGACAGAGAACAAAGTCCTCACAGGGGCCCCCAGGTGCCTACAGTGGACTCTACCAGCTCCACCCCCTTCACTCATTCTGCTCCGCCCACACTGCCCACTTCCCCTTTCCCTGAGAACCCAGTACACGTCTGCCTCAGGGCCTTTGCACTTGCTGTTCCCTCTTCCCAGAGCATACTTTCCCTGGACATCTATAGCTTCACTGTCACTTCCTTCAGGTGCTTTACTCCAATGTCAACTGCTCAGAGAGGCCTTTCCTGACCACTTGTTCAAATGGCAACACACCCAGCCAACTCTGCTCTCTGTTTGAGCCTCACTTCAAAAGCTACCTGCTCACAGAGGGCCTCTCTGACCTCCCCCAGCCCAAGTGAGGACCTTCAACTTCTCCTTCTGAGCACGGACCACTGCTCTGATGACATAGCTCACTGTGTGAGTACACGTCTGACGAAGACAGAGGCCACTTCTATCTCACTCGCAGCTGAATACTCTGCAGTGGGTGTAATAATCAAAACAGTTGAAAGATGGGATGCTTGGGCACCATCCGGGCAGAATGGACACTGGCCAAAAGCACAGGGCGGAGCGTGGAGTGGGTACCTGGTAATCACTGAATGAATGGATAGATGGATGGACGGACGGACGGAGGGAGGGAGGGAGGGAGGGATGGATGGATGGACGGATGGATAGGTGGATGGATGGATGGATGGATGGATGGATGGATGGATGGATAGGTGGGTGGATGGATGGATGGATGGATGGATGGATGGATGGATGGATGGATGGACGGACGGACGGAGGGATGGATGGAGGGATGGATGGATGGATGGATGGATGGATGGAGGGATGGAGGGATGGATAGGTGGGTGGATGGATGGATGGATGGATGGATGGATGGATGGATGGATGGACGGAGGGACAGAGGGATGGAGGGATGGAGGGAGGGATGGAGGGATGGATGGATGGATGGAGGGATGGATGGATGGACGGATGGATAGGTGGATGGATGGATGGAGGGATGGAGGGAGGGAGGGATGGAAGGAGGAAGGGAGGGAGGGATGGAGGGATAGAGGGATGGAGGGATGGATGGATGGATGGATGGACGGATGGATAGGTGGAGGGATGGATGCAGGGAAGGATGGAGGGATGGATGGATAGGTGGATGGATGGATGGAAGGATGGATGGAGGGAGGGAGGGAGGGATTGATAGATAAGTGATCAGGACACACACAGTGCGCTTGGGACTTGCCAGGGATGCCTGGGGCCCTGAGAAGGTGGCCGAGAGAAGGGAAGGGTCCGCCCGAGCTCACCAGCCAGGCTCTGGCCTGAGCAGCTGCAGGCAGCCCAGCCTCTCCTCCCGCACAACTTGACTTTCATTTCCTATCCTCTCGGTCTGAGGAAGCTCCTTACCCCAGGGGATCTGGGGGAGGAGGAGGGGCAGGCTCTGGTCCCCGAACAGAGGGGGCTCCCAGGCTCCATCTGTCCCACCACAAAGGGGCTTTGTCCTCGGTGCTGAGAGCCTGGGGCCGATCGGAAGCCGCCCCTCAGCCGCCCAGCAGGTCCCAGCACCCGGGTCAGCTGGGCCAAGAGCTCGAGAGCCAGATCCCAGGGCTGGTTCAGAGTGGGGCACAGCCTCTAAAATCTCATTAATCCTCCCCAGGAGCCCCGGGAGGAGGGCCTAGGGTGACCCCAATTTTGCAAATGGGGAAACAGGCTCAGAAAGGCAGTTTCTCGGCCAAGGTCTCCCAGCCTGCAAAGAACAAAGCTGGGATTCAAACCCAGGCCCATCCAGCATGAGAGTCTTCAGCCATGCTCTCAACTCACCCTGTCTGGAGAACGGACCCTCTGGGTTCAAGAGGGTGGAGAGGACTTTCTGGAGGCACAAGTGGGCAACCCTGCCTGGCCCCTCCCCCCAGCGGCAAGACCTTCACCCTCGCGAGGTTCACCCAACAAGGGAAGGAGGCCGGCCCCGAACCCAGAGCCCCTGCCCCACGCCCAGCCCATGCCCCAGGTGCCTTGGGAATCTGCCAGCCAGGCCCCAACACGTCTCCACCACTTCCTTTCAGGCGGGCATCTGCAGGGAAAGGATGTACGGCAGGCAGACGAGGGGGCAAAGGCCCCTCGCTCACCTCGCCATTCCCGTCCATCCCAGACCTGCCATTTGCCTGGCCGGCACCCACCTTCTCTCCAGGCCCATCTGCTCTCAGTGCAGCCACCAGGGCCACCTCCCCAAAGCCACACTGCCAAGGGGCACCTACCCGGAGCCAGGCACCACCCACAGTCCTGCCCTGTGGTCTCTCCTCACTGCCCGGGGACAGCACGGAGACTCCCTGAGCATGCACTCAGGGCTGCCACTGATGGGTGCCGCCACTCCCAGGTCAAAACTCTACCAGCCCTCCGAGCTCCAACAAGAAGAGCTGCTCACACCACACCTCCCCCTCCCCTAGAAAACTATTCCATCCTTTCAGGCATGTCAGACATACCACTTCCTCCAGGAAGTCTTCCCTGACCCACTCCCTCCAAGGTCCCAGACCAGCTCCTACCTTCTGCCCCAGGTAGGGGTCCTTGATCTTCATCGCGAACCCCAGCCTCTGTGGGCTGCCTTCACTTAGCAACAGTAACTGAGCACCTGAGCCCCATGTGATCCTTCTCTTCGTCACATCTTCAGCAGGAGGCCTGCACGGCTCCCGGCAGCCCCAAGCCAAAGGCTGAGCACCATGGTGAGGGTTTGAGGCCTTGCCTGATCAATCTAGTCCCCTTCCAACTGCCTTGCACATGGCCTGCTGCTCCCCACCTCCCAGGCTATGCCTACACACACCAGGCTATTTCCCGCCTTCATTTTTGCTGTGTTGTCCCTTCCTCCTGGCATGCCCTCACCCTTCTTCCCTCGTGAGCACCTGTCACCCTTTAAGACTCAGGCCAGGCATCACCTCCTCTGGGAAGCCCTCCGGCAGTGTAATGGGCTGCCACAGCTCATATGGCACCCGCCCCGGGGTACAGCAATGATCAGCAACTGTGTCTGACTCCCCCAGGGTGCAGGCTGCTCCCAGAGTGCATCTTTGGGGTCCCCAGCACCCAGCACAAGGCCCCGACATCACCAGCAGGTAATGGAGAGTCCAGCTGCCAGCTCTCTGCCCAGAGACCCCCGGGGCAGAGGCCAGGAGCAGCTCCCAGCGGCAGTGCTGAGTCCTGTTTCACCCGCGCTGCCCACAGATCTAAGGTATGGGCGGGGGGACTTTCTGCAAATGGCCAACTGGTAACCAAACCCACGTCGTTTCTAAAACTAGGGCACAGGAGAGAAATGGGAACAGCAGAATTGTCCCCAAATAGAACTGTGGCTCATCTGGTTCCAGGGCCTTCGGGAACACCTGGCAGGGGTGGGGGTGGGGAGGGCAGGTGGCCGCTCCCACGGCTTCGAAAGGAAATCTAAAGTCTGGAGGACAGGGAGGTCAACATCATGGCACTGGCGCTGACACCCTGCCCACTCCCCCAGGGTCCGTCCAAATCCTGGGAGGTGCAGGGTCCCCTTCCACTTACCCCCCCAGCTACGGGGTGCTCCCACCTCCCAGCCTTTGCTCACGGGGTCCTCTGCCTGGAATGCTGCTCTCCCTTCCCACCAGTCAGAACCCTACCCATCCTCATAACCATGACCATTGACCAGACACTTCTATAAATCTGGCATGGGTGGGCATTTGGGGGAAGGAGTTTATCAAGTCTTCCCAATAGCCCCATGAGGAAAAGACTCCTGCTCCCATCTCACAGATGAGGAAAATGAGGCTCAAAAAGAGAAGCCATTTGCCCAGGGCACACAGCAAAGGAGGCAGGTGGACCAGGTGATGTGGTGGGTCCGGGGTGCCAGCAGCCACAGGGCACCCAGAGGGCCTGGCGGGGCCTGGGTCAGCCTCCTAACCAGGCCCAGCTGTGGGGACTTGGCATAACTCTGGGACAAAGTCCGCAGGGTATGGTCCCACCCACCCAGGCAGAACAGGAGCCCCTACCTCCCCCAGACCCCCACCCTAGGGTGTCTGCTGACTGAGGAACCACACTGGTACAACGCGATGGAGCCGTCTCCCTCACAATATGCGCAGACCCCCTGCACAGACGAGAAAATGAGTCCTTGAAGGGGACAGTTTCCCCATCTGCAAAGTGGGATGTGCACCAGGAACCTCTAGCTGTGACATCCCCCTGTGGCCTGGTGGATGCTGTTTCCTTTCTCTGAGTCTCAGTTTTCCTATCTGAAGAATAAGGTTGTCATTCCTTTCCTCTTCAGGCTGATGCAAGTTAGAATAAAATCACAGCAAACATTTACTGAGCGCCTACTATGTGCCGGCATCACTGACAGAGTGGTGCACAATGCCTCACTTGATCCTTAGAACAAGCCCGCTATGTGGATACTGCCATTAGGCCCACTTTGCAGATGGGGAAACTGAGGCACAGAAAGGTGAACTGACTCACCAGTCACACAGCTAGTGGGTGACAGCAGTCAGAGGAGAAGCCCCTGGCGTTGGGGGTTGGGGTGGCCCCCAAGAGGAGTCTCCTGGCCTCCACGTTGCCCTGAGAAGGCTGGGAGGGGCTGGAGGAGGGTCAGGGATCAGACGGGAGGCAGAGAAGGACTCAGCCTGGACAAGGCGGGGCAGGCCTGCGGTGTTCAGGAGGCTCTGGGTCCAAATCCACTCACTGGGTGAAACTGGACAAGTCCCTTTGCTTCTCTGAGCCTCAGTTTCCCCTTTGGTGAAATGGAGCCAGAAGTGCCGCCTCACGGGGATGCTGGGAGGATCGGGCACTGAGCAAGCACTCCAGTGCGCGCTGAAGGAACGGATGACGACTGACGAATCCCGAGGGCCGGTCCGCTGCCACTCATTGCTCCTTCAGGACCTTAGTTGTGTCTGATTCTCCACCCAGAAGGGATGGGAAGGTGGGTGCAACCTGTCTCTTCTCTAATCCCTAGAAGGAACCCTCCAAGTCTGCCAGCCTTCCAGGCTGTGTGACCTCAGGCAAGTCACTTCAGCTCTCTGAACCTCCAGATCGCCCCTTTGACAATAAGTCGAGGCTTTCATGGGACTCTGAGAGAGGGGATCCCGCCTGGGGAGACTGGGGGCTCACGGGGACCCAAGCACTGAGAGCACCTGGCACGACTCTGACCTGAGGCCTCAGTTTCCTCATCTGCCAGATGAAGATTATTATGACGGTTCTGTCTCCCTCCCAGCCCTGCTTAGGGATGCTCAGAGGCGACCATGGAAAGCGCTTTGTAAACTGTAAAGTGCAGTGCCCTTGGGAGTGATGATTACCACTGCACTCCCTTAGAGGCAACAAGAATCCTATGACTTGCCATCTAAGGCAGGATGTGTCAGAGCCATGAGGGAGGGCAGAGAAGGAGCCAGCGGGGTGCAGGGGAGGAAGTATGGACTAAGGTTGGGGCAGAGAGGGTGGGCAGTAAACGCTTTCCGGAGGCTGAGGCATCTTGGCCCCTAGAAGGGTATCAAGAAGGAGGGCATGCTAGGCAGTGGGACTGCGGAGGCAAAGGCATGGGGGCTGGACAACCCAGGGTAGCAGGAAGGCAGCCAACGGTTCAGAAAGGCTACAGGATAATCTGAGTGAGAGGGAAATGCGGGGGCTGACTGGGTGGGCAGAGGGAAGAGCTCTGGCCTGGACCAACACTCCTCCAGGAGTCCCTGCGCCCA
The DNA here is from genome assembly GCF_020826845.1 of Diceros bicornis minor. Lineage (NCBI taxonomy): Eukaryota > Metazoa > Chordata > Mammalia > Perissodactyla > Rhinocerotidae > Diceros > Diceros bicornis. The sequence goes on from NC_080758.1 coordinate 22,732,950, forward strand.
TCCCGGCCTCTCTCTGAGCCTCGGCTGCCTCTCAAAAAACCCGAAGGCCGTACAGCTCCTGCCTCTCAGCCCAGGCAGGCAAAGACGCCAAGCACCCAGCGCTAAATCGGTGGCCACCTTGGAGAGATGGACGTGTTCAGCGAGGGGGCCTTGAATGCCAGGGCACTGGGAGGACTTGACAGGTCATAGGCCGGCAAGGGCTGAGGCGGGAGCTGGGCTCGGGGAGGCTGGATGGAGCTGGTGGCTTCCAATCAATCCGGTCACCAAACTTGTCTGTCTCTAGTTAACCTTCCCTCCAGCTCCGCCCCACAGGACAAGCCCGCCACGGACACAGGTGTCCAGTCCCAGCCCCGGGGATTCCCATGTCAATTGGGCTGCTGAGGTCAGAATTCCCGCCTCGTCAGGGAATCCCCTTCCCAATCACAGGCACTCAGAAACACAAAGCACATACTGCGTGCAGGCCCTGCACCAGAGCAGACACACGTTAGTCCATCTGATCCTCACATCACCCTGTCACAGCTGGTCCCAGCACTGTCATCTCCATTCCACAACTGGGGAAACTAAGGCTCAGAGCAATCATTTTCCCACAGACACAGCAAACAAGTGCCAGAGCCAGGATTCAAACCCAGAACCAACTGGCTCCCAAGGCCTTGCTATTTCCACTCCCTTTATGCCATGACCATCCATTGAGCACCCCGATATGCCAATCCTGGGAGCTGGAGGTTCCCTGCACGATCCCAGAACCCCAGATCCAAGTGGAGATCCCTCAGTCAGAGCTGGAAGCCAGAGAGTCAGGATCACATGCCCCAGCAACACGCCACCCTAAGCCTGGGGAAAGACTTCAGCCCAGCTGGTGCACACGCGCTGGGAGTGAGACGCCACAAATCACCCAGAAGCCAGAAGGCTGGGCTCACACTTCACGGTGCTGGGTGACCGTGCCCTAGCCCTCGGCCTCTCTGAGCCTCAGTTCCTCTTCTACGTCATAAAACAAAAGTTCTGCCCACCCATGATGGCGCAAGGGATGGAATGGGTCACCCTGCTATGACCTGGCTGGGGAGGGCGCAACGTGAGGACATCGACATCAGAGTAAAAGTCAAGGCCGCAGATTTGGACAAAGCAGCCCAAGAGAAGATAATCAGACCTTGACGGGGGAGGTCGAGCTTCCCTCCCCAGCACTGGTGTCTGCCCGTCCTGGCCTCGCAGCCCAGCGGGTCTGAGGACCCAAAGGACCCATTCCCACAGTCTCTCAACAGCATCTCCACCCAACACGGGCATCAGAGAGGACTCAGCTGGCCCGCCCCCGGAAGACTTCCCAGCCAGGATTCCTGTCACAGAGCCTCTGGGAGGGAAGAGCCCTCACCGTACAGACCAGGAAACTGAGGACCAAAGCAGGAAGACAGTGGCCCAGATCATCCAGCTTCTCCTCCCCTCTGGCTTCACTTCATTGTAGAACTTCTCTGGGTAGTTCCAAGGGGAGGAGAGGGACTGGGGTCCATGTTGGGGGGAACGTTATGTGCTCAAGGTCTCACAGCAAGGACAGGGGAAATGGGGGTTCCGGCTTCCAGCACTGGGATATTCCCCAGTCATCTACCCCACCTGGCTGTCCTGTGGGAAGGGCAGGCTGGCTGGGTGGGGAGAGCCCTGGATCAAAAGACAAGAAATGTGCATTTCTCGCCCAGCTTAGATAACATGACCTGGGTCTTTCTGGCCTCAGTCTCCCATGTGTGAAAAGAGCAGGTCAGAATACATCAGGAATGACAAACTCACAGCCCTCATACAACACTCCCTAATCCTCTGCCCGTGGCATACATTACTAGTCTATCACATCACTCTTTCCCATGAAGCCAAGACTGGGCCTCAGAGTGTCTCAACACAGCAATCCAGGTCTGGGGGATATGAGCCCTGGGCCATCCCTAGACTGGGTAATGTCTGAGCCCCCACGAGGGAGGGGAAGGGAGAAAGAGGTAACATTTCCTGAGCATCCAGTAGATTCAAACTGCTGAGAGACATCAGCTGATTTTATCCTCACAATGAGGTATGCAGAGGCTCAGGTTCAGAGGGCCTTAGTGCTCTGCCTTTGGACACACAGCTGGCAACGGGACCTTGAACACAGGGGAGCCGTCTCCTGGGGCACCTTCCCCAGAAACAGGGACCCAGAGCCAGCCAGCATGAGGGCCTGAGGAACAGCTTCACCCCACCCTCCCCTTGGCCCTACTAGGTGCAAGTCCTATGCCCATCTGACAGCTTTCGAAACCGAGTCACAGGAAGGGGGTGTCAGCCGCCAGAGAAGGAAGGACTCAAGTCCATGTCTGGTCCTTGTCCGCCCTATTTATCGAGTTAACGTGCGCTAAACGCTGTACTTCAGTGCTCTCGGGACATCCTGGGAATCGTGACTCATATTATCCCACTTCATAGATGAGGAAACTGAGGCGCCCCAGGGGAAGTGCTCCCCCAGGGGCTCAAGTGGAAACCTGAGCAGTTCACCTCGGAGATAAGGGGGTAGGAGCAGCGGAGGGGAAGTAAAGGGCTGCGGGAACCCAATGGAAGATAGAGGCGCGGGGGCCACGTGACCGAGGCAGGAATGAGGCTCCGGCAAGAGGCCCAGAGCAGGGGGGAGGCCCTTTGAAGGAGCTCTAAGGCCTGCAGGGACACGAGCCCTGCAGAGCCCTCCAGCCTAGGTTCACCTTGTCACTCAGCAACCAGGAGACCCTAGGCAAGTGGCTTCTCCTCTCTGGGTCTTAGTGTTTACATCTGGAAAATGGACCAATCTCACCTAAGGCAGGCTTCCAAAAGCTGGGCTAAGCTAGACCACAGGGCTCTCCCCAGTGCAGCCTCCTCGCACAGAGAGGGCAGAGCAGGACTCACATCGCCCAGCACGTGGACGCCTTGCTGCCAGCATCCTTTCCTAGGCCAGTCCTGCCCAGAGCAGCCCCTTCAGGCTCAGTGAGATCACCCACTCAAAGCCTTCACCACACAGCTGGTGAGGCCAGACCCATGGGGCCGATCGACCTGCCCAGTGCAGCACCACACAAGGCAGGCCCCATTTCCTGAGGACCTACTGGTGCCAGGCACTGGGCATACAGCCCTGCTTCAGCCCTCACCTGACAGGGAAATATCGTCCCCATTTTCAAGACAAGGAAACTAAGTCTCAGAAAGATACAGGGAATGACCCAAAGACACACAAGTGGAGACCGTCAGAACGTGAACCTAGACCTGTCTGACTCGTGAGCCCTGACGGTACTTTGGTCTCCAGCTGACCGCCTCCCCCCGCCCCCACCACTCCCCACCTCACTCCCAGCCTCCAGCCACCCTGCATTGCACTTCCCCAACCCCGGGCTCTCACCCTCTCCTGCCTTCCTGCCAGTGAACTCCTATTCTACTTTCAAAGCCCAGCCTTAAATGCCCTTCCTCTTGACACCTGATCTAGGCCCCTGCAGAATACTTGGAGTCCAGCCCACAGATCTATTTCCACCAGATGTGTTGGACAGCTCTGTACTCAAGCCTCCAGCATGGGGCTGTTCACAGAGCGGACACTAATCAGCCCCTTGTGTGAAGATGAAGGCCAAACTCCTCCCCAAGGCCCACACAGCCCACAGGGTCCAGCCCTGCTGTGAACACCCCTCATTTCACCTCTCACCCCCTCCCCCTAATTCTCTGTGCTCCAGATTCACAGGCTTTCCCATTGTTCCTCCACAACAGCACACACTCCCCACCTCAGGGCCTTTGCACATGCCATCCCCTCTGCCTGGTAAGCCCTGCCCCTAGCTCCATGCCTGGCCAACTCCTACGTGCTTCCTTCAAGATTCCTCTGCATCCCACGCCTCTCCCTCTGAGCCCTTATCACATCTGCGATTATATATTCATTTATTTGGCAACTTGTTTGCTACTTGGCTCACCCTCTAGACTCAAACTTCTGGAAGGCCAGGGACGTTCACCATTCCTCTGCAAGGACCCACCCAGGCTGACCACTCCCCACAACCCCAGGGAAGTGTCTGAACAGAAGGGAAGAGAGAGCACTCTCGTCCCTCCTTTGTTGAGCAAACTGCTGCCCCCCCTCAGCACCACCTCCTGGAAGCCTCCGGATGCCTCCCCACAGCTCCCACTGCTCACCCCATCACCACACTGCTGGCCTGAGTTCAAAGCTCCTAGGACACAGTAAGTGCTCAATACAAGGTCACGGAGGCTTGCATTTAGGCAGGTTTGGGGAAATGGGGTCAATTGAGGACCAGGGGGTTGGGGGTTCTGTCGGCATGTCATGGAGCCATCTCCTCCCTGGATCCTGGGGCTTGGAGGAGCCAGACAACCCCTGGCCCCCGAGGTCACCATCAGGGAAGAAGCAAAAGCAGAAACTGGCTGTGAGCTGGGGATAATTCATGCTCCAGGAAGAGGCTAGGGGAGAGGAGGAGAGAGCTGGGGGGCCTTCCTGGAAGAGGTGGGCCTTAAACTAAATCTTAAAGAACAAGAGCAGATAAGCAGCTCCTACATGAGAGGACACTCCGGCAGGGACATCTTCAGGAGCAAAGGCCCAGGGGCCACACAGGAGGGCCTGGGCAGGCAGTCAGCTGAGAGAGGTGACACACTGTAAATCACTTCCTTGGGTGGAAAGACCACATCACCATCTCACCAAATGGGCCTCGTGGCTCCACGCGATCACTCATCGGGGTAGTCTTTTCCGACACTGCCGTGTGCCTGGTCTTGTCCTGAGAAACGCCTGCTCCTCTATCACCCCTGGAAGGGGTCGAGGGCAGCCAGACGGGGGGCTCCAAGGTCCAGGTTCTGATTCCAGCTTCAAACTGTGTGGCCTCGGGGCAGTCACTTCACCTCTCTGTGCCTCAGTTTCTCCATCAGCAAAATGAGGATAAACAAGAGCCCCTACCTCAGAGGAGGCGCTCAGTAGAGGTCAGCAGCTGTCATTACCACGGGCCCATTTTACACTTAACGAAACGAAGGCCAGAGGGAACAGTGAGCTGCCTGAGCTCACACAGCTGCTGGGTGGCAGGCCTGTGCCAGCGTGGTCTCTTTCTCAAGGGGTTATTCTTTCTCAAGAGGCGGCTTTTCAGGCACAAATCCACCCTCTCCTGGAGATGAGCCCCACTAGGCCAGCAACCTCGCCTCCACCCGTTCAGGCAATTCATCCAGGGAAGCGCTCATTTATTGAGCACCTACTACATACCAAGCCAAAACACACAGATTCCTCCCCTGAGGATTCCCATTCCACATATGCAGACTCAGAGGGCAGTCCCTTGGCCCAGGTCGCCCAGTGAGACGAGAAGCCTAGGTGTCCTGTCTCCCCAGCCAGAGGGCTGAGAAGAGGGTCAGCTACAGAGCCAGCCTGGCCCACTGAAACCAAGTCTGACCTCAGCTGCACTGTGGCTGGGCCTGGCCTCCCCCCAGGGGACACAGGGACCACTGCCCCCATTGTACAGAGTCCCTGAGGCTCTCACCCAGGCCCACACACACATGGTCTGTCCACTCTCAAGTCAGCCTGGAGACCCCAGAGGCTGAACTGGTACCCCACAGGTGAGCCCTTTCTCTTCATGCCCATCCTTCCACCAGCCCAGTAATCCCAGCCAGGCCCACCTGCCACTGATGAGGACCTCCAGCTCAGAGAGAGCAGGCAGTTGTCCGAGGACACACAGCAGGGCAAGTGGTGGTCCTGTTGAGATTCAAACCCACTGCAACCCCAGCCCAGGCAGGCAGATGGACCGGGCTTGGTGGTGAGGGCCCAAAACTTTTGCCAACTTCTGAGCAGGCAGGCGGCTGGGCCTGCCCAGAAGCGAGGCTGGGGGCTGTAGGCAGCGGGGACCATGCAGCGTCTGGCCCAGTCCCTTCCAGGCCGGCGGCACCAGGCCCTAGTCGAAGCCCCACGAGGACAGGGTGGGCCTGGTGCCTGGCCGGGCGCCCCCAGCCAGGTACCCCCAGACCCACCCTGTCGGCCCCCCTCCACCTCCCATGCCGGGCCGGGGCGCCAGGCCGGGCAGCCGCGGCCAGAGGCGGCGCCGACCGGCTCAGATATCAGATTTGGCCTAGTGCTGGCCGGGGGCTCGGGCCCGGCTCGCTGCTTCTCAGGGGGCTCGCAGCGGGAGGGTGAGCCGGAGGGGGTCCCCGCGCCGACAGACCCCTGCGCCCCCGCCCAGCCCCCTCCTCCCGCGGCATCACAACAAAAGGCCGCGCCGGGCACGTCCCCGTGCGCCCGCCCAGCGCTCCGGGCTCGCGGCTCGGCCGGGGGTGCGGGTCGGAGGGTGCACGGAGCCCCCGCGGCCCGGCGATCCGAGGCCGGGGGGGGGGGGCCCCGCGCGGGGGCTCCCCCAGGCCGGCGGGGACTCGGCGCCCGCGGAGGGGCGGGGGGCGCTCACCTGGGCCGACGGGCGGGCGGGCGCACCGGCAGACAGACGCACGGGAGGGCGGCCCGCCGGACGGCCAGGGGGTCTGGCAGACGGCGGCCTGGCCGCTCCGGCTCCCAGGCCGGAATGGATTCCGGGCCGGGAAAGACAGATCGAGAGAGAAAGGGAGGAGGAGGAGGAGGCGGCGGCCCGGGGAGGGGAAGAGGAGGGAGGGAGCGCGCGCGCCGGGAGGAGGGGCACGGCAGGCCTCCGGGAGGAGGAGGAAGGAGGAAGCGCGCGGGGACGAATTCCCCGCCGGTGACCGGGAGGAGACCCGTGTGCGGGCCCCCCCACACTCGAGCCAGCGTCCGGGCGGGGCGGGGGATGGGGTGCGGAGGCTTGGGGCACAGAAACCCCGCCCCGTGAGAGCACCCCACCCTGCGGACCCCCGATCCGCCCTCAAACCAAAATGCCCTCCCTAACTCCCCCCAACCCACCTACCCTATTTACCCCAAATCCACCTCTCCTGCAATTAGTAGTAGTAATAATAATAACACCAGCACTAACGGAGCGCTCACTCCTTGCCAGGCGCCATGCTAAGTGGCTCAGGTCGACTTTTAAGATCTATTCCAAACAAGCAGCTGGGCTGGCCAGATGGTTATCTCCATTTTACAGATTGGGAAACTGTGGCACAGAGAAAGGGGTTACCTACAAGAAACAGGCTTTGGACTCTGGCCTTGACCTGAGTTTCACAAAGTGGGGACTGGGGCAGGAGGGACCATGTGGAGAGGAGCAATATTTATTTTAATAAGATATGTGTTCATTTCAATGTGTATAAAACACATAACTAAGGCTGCCCATCAGAAGTCATAGAGTTCCAGATATTCCCGCCTCAGAGGGGACTGCAGCAGGTATTCGGTGACAATTACACTTCCAAGTATATAAATAAAGAGGCGAAGCACATCTGGACGCGGGGGCGAGGGAGTATAGCAGAGAAAGGGGATGACCTGGAGGAAATGCTGCTGTAGGCCACAAAGCCTCCTCCACCACTGTCTGACCCCACCTTACCCCACCACCTCCAGGCCCAGGCTCCGGGGCTGCCCTGTTGGGGGCGGGCACCCCACCCTTGGCTTTTCACCTGTCCTCCTGGAATTATGGCACAGGGGAAGGTGGGCCTGAATCCAGCTTTAAATACCACCACCTGCCTCCACTTTCCTTCTCTGAAATTCTTCCATTTCACAGATGGGAAACTGAGGCCCAACCAGGCCAAATGGCACAAGGCTGGGCTTCTCCTCCTGAGAGGAGCTGGGAGGGGAACCCTAGAATGTGGGAGGCAAAGGCTCAGGGTACAATACAGCGTGCAGGAGTCCAGGAGTGAGCACCGCCTTGAGCCGGACTGATCTGGTTCTAATCTAGGCCAGCTGCCCCCCTGCTGCACCTCGTACGAGTCCATCAATTTCCCCAGCCCAGTCCCCTTGCCTATGAAACAGAGTGAACAAGCCACAGAGGACTCCTGGGAAGGTTAAACCCGACAAGTGTGAGGGTGGCTGAGGTTGTGCCCAACAAATGGTAGCTCTTACGGGTGGTAAACTGAGGCCGGAGGGAGAAGGGGCAGCTTGAAGCCCCACAGCAAGTCAGCGGCAGAGCCAGCACCAGAAGCCAGCCTGGGCTGGGGAAATGGCTGCACTTGTTGGCAAGGCTGGCTTAAAGATTAACCATGGCTTCCCAGGCTGGAGGAGCGGATTTCTCAGCCCTCGCTCACTCCTCACACGTGTCTGAAGGCCTTTCCTGGCCACACTGGGCCGGGTGGGCTGCTCACCCAGGGGTGTGCTGGGGCTGGCTGTTACCACTTGCAAGAGCAGACTGTGTTCATCTCTCCTCAACTCTCGGATCAATGATGTCACTTTGATAACTTGACATCAGCCACTGTAGGAGTATTTACACCTTGGAAATCAGCAAACACTACAAATCAAGGCTTTTTTTCCTTCCAAAGAGCTGGCTTTTAAATATTTACCAGCACATCACCAGATTCATCCCCAGGAGTTCAACTGAAAGTTCTGGGCCACGTCTAGAGCTGGGATGACAAAGAGCTTAAAAGCACAGACTTTGGACCCACAGACCTGGGTTAAGTCCCATCTCTGCCACTTCATGGATATGTGACCTTGAGCATGCCATTTCTCTGAGCCTCGGCCTGCCAACCTGCAAAATGGGCTAAAGACAGCACTTCCGTCAGAGGGCTCCCATGAGGATGAAATGAGGTGCTGCCAGCTCAGCACGTGTGGGCCTCACTATCCGTACCCTACACATTCTCTTGGAGGAGCAGGGACGACGGGGACAAGTCTTGGCTCTGGAAGGTGCAGCCTTCCCCCTGGAGCCACCACTGGCTTCGAGGGCTTGGCTTAGCCGCTGAGGTTCTCAGCGAGCACTTCAGGGAGACGTGGCCAGCACGATGGTTGGGAACGTTTGTTATTTTCAGCCACCCCTCTGGGCCATTGCTCAGGCTGTAACTCCCACCGTATCTCTAGCTTCCCAACCTTCTGTGGCCATCAGGTCCCTGAGTAAATTCCACCACCTCCAGGACATGCTTCCTGACAAACTCCTGATGAGGCACACCCCAAGTCCCTTCAGGGTGTGTCAGTCCCCACCCTTAGGGCAGGGACTGTGGCCTGGCCCGTGCCCAGCACAGAGCAGACACTGCCCAGTCGGCTGGGGAGAACACACTGATTAGGGATCCACATACAAGAGTTCAAGTTCCAACTCTTCCGTTCATTGACTGTGTGACCCTGCCCTCTCTGAGCCTCAATTTACTCATCAATAAAGTGGGGCCACAACCCCACCAACCTCCAGGATGATGTCGATGCGAGAGTTGCTGGTCTGGCCCGGTGGGTAAGTAAGGGACTCTGTGCATTATTTTGCTTAAAACATTGTTTGTTAGTAAAATAGCAACTCATTGCTTAATGCCTGCAAATCATTCATCGTCGTTAATGGAAGCAACTTATTGACCACCGACGGTATACACAGCCCTGTCTCAGGCCTGGAAGACTGAGAAGCACAATTTCCCAACCCAAAGCACCCACAGGTGACAGATGTTATTGATGTCAACATTGCTGAGATGGTGAGCACTGGTTGTACACAGATGTCTGTCTCCAGAAACCTCTTCTTCCCTCCTTCCCCCCACCTGGGTCAAAGCCACAACTAAGGGCAGGATGGAGCATGTGGGGCGAGGCCTGGCCCCTCAAGACTGGCAGCAGACCCACAGGTGAGAGCTTTCCCATGAACTAGGATCAGAGGCACTGCCCGCACCGCACCCCTGGGCCCTGGTGGCTCTGGCTCGATGGTGGCCTATTTGCTAACCCCACCCTGAGCCCAGCTCACCTTGGAGGAGCTGGACCCATCACAGGCACCCAGCGGGAAATTCCAGACCAGCTCTGTCATTCACCAGATGGTTTGCTGTGAGTTGTCTATTCGAAGCCACAGAATGATCTGGACTTCGGGCTACAGGATGAGGTGGAAGAGGGGGCAGGCTCCAGCTTGAGGCTGTGGAATGGGCTTGGCACCTCCCGTGGCACTGCACTTTACAGTTTACACAGAGACGTCCAGTTCCTCAGTGCATCAGCCCGATCTGGCCCTTGCCAGCTGCTCAGGCCTGTCTTGCAGGCCCTGGTCCCCTTCCCTCCTTGTCAAGCCCGCATCCTTGCTGTCCCTCCGTCACAGCAGCTCATTCCCGCCCAGAGGCCTCTGCACTTGCTGGTCCCTCTGCGTGGATGCTGTCTACCCCACAGCCCCTGGCTAAGCCTTACTCTTCCTTTCTCGGGTCAGTCAGTATTTACTGAGCATCTACTATGTGCTAGGGTCTGGGCTAGGTGCTAGGGGGACAGCAGTGAACAAACCAGGTCTGGTCTCTGCCTTAGAATTGCTCGCAGCCTGGAGGAGCAGGGAAGTGTGACCAGTGTGCTAGGCAGAGTGATGGGGCCAGCACCGGGGACTGGAGGGGCCCTAATTCACTATGTGTGTTGGAGAAAGGGGCTGGTGAAGGAAGGAGGTCGTCTACGGAGAGTGTAGAAGACTGCGGGGATGCTGGCAGGTGAAAATGGGACAGAGAGGGTATTCCAGGCAGAGGGAACAGCATGACCAAAGACACAGAGGCCTAAAATACTGCTGGGTTTGGAACTTGGACCAGTGCGGTGCTAATGGAGCACAGCACGATGGGCGGGCTGGTGTGGGGGGAATGAGGTGGGAAGGGTGGCTGGGGTGAGCCCTGAAGATCCCTGAATGCCAGGTTTGGCTTCTGTCCTGGAGGCAGTGGGGAGCCACGGAGCGTTGTGAGCAGAGAAGGGCCTGGGGATCTGTGCTGTCACTGGGTGGAGACAGGTGGGGCCAGGGAGGAGCAGTGTGGAGGCCTCTGCACTGACGGCAGCCCCGGCCGAGGACCAGCCGAGGCGGCGCCCCAGCTTACACTGGCGAGTGTGTGTGGGCACGTACCTATGTTCCAGGGAGCGAGGCCGAGCTGGCCCGGAGGCCGAAGACACAGGGCACTAGACGTGCGTTCCCTGGCCCCACGAGAGTCAGGAGGGGCTGGCAGCAGGTGAGCATGTTTCCTTCAGAGGCAGGTTCCTCCAGCATCCGCCCTCCAGGGAAGGGATGGAGACCGTGGGCACCCGAGCGGGTGGAGTCCAGGTGTGACCTGCAAATGGCGGGGTCAAGCACGAGTACTGGCCCACACGGCCAAAATCCTCAAGGCCTCCCCTTCTGAATTGCACAGCCAGTTCACAGATGGGAAGCCTGAGGCTTGAGTGCCCACTTCAGAATCTAGAGACAAAACAGGGGATGTCACAGGCATGTGACCTGCCCGCATGAAAGTAGGGGAGACACCCGGCCCCGCCAGGCTCACGTGACGGCCGAGCGCCATGAAACTCGGCCATTCATCACGTCACTCCCCTCAGGCCACAGTAGAGGCCCAGAGACAGACTCCGCCAAGCTCATACAGAGGCAAAGCCAGCCCCCCTCCAGCCCAGGCCTCCTTCCGCCATGTCTCAGAATGTTTGTGAGAAAAGATAAAAGAGGCCAGGGCCCTTGATCTGCCTGGCCTGGCAGGAGGGCAGAGGGCAGGGCGGAAATCTGCAGCCAGAGCTGTGACCCCTTGGATCAGAGGGGGCTGGAAACCCACTGAGCAGAGAGGAGACAGGCTGCGACAGGAGCGCTTCAAAGAACAACTGTAAAAATAATCATCACAGCAACAGCTCACAGCCACTGCGTGCGGGGTTTCCTGGGCAGTGCCCTGTCCTGAAGGCTCTGCGTGTGGCGTCTAGTTTATTCTTCACAGCAGCACGAGGTGGGAGCTATTTTATCCCCATTGGACAGATGCGGAAACTGAGGCGAGGTGGGCAACATGACACAGTGATGGGGGGCAGGACCTCGAATCCAAACCCAGGCAGAATTCAGCCCCTCCTGAGCCTGGCACTCAGGCGTCGCGGTTCTGTCCTGCCCTGCCCCTCTGTGAGCCATGGCCTTCACATATTTCACGTCCAAGGGAAAAGCAAGACCCACGGAGCCCAACCCGGCCCCTATCCCCACCCCTCCCCGAGCCTCGGCTTCTGCCTTGCAGAATGTCTCCATCTCCCACATTTCCCAGGCCTGTCGGGAAGATGGAATGTGGCAATGCTTTGTGGGAGGACTTTGAGAAGTAGATACTAAAGAAGAAAAAATGCTAACACTATACCCACCCTCCAGGAGGGGAGCAGAACCGCCCGCTCCTTAGGTGAGGGCTGCCATAGTGACCTCCTTCCAAAGAGGACGGCATGGGGCGGGGTGACTTCACAAAGTGGAGAGGCCTGACAGCCTGCCTCAGCCAGGTGACCAAGGTCAACGACAACAGTGGTAAGTCCTGGTGATGGTGCGTCCCCTTGACGTGATGTGATGAGAATGGCACTTCACCTGCGCGGTCTTCCTCCCCAGAACCCGTCATCCCGGTGTCATCGTGAGAAAAACATCAGACAAATTCCAGCAGAGAGACGTTCTACAGGACAGCTGACCAGCGCTGCTCAGAACTGTCAAGGTCAACAACAAGGAAAGTCTGAGAAACTGTCACAGCTAAGAGGAGCCTAAGGAGACATGAGGAAATGTACTGTGGCCTCTTGGATGGGATCCTGGATGTGAAAAGGGACGTCCAGGAAGAAACAAAGAAACTCTGAATAAAGTATGGACTTAAGTTAATAATATAACCATATTGGTTCATTAGTTCTGACACATGTACCGTACTGATGTAAGATGGTGATAATAGGGGAAACTGGTTGTGGGGTGTATGCTGTGTTATGTTCTGGAGCAAAGGACAGATTTTAGGACAGGCAGGAGGCCAAGAGAGCTGTCTCTAAACATTTCCTTCTAAAGCTGGGGAAACTGAGGACTGGAGAATGGAAGTGACTTGCCCAAGGTCCTACTGCAAGTTTATGACAGCCTGGACCAGGATCAAAGTTTCTTGACATCACAAGAATTTATTAAATGCTTACTGTATACAAGGCACCAGCCTAGGTCCACATCATGGTAAAAGCAGGTGGAGAGGTTCAAAGGCTTGTCCATGGGTCAGCCCCTCCTCTGGGCCAGGTGTCCAAGGACACAGATCCTGCCCGCTGGGGGCTCTCAAGCCAGTAGGGGAAACAGATGCTGAAACACCCTGAGCAGGAGAGCCAGAGAGCCACGAGCTTCTGGGTCCAGAAGAGCCAGTCCCACCATCTATAACCCATGTGACCCTGCTACGCGTCACTGTGCTGCCGGGTGAGATGGAGCTGGTGATGGTATGACTCTCGGTGATGCTGAGAGGACCCAGGGAAGTGTTGGGGCTGTGAGGCATCTAGCGCAGCTCCTGGTGCACTGAGTGCTCAGTGAACAGTGATTCTCTTTATTTATTTTTAAGTGCAGCCTGAGTCTGGAGCTCAGAGAAGGAGCTATCTGTTAGTTTGCCCTGGTAGGGGTTTCTTGGGGAGCTTCCCAGACAAGGGACATTCACTTGGGTCTTGAAGGATGGGAAGGAGTTTGCCAGGCAGGGAGGATGTGGAAGCTACAGCCCTGGCTTCCAGAATTCACGATCTGGCCTGGCAGAGAAGGAGACGCGTCAGGCCCCTCTCCCAGGGCATCTGCACGAGACGGGACTTCCCCATTTCCTGGCCTTGATGCCTCCTTCCTGGCCTCCGTGGGCTTTGGGGTTCACCATTGCCTGAGCTGAGGGCAGAGACAGCAGGCGATGGGCAAGGGTGGGGCGGGCGCCGGAGCCGAGGAACTCCAAGACTCGTCTGGAAATGAAACCAAGCCCTGCCTCCCACTCACCGGCTGAGTGTCGCTTATACAACTTCCTCCTTCTGTTCCTGTTCAGGAATTACCCAGGCAGGGCTCTGTGGTGGTTGGGGGGTTGCCCCAAAGGCTGGGCCAGGAGCTTCCGTGGGTCTACTCTGGCCACTCAGACTCCCAGACCCTGTGTCTGGTCGGTCTTCTCATTGTCCTGTTCCCGCCCTCCTCATAGCCTCTCTCCTTCCCACCTCCACACATCTCCCTACGCAGTACCCCCCGCGGTGTCCTCTCTCTCTGCTTGTCCAAACCACACTCGCCCTCCTCGGCCTACCCCAGGCCCCTCCTGGAAGCTTCCACAGAGACCTCTCCCCGTCCTGGCCTATCCATTCACACCTCCTGCATGGCAGGCCCTGTGCTGGGGTTGGGGACAGATGTAGCAGTGACCAAGACTGGCACAGCCCCTGTCCTTTGGAGCCTGGGCCTCTAACCTCTATGTCCTGTGCATCCCGCCTGCTTTGTCCACGCCCTGGGTGAGGAATCGGCAGCCAGGACCCAGTCTGGTGCAGCCTCTGAGCAGTGTGGCCTTGGGCAAGTCCTTTCCCCTCTCTGGCCAGAGCTGTTTCCATAGCTGCTGAGGGAAGAGGTTCAATGACATGTCCAGGGAGGCTGAAGGGAATGGGCAGGAGGGGTGGTGAGGATTGCCCCCACCTCACCCTGCTGACCCCAGTATAAAGCTTCCCTCCCAGTGGAACTGGTAAGATGCATACACAGGGCTTCAATTCATCAGAATTTCTGGGTGGAAATACAGGGGGCAAAAGGGGAGAACACCATGGTTAAGAGCACTGTGGAGACCTGGCTTTGAATCGTACCTCGATAGCTGTGTGGCCTCGGGCAAGTCATTGGACCCCGCTCACCCTCCCTTCTCTCATTTGTAAACTGGGGGTAACTGTACCCACCTCACATGGCTGTCTAGTGATTAGCATGACACGCATATGCGGGATGCTCAGTAAATGGATATTACTGTTTACTATTATTATTATTATTATTTCTGGTGCAGCCAACCTAAGATTCCATTAATAGAGTGGTCAACTATGGCAGCCTTAGAAATAACAACGTAGATCTATACATTTTGCCATGGAAAGAGTTCATGCTATATTAGTAAATTAAAATGTTATAGTATTAACAACGTAATCCCATTTCTGTTAAAAAAAAAAAGTGGGCATAGGAAAAATAAAAGGGATAAACACTGCCATGTTTCTAGCACTCGTCCCAGGGATGGGGGGATCACAGATGAGTTTAATAATTTTTTCTTTTGTGCTTGTCTTTATTTTTTAAGTTTTGTTTCTATTTTTAATTTTTTCTCTTTTATTTTATTTTATTTATTTTTCCCCCCAAAGCCCCAGTAGACAGTTGTATGTCATAGCTGCACATCCTTCTAGTTGCTGTATGTGGGACGCGGCGTCAGCATGGCCAGAGAAGCGGTGCGTCGGTGCGCACCCGGGATCCGAACCTGGGCCGCCAGCAGCAGAGCGCGCGCACTTAACCACTAAGCCATGGGGCCGGCCCAGTTTTCTTTCTATTTTTAAATGTGCTCATGTTACTGAGGCAATAGAAAGTAGTATAGATTATTTTAAAAGTGCCGTCACAGCTCCCTCTGATGACAGTGGGTCTTTGCTCCCCAATTGGTCTGGACACCCAATGCGAGGCCTGGTCCCAGAGCTCCACAGCTCAGGGCTCCTGGGAGCCAAAGCCCTCAAAGGTGAGCTGGTCCTGCACTTGACCTCTCCCCACCTGCTCTGGGCCGGCCCCTCAAGGTACATCTGCCTGGGATCCTGTAGCTCATCTTGCTTCTGGCCCCACCTGATGAGGCAGAGAGAAACTCCCAGGGGAAGTGCCCAGTTCTCCCCTGTGACGTTTTGGGAACCTGCTCTTCCCCTTCCTCTCGGCCTTGGCTCGCCCTGTTTATGTCCACAAACCCTCCCAGGGTGGGGCAGAGGCAGGTAACCAGCGGGAGAGGGCTCCTCAGCCCTGGGCCTGAATTTGGGGCCAAGGACACAGCCTGTGCCAGCCCAGGAGGAGCCCACAGTCCCGTGGCTTCAACGAGACTTTATCTTAGTCGAGTTTTCCCTAAGCAGAGCCTGAGACAAGTACCCACTTGGGAAGTGATCCCAGAAGGCACAGAGAAGGCACAGGAAGAGGCAGGGAAGGAGAGAAGCCAATATAAGGAGTGTTATCCGGGTGCCCGCAGCAGGCGACAGGAGCCCCATTCCTCTGAGACCTCAAATAACTTACAACATGCCTCCCAGACACGTCCATCTGTCCTAAGGAAGGAGGCTGGAACCTTTCTCCCCCATTCCTGACCCCTTTGGCTGCAGGATGTCCCCAGGGCTGTTAACTCCCTCACACTTGCTAACCAAGCCTGCTCCCTGCCTCCAGAGAGCCAGAGGGAGAAGATCTGAGAAGGGACCACCCACCCAGCTTCACCCCATCCCCCTCCCCAGCCTTGGCCTCTCTCCAGAGCTCTGGACCCATCTGACCATCATCCTCCAGATCTTTCCCTAGTATAGCCCCGTCTCAATCTCCATCCCAGTATCCCGAATATTCTACTTATCCCAAGCAGAACACATCCTCTGTTCCCTGAAACTGGCCCCCTGCTGCTCTATCCTCTCAGGCACTTCAGCCAGAAACTGGGCATCCCCAGCCTCCCCTACACCCCCACACCCAAGACCTACTGCCTCTACCACCCCAACTGCCCCCCCGTTGTCCCCTCCCCCATCCTCAAGTGGGGCCCAGCTCATCCAGACACCATCCTTGCCTCCTCACCGTCTCCTGGCCTCTGGTCTCCGCCTCCCCGATTCATCCTCTGACAGCCCTTGTCTTCCTCTTTCCAAAAGACAACTCTGGTCCTTCAGTGGCTCCCTGGTGGCCTCAGGCCAAACCCACACACAGAAGGCCACCGAGGGCCCTGCCAGCCTCTCCAGTCCCATGTGCATCTTCCCCAGGGCTGAAGTGCTGGTCGCTCCCCACCTGGGCCCCTGTCTCACCTCCGGGCCTTTGCTCCTGCCTCCCTCCTCTCGAAATGTCCTTTTCCCTGTCTCTCCTCCCTCCTTAACTCCTGTTCATTCTCTGACCCTCCAGCCTGGGCCAAAGCTTCGTGGACCCCATGGTGTGCGCTTCTCACAGGGAATGCTCATTTTAACCCATCCATTCCCACCCCCCACACCCCACAGGCCAAGAGCTCCAGGGGATGTAGTTCGGGCCTGGGTCATCCTTGTGCCCCAGCACCACCCAGACCAGGGCTTGACACTGAACAGGCCTCATGCTTGTCAGGACAGGAATCTAATCTCAGGCCTGGATTCCCCAGGTCCTCTGGAGCAGTGCCAGGCCCATCCCAGCCCCTGCCTGAGGCTAGCACGTTAGCTCAGGCTTCCCGACCAGGAACAGAGCCAGCCACCCCGCCCCAGGTCACTCCCTGAGTCTGGTCTCACCTTCTCCCCACACCCCTGCCAGCTCAGGGAGGGACTCAGGGGGTGGGGATCCCAGGAAGAGCCAGGAAGGATCCCAGCCCCTGCTGGCCCAGGCCTCAGCCCCTTGGGGTCACAGTCCCTGGCCGAGACCTCTCCCATCCAATGGCTGGATCTGGGGGAAGCCCAGAGCTGGCAGAAGTCTCCTCCCCACAACTCGAATTTGAACCAGGCCTCTTGCCACTTGTGGTCTGTGCCCAACTTCCCACCACAGCCACCTCCCAATAATTACACATATTTAATCATCCAATAGTTAAATTAGCTCCCTGGGCCTTGAGCTAGCTCCCCTGTGGGCTTCTCATTCCTGGAGGTGCCAGCATTTGTGTTTCCAGGGCCCGTGGGCCAGGGCCGTATGACTCCATGCAACTCAGCAAACTCTTGTGGAGAGCTCTCTGTGTGAACAAGAGGAAACATACCCCAAGAAGTAAACAGCAGGTGAAAGGGCCAGCCTACACAGCCTCCCGTCCCCACTGCACCTTAGGCCAGGGCGAGGAGGAGTTGTCCCTTCCCAGCCAGGCCCCTCTACCTGCCAGGCACCAGAAACTCATGGCCCAGAGAGGGTGAGAAACTTCCTTAAGGCCACAGAGCCCAGGACTGGAGATCCGGTTGGGGCCTTGGGAGTTGATGAAACATTTGCTGTCTGGTGGGTGCACCCTGATAAAATACACACAGCTCCTGCGCTCGTGAAGTTCACAGGTTGGTGTGAGAGGTGGCTGATAAACCGGAGGACAGACTCATTGATGCAGAAACGCAGAATGTGTGACAGTGCTAGGATGGGAGTAAGTGGGGGACAGGATGGGGGGGCACTGAGGACAGGAGGTCAGGGAGGGCTTCTCAGAGGAGCTGAATTTTAGCTGCAGCTCGAGAAAGAAAAACAGTGGCCATACAAAGGTTTGGGGGAAGAGCGTTCAGTCCAAGGCCCAGAGGTGAGAGCTAGCGGAGCAGTGGGCGGGAGAAGAGCCAGGAGGGAGGTGGAGCCCCCCCCCCCACCAGAGGTGAGGGGCATGAGCCTTGCTGAACGCCCTGGAGGCCTCTGTGACTGTTAAGCAACGAGGGGCCACGTGATCCAATGTACATTTCTGAAAGATCCTCTGGCAGCTGCAGGGAGGGTGCTTAGGGGGGCTGGTGGAGGCAGAGAGTCCAGCAGGGAGGCTGGGAAGTCCTCTGGGAGGGGATAAAGTGGCTCAGCTCTGGCAGGGAAGATGGCGAGAAGAGCGTGATTCAGGTGCATTTAGAGGGAGCACCTCCGTCCTCGCTTGGATGGGGAGTGTGGGCGGACAGAGAGGGCGGAATTGAGGCTGATTCCCAGGCTTCGGGTTTGAGTGGATGGAGTTGCCATTTACTGAGATGGGGAAGCCTGGGTAGGAGCCTGCTGAGGGGAAAAAGTCAAGAGTTCAGTTTTGGCCGAATTATACTGGAGAAACCTATTAGGTATCCAAGGAGACGTTGAAAAAATTAATACTTTTGCCAACACTTATTGAACACACTCTGCATCAGGCGCTAAGTGCCTTGTGTGTATTAACTCCTTTAAGAATCCCTTCGTCCACCCCTTGGAAAAGGTACTATTATTATGCCCATTTCACTGACGAGGAAACTGAGGCTCAGAGTAGGCTATTGTGTATAGAATGAGAAGAAAGCCAGGCAGAGCCCTAAGGAGCCCTCACGTCTCAAAGCCTGCAGGAAGAAGCCTCCAAAAGGGGGGTCTGGGCTTCCCAAAAGGGAGTTCTCCTGGGTCAGATGTTGCCAGAAGGCCACAGGAGAGAAGACAGAGATAGTGTCCAGGGGATTGAGACACAGAGCAGCTATAGCAGCCCACAGGCAGTGCAGCTGCAGGGGTTGGGGGGCGGGAGCTGGAGCGCAGGAGGTCCTAAGGGAGCGGGAGGAGGAGGTGGAAAGAGCAAGTGGTCTCACACTTTCCAGGAGCCAAGCCTGGCTGGTAGGGGCAGGAGAGAGGCAGGGGCAGCTAAGAGGGACTGAGGATCCCAGGACGCTGCCCTGCCCATCTGGGCTCAGGGACTCCAGCGATGTGCCAAAGAGATGGACACTTCAGAATAATACTTTCCTTGTTGCTATCTTCCAGCCGGCAGGGTGCCTGAGTCTTTGTTAGCGCTGAAAGCTCTCTCCTGCTGCAGCAACTCTCCAGTGGCCTGAGGACCGGGTCAGGGGAGAGAACAGTGACTCACTCCCACCTCTCTCAGCTCAGGGTGTTCCACACGGACTGGGCCCTGGTCAGAGCTGAGAGGGCTGTAGGGCGCCACAACATTCCCTGAGGACTGCGGGCCTGTCGGAGATGAGGAGGGCGGAGGCCTCAAATGCCAGAACAAGGAGAGTCTCTCCTGGCCGCTGGACCAGGCGCTCTCCAAGCTCACAAACTCGTATCAACGTTTCTCCCACCTCAGAAGTCCCTAGTGGGGAGACCAAGGCCTCAGCTGAGTCAGCCATTGCCCACAAGTGCATTCCTGGGATACTTGGGCCCAGAGTGGGGAAGGGGCTTGCCCAAGGTCTCATGCCACTTGGTCATCCTCTCCTTTCATCAGTGCCCCGGATGCTAATCTTCTGGCATTGTCACCTCCCCCCCAACTCCCCCACCACCCCCCACCCCCCCACCCCTGCGCAGAGGGCTTCCCTGACTCTCCTCCAGGCAGGGTTAGGGCCCTCCCCTGCAT
The DNA here is from genome assembly GCF_020826845.1 of Diceros bicornis minor. Classification (NCBI taxonomy): domain Eukaryota; kingdom Metazoa; phylum Chordata; class Mammalia; order Perissodactyla; family Rhinocerotidae; genus Diceros; species Diceros bicornis. Next base: position 22,752,744 of record NC_080758.1, read on the forward strand.
TCCCAGAGCCCCTCAGGCATGATATCACCAGGCTTGTCAGATAGTATAATTATCTGTCTGTGTGTCCACCTGCTCCACAGACTGATGGTCAGGGCCACATTTGATCCACCTTAGTGTCCCCAGTACCCGGCTGAGGGTCTGGACAGAGCGGGGGCGTGTGTGTGTTTGTTGAACGGATCTCAGCTGAACTGAACTGCTTGGGGCCTTGTGAAGGGCCACAGGCCTTGAGCCCTCTCTCGCCTGGGAGACAGACTGCCACGTTTCAGGTTCGGCATTTCCACCCAGCGGCCGTGTAGATGCAGAGGGCCCCTGAAGGGGAGGAAACCAGGAGGGGCATCAGGCTTCGCACCCTCGTTCTCCAGAGGAGGAAGCAGAAGCTTAGAGCAACGAAGGCACAATCCACGGGCCCACGGTCAGTGGGGTGAGTTATACTCAGATGGCCTTGGCCCTGCTCCATGGCTCCCCTTCCTTAAGTGATGAAGCCTCGGTTTCCTCATCTGCAAAACGGGGTTAGACCCAGCAGTCTCTGAAGGCTCAGCCGCCGTCCAGTTCTGTGAACTCACAGGCCCCAGGCCCCGAGGTGGGGGAGGAGAGATCATTCGAGAGGCTGTTTATCATCTGGTTGTACCCCCCTTGAGCTCTTGGAGCAGAACATTCCCTAGAAGCAGGGTGATTCATTCGCAGCACCATTTGCCAGTTCCAGAGAAAAGGCAGACCGTGGAATACATTCTGCAACTTTGAAAGAGGAGACAAAGAAATGTTAAGATGAAGTTTCTCTTTAGTGGACAGAAGCTGAAGGAGCTGGGACATAGGTATTTTTCCTCCCAGAGAGCCAAGCTTTTAGGGGAGGAAATTATCATGGCTGGAGCCCAATTCTCCCAAAACACAAGGTGGTGCTCTCTAAGAACATGAAGACAACACTGCTTTCTAAACAACTTGAGGGCTGAACCTGACAATAGCCACTCTCATGTTGACTGATTGGATGTGAGTTAAAACCAGTTAGATTGGCTGCTTTTGTTTTTCTTGACATTAATCCCCATCAGAACTCTATCAAGGGGAGGATGAGAAACTCATGCTTGCTCCTCTTAAATTAAGCAGAGGGAAGCCTGCCGAAAGTGTTGGAGGGTTCGGACATCTGGCGAGCCAAGAAGACACGGAGAGAGGTAACAAGAGAGTCTGGTGGGGTCTTGGGGGCAGCATGGTTTAACTGCAGGAGAGTGAATGGTGAACCTCCACAACTCACAGAAAATCCTCCTGGAACTACTCTTGCAGTACAAAGACAGAGGAAAGATCAGTCTCTCATTTTGAAGTCTTCTTTAACATGAATGTTATACTCAACTCTTTAAAAATTGTACTTTCAGCTCCCAACCCCTAGCTGGGCACTAGTAGGAGTGAGCTTGACTTCTTTGCCCAGATGACAATGTATGATACAAGAAGAAAGCTCCAGAGATCTGGGTTCTAGTTCGATTCTGATTCCAAAGGGCTAAGTGGCATTGAGCATGTCTCCAGCCCTCTCTGAGACTCAGTTTCCCCATCTGTAAAATCTTAGGGAAGAGAATGGGTTGAGGGAGAAGAGGGGACCCTTGAGGCATGAGTTTTGGAGTCATACTGCCTGGGTTCTAATCTCATTTTCCTAGCTGTGTGCCCTCAGGCAAGTTGCTTAACCTTTCTGAGCCTCAGTTTTCTCATCTGTAAAGCAGAGACAATAACATCTATCTCATGGAATTTGCTGACGTTAAATGACATAATGTATACAAAGCACATAGCTTAGTGCCTGGCCCGTAGGAAAATTTTTTATTATATAATTTTTTCTCTATTTTTTATGTAATTTACACATAGTGAAATGTTCCGATCTTAAGCAATTTTGATGGATATCAATATCTGCATATCTAGATATAGAACATTTCAATCGCCCCAGAAAGTTTTCTCATGCCCCTTCCTAGTCAATCCTTCTCCCAGGAACAACCACTGATCTGATTCCTATCACCCCAGGTTAGTTTTGTCTGTTTTAGAACTCTGTATGAATAGAACCAGACAGTGTATAGGTATTTGTGTGCGTGTGGGTATGTTTGTCTTTTTTCACTCAACATGATCGTTTTGAGATTGATTCATATTATTGTATGTAAGAGTAGATTGTTTCTCTATAGTGTGTGCTATTTCATCGTATAAATACACTACAGTTTATCCCTTCTACTGTTGATGAGCATCTGGGCTATTTCCAGTTTTTGCCTATCAAGATTAAAGCCACTATGAACATTCTAGCTAGGAGTGGAACGCTGGGTCATAAGGAAGATGTACACTGAGCTTTTTAAAGAAACTCCAAAACAGTCTTCTGAAGTGGTTGTACCACTTCACACTCCCACCAGCAGCGGATGAGAGCTCCAGCCACTCCATATCCTCCCCAACATTTGCTGTGGTCAGCCTTGGTGATTTTAGTCATTCTGGGATCGCTCAGTGGTTTTCATTTGCATTTCCTTGATGACTAATGAAGTCCTTTCATGTGCTTATTTAGAATGTTTTTTAAGGTAGTTCCTCTCCCCTTGCTGCCATGTAGCTTTCAATCTCCATGACTTGAAGGACTATTGAATAAATGAGAAAGGGAAACACTGATGGCAAAATACACTAGAAATATAAAGAGCTCTGCAAAGACAAAAGCAAGCCTGAGCCCAGCCCTGGAACCCTCCCTTAACCTTGGGGGCTGAGGACGTGCTTGTCTTCCCAGGAAGCCAAGATCATGGCTGACTTGAGGTCAGAACGTTTTAATGATAAATTTGTCCCTGATTGAATGATCCTTTTCACTACTACCATTTATAAACTACCTACTATGCTCCAGGGACCTTATATACACACAATATGTCTAATTTTTACAGTAGCCCAGCAAGGTTGTTGTATGATCTCCATCTGGTGGACTCTGAAAATCAGAGACGTGAATTCTTTTGCACACCACACAGCAACATCTCCAGGGATCCAGATTCAAAACACAATTGTCTGGCTCCAAAATCTCATTCACCAAGTTGTCTCCTCCTCTCCCCCCAAAAAATACGCACACACACACACATATACGTAATGGAATGTTATTCAGCCATAAAAAGAAATGAAGTGCTGATACATGCTACAACATGGATGAACCTCAGAAACATCATGCTAAGTGAAAGAAGCCAGACATAAAAGGTCACATATTGTATGATTCCATTCATACGAAATATCCAGAATGCGTAAATGTATATCTATAGACAGACAGCAGAGGGGTGGTTGCCGGGGGCTGGCGGGAAAGGGGAATGTGGAGAAACTGCTTAATGGGTATGAGGTTTTCTTTTGAGGTGAGAAAAATGGTTTGGAACTAGATGGAGGTGGTGGTTGCACAACATTGTAAATGTAATAAATGCCACTGAACCCTACACTTTAAAATGGGTAATTTTATGTTAAGTGAATTTGACATCAATAAGATTAAAAAAAAAACCTCCACCCCCTAGAGTCTCTTCTTCATTGTCGAGCATAATTTTACCATTACTGATTTACTCCTTTGAGTAGTGAAGCCTCCAGTACCTGGACCGGATCTGTTCTCCACCAGAGAACCTCTCCTTGAGAATTTCAGGGCAGAAAGGGAGGAAACAGCAGCATGATGCTGAGCGTGAGCACTGGAGTCAGGCTGCCTGAGTTTACTTCCAGACACCTCCATGTCCTCGTCTGTGAAACAGGAATGATAATGTCACCAACCTCATGGGGTTGCCGTAAGGACGGAACAAAATCATGCATGTAAAGTATCTGGGCACATGTAATGGACACACCAGGCTGTATTGTTAGGGCAGGCCACCTTCTCCCACTATCATCCACGCCACAAATACTTATTGATCACCTACTTTGTGTGCCAGGCACTCTCCTAGGCCCTAGGGATTCATCTATATGCAAGTACAGCAATAACATTCCTTTCTTCTTGGAGCTCACCTTCCAACTGGGGTAAAAGATAACAGACAAAGAAAGTAAAATATGTAGTATGTTAGATGGTGGTATATGCTAGGGAGAAAAAATAAATGAGGGATGAGAAATAGGAAGTTTCGGGGAAAGGTTACAATTTTTAAAAAATTTTATTGAGGTCATATTGGCCTCATACATATTGTGTACATTTCAGGTGTACATTTTTATATTTCAGTTTCTACATAGACTGCATCATGTCAAAAGGTTACAGTTTTAAAATCTTTTATTTTTTTTAATTTTTTTTTTTTTGTGAGGAAGATCAGCCCTGAGCTAACATCCGTGCTAATCCTCCTCTTTTTGCTGAGGAAGACCAGCTCTAAGCTAACATCTATTGCCAATCCTCCTCTTTTTTTTTCCCCAAAGCCCCAGTAGATAGTTGTAAGTCATAGTTGCACATCCTTCTAGTTGCTGTATGTGGGATGTGGCCTCAGCATGGCTGGAGAAGCGATGTGTTGGTGCGCGCCTGGGATCCGAACCCGGGCTGCCAGTAGCAGAGCGCGTGCACTTAACCGCTAAGCCACGGGGCCGGCCCGAAAGGTTACAATTTTAGATTGGGCGGCCAGAGAAGGCTTCCCTGAGTGATGACCTGAGGGAAGTGAGGTGTGTTCATTTCCTTCCGCTGCTGTAACAAGTTACCACAAACTTAGTGGCTTAAAACACAAATGTAGTATTTTAGAGTTCTTGAGGTCAGGAGTCCAAAATGCGTCTCACTGGGCTAAGATCAAGGTGTTGGCAGAGCTGTGTTCCTTCTGGAGGCTCTAGGGGAGAATCCATCCCATCTTTTCCAGCTCGTAGAGGCTGCCCACATTCCTTGGCTCATGGCCCCACATTACTCCAATACTCTGCTTCTGTCATCACATCTCCTTCTCTTTGACTTTCCTGCCCCCTCTTTTCCTTATAAAGACCTTTGTGATTGCATTGGGCCCACCTGGATAATCCAGAATAATCTCCCCATCTCAAGATCCTTGATTTAATCACATCTACAAAGGCCCTTTTGCCATGTAAGGTAAAATAGTCACAGGTTCTGGGGATTAGGACATGGACATCTTTGTGGGGCCATTATTCTGTCTACCACATGAAGCATAGTATCTAGAAAAAATGGGAACAGCAAGTTCAAAGGCCCTGAGGCAGGGGTTGCCTGGCACGTTTGAGGAAAATGGAGGCCAGTGAGGATGCAGTAGAGTGGCCAGGGGGGGTGATCTCTCACGGGGTCGGAGAGGTGAAGAAGGTGGGGTGGCTCTTGCAGACCTTGTGGGTCCCAATGAGGACTTGGCCTTCACCTGAGTGAGATGAGAGCAGGTGCGAGATGTGATCTTGCAAGTTTTAACAGGATCCCTCTGGCTGCTGTATCGAGGACAGACTATCCATGAGGAGGCTGCTGCCATCTCCAGATGAGATGATGGGGGCTGGACCATGGTAGTAGAGGGAAGTGATGAGATGGGTCTCATTCTGGATGTTGAAGGTTGAATCACAAGGAACCACTTAAAGGTCAGAAATGGAGAGTCACACAAAGAGGGGGGAATCAAGGATGACTCCAAGGTTTTTGGCCTGAACTGGAAGAAATAAGACACTCTTTAGGGTGGGGAATACCACAAAAAGATCAGACTTGGGGCTGCTGGTGAGATCAGGACTTTGCTTTGAGATGCCTGTTTTTATCCAAATGGAGATACTGAGCAGGAAGTCAGATATATGAGTCTGGAGTTTAGGAGAGTGGTCTGGAGGGATTCGTATGGGAAACAGCAGCACATAGGTGGGATTTAAAGCCATGAGCCTGGAAGAGATCTCTGAGGCACTGCGTGCAGAGATGAAAGGACCGAGGACTGAGACCTGAGCCCCTCTGATGATGAGGAACAGTGATGGAGGAGGAAAACCAGCTGGGGGTGGGGTCCTGGAAGCCAAGAGCGCCAGGTGCTGCAGACCTCATCCAGAGTAAGTGCGCAAGGAGGGGTTGAGGGAGCACAGGATGCCCACTCTTGCTTTCCAGGGGCTGTTCTCTGGCAAACAGTCTCCATGGGAGACAATTTAAGGAGTCAAACCTAGTGAGGCAGCCCTGCTCCTGAGCCAGAAGCTCTCCCTCCGGGAAGCTGGAATGGATCTGCTCTGGAGGTCTGGCCCCTATGCTCCCAGAATCATTTCCCTCTGCTCTCAACTCCAGCTGGGCCTCTAAGATTCAGCTCAGTTACCTCCTCTATGCCAGGTGCTGTGCTGACCCCCCTCTACCCAGCTCCCACAGCGTCTGCTGCTCCCGTTGGGAGAACTCCCCACACCAAGCCTGTTTACACGTCTCAGTCTCCCACTAGGCTGGGCGCGCTCTGGGTTTCTGGGAAGCTTCCTTATTTCTGCATCCCCAATGCCTAGAATGGCGCAAGGCATCTAAGACTCGCAGTAAATGTTTATGAAGATAGACTCAGCAGAAGTCCCTTCTCCAGCTAGTGTCCGGCCCCGCCCAGCCCTTCATTATGCAGAAGCGCCAGTCCCTAGACTCCTCCAGAAACCAAAGGTGCTGCGAGATCCTGCCCCGCCCTCTGCAGCATGGCAGGGACCCTCACAGCACCTCACCTATTGACACTGGCTGACCATTTGCTAAATACCAAGGAAAGGGCCGTGGACTTGGGTCCAAGTACGAGTTCCGGCATTCTCAACTAGTCAGGACATCAGTCTCCCATCTCTAAAATGGAGATGATACACACTATCCTTGAAATCACTCCTCATCAGTTGTGACAACATTTGGGAAAGCCTAAGTGTTTGGCAAACTGTACGCCAGCCGGGCAAATCGGAGGTAGGTCGAGGCCTTTCCTTGGCAGCTGATTCTGGGCACGTGACTGGACCTGTGTGTCCCACCCCATGCCACGTGAGGCCTTCTACTTGGTTTTCTCAAGCCACTCTGAGGACAAGCAGCATCTTCCTCAGGCAACAGGAACTGAGGAACGAGTGGGGTCTGGCCCCAGTGGAAACATGCATGGACGTTCGCAAGTGTTTCCAGTGACTAAGGGCCACACGAAGCAGCTGGCCAGACCCTTCTTGACACTTGTCCCAGAATGGCTCAGCCTGCAGAGCTGCCCCCACTCTGGACATCCTCGGCCCCACTGTCCCACTTCTCTACCCCCAGGGCAGGGACCCAGCCTCCCCCTTTCCCTCAGCAGCAGGCAACACACAGGAGGTTCAGCAAGCAGGGCAGTTTATTGATGTTTACTTCCCCAAATAATTTTTCCTCACTGGCCAGGGGCTGAAAAAACTGGGGGCGTGTGTGTGCGCACGCACGTGTGCGTGCAGGGAGGGTGTACAGGTGGAAGCCAAAAGGCACATCTTGAATGTGCTGTGATGGGTTGAAAAGAGGTTGGTCTGAGATTGACAAGCCCCCATTTCAGAGGCTCAGAAAGTTTGGGCCCAAAAACATGCCCTCATTCTGCCAAATCCCTTCCATCTGCCGGAGGAGAACCAGGCATTACCTGGGTCTTCTGCCGGGTCTCACACCAGGCATCTTTCAGACCTGGCTGTCCCACTAGTGGGACCACTAACATTGCAGTGGTCATGCGTCTCGACCTAAACAAACGGGGAGGCTTGGCCTGGCTCCACGTGTACAAGCAGAGACAAAGGTGACTGATGAGCAGATGTGCGGTGCACAGATAATGGGAGACGGCAGTGCTTGTCAGTATCAGATGATGACGCTAAAATGTAGTGTAAACCCACAAGGTGGGTGACTAAAGGCTGGACACAGTGATTAAGTAAGAAAACGTAACTCTGTGAGCTGACCCGACTTCTGAACAGACAGACTTCCAAGACAGTCTCTGCTCACAGGGTGTTTCCATCCCCTTGGCCCTAAACCGTCACGGAAACAGAAGGAAGAGGAAGTGGTGGTCTGCCCAGATGGGGCGGGGGGCTGTCATGATTGTCCAGACCTCTGTGGCCAGAGGGCATCCCAGCCAGACCCTGAGCCTGGGCGGGAGCGAGGGAAGGGGACACTGCGCCCCCAGAGGGCTGTCCCCAGGCCCTCGCCCCGCCCGCGCGGCTCTGCAGGCTGCCTCCTCTACCGCTTCTTCTTGGCCTCCTTCTTGAGCCTCTTGTTGGTGGAAGGAGCAGTAGCCTTGGGCTTCCTCGTCGTCTCCGCGCTCCTGGACTCAGATGCTGCTGCCTCCTGTGTGGTGAGTGAAAGAAGAGTCCTGCTTAGATGAATCACACCTGACACCAGCAAAACGAGATCATGTCTGCAGGGACTTTGCAAACTGAAGCATGCCACAGAAACACGGGACAGAAACCATCATCGCTGGGACCCAGAATCCTCATGTATGCAGGCTGCCCCTGGGAGCAGGGCAGTTCTCAGTGAAGAACAAGGAAGGAGGCCCCAAGGAGAGGGGGTAGCCTGTAGAGTCTCACAGGCCTGGGTGGAATCCAGGCTCCTCTAAGTGACCTCGTGGGCTACTCACTTCCCCTTTCTGCGTCTTGGTCTACCCACCTGTGAAGTGGAAAGAGTGATACACGTCTTGGAGGGCTGATGTAAGGAGGCAAAAATGCATGGAAAGCACCCAGGAAATGTCGCTGCACCCAGCGGCTGGCTGCTCACCCTGTGCAGGGACTGGGCAGAACTAGGGTGAGGAGCTGGCTGTGGGGCAGACCTACTGTGGCTTGCACTCCTTCTGGCCCTGCTGTCCTCCTCCTCCATTCAACCCACAGAATGCCCGGGCTGGGAGGGGTGGGGCATGCCAGCCGGCAGGTGGGCAGCCACCACACTGTGTTCTGTGGGGCCTGGCAGAGGGCAGCCTTGGGCAGAACTCCAGACCCTCCCTATGGCTGGGGCGGCTCCAGGCTTTATCTGTCGTGTACACTGTGATTTGTTCCCTGTAAGATTTGGTTTAAATGAAGGTCCTGCTGCTAAAAAAAGGTTCAAAACTGCAGGTCCAGCTCTGGCCTTCACTGTGCTGATAAAGAGACTGGACCCTGGGGAGGGGACTTGGCCTGCCCCAGCCACCAAGGCTCAGGTCAGAGAAGAATCAGGAGGGGACTCGGTCCTGTCGAGTGTCCCCTCCCTCCGGGGTGATCAATCACACTGTGCCACGGCCAGGCAGGACATTAGCGAGGCCTGTCGAGCCCAGAGAACACTGACCACAGCCCCCGGGCCTCGTCCGGCCCACAGGCAGACTTCACTTGGCCTGCAGTGTTTATTTTTAAGAATTTGAGCCAACTGGGAGATTTCCCACTCAATCTGGATTCCTTGAAAACTTTAAACATCTGGTGACACCAGCCCCAAACCCCCTCATGGAAGAAGTGGGCTGAGCAGTGGCCGCCCCCTTATTCAGATGCCCACGCCCCTCATGGCCCTGCCACCCCAGCACTAGAGTAAGAAAATGTTTCTCGGTATCTGTGTTCTTTTATTAAAAATGGAAAAACAAAAAGCAGACTAAGAATACTAGTGGGGAGCATACTTTTTCTGGAAGAGAAAACTATTTCCTCGTGTTTAATTGGCCAACTCCCAGCTTCCAGCTTGCTTTACTCTCTACCCCTCCCTGCTCCTGTCGGCCCCTGGCGCAAGCCTCAAGCCTCTGTCAGACAGAAGAGGCAAGACCACGGTTGGGGAGAGGCGGTCTCCACCTAAGGCCCAGTCCAGAGGTCTGTCAGTTCTCTCTCATTGGCCATCACTGTCTCCTCTCCATCCTGCCAGCCTGTCAGCCGGGAGACCACATGTAAAGGCCCAGTCCAGTCCCAAGCACCCACGGATGATCTTCCCAAGATAAGGAGGGCATCCCCCCCATCGGCCAGGTCTCTGATTGCAGCTCTGGACTCCCCCCAGCCTGTCCCCTTGTACTGATACTGTTTACGTAACTTAGCAAAAAAGAAAAAAAGTCCACTAGAAAAACAAACAAAACAATACCTCAGAGGGGCCAGTGTGTCAAGTGCATAGGCTGACGGCTGCAGAGCCCAGCAGGAAGGCTACTGTTTAAGGCAAACCCACAGGGCACATTGCCTTCAGAGACCCAGGAAGCTGGAAACCGGCTCCAACGCAGTACCTGTGAGGCCAGTGGAAACCAGTCGGCCCCGAGGGCCCTGGGCAAACAGGGCCGGATTAGACGAATGGTTTACGCACAGGGAACTTGCTGAGGCCTGCCGGGACCTCCAGGTCGGAGTTCCCTCTGAGCTCAAAGCTGGGTGCCTTCTCCGGTTTCAGTGGGGGCCGGTTCAGAATCCACAGAGAGAGTGATACCCAGCTGCCATCCCAAGGGCCTCCCTCTCTCTACAAACCCTCTCTCAGGCGCCTCATCCTTTCTGGCACCTCCCAGACCTCTCTCCTGATCCAGCTGTCTGTCAAATGACTGGGACTGGCACCTCCCAGGCACTTGTAACTCAGTCGAGCAGACCAAACACGGCCCCTTCTCCAGCACGCCCGGCCCTCCTCCCCAGCCCCAGGCAGAGCAACCAGAGTCCCAGTGACCCCACTCTCTCCCTCCTCCCCACTGTCCAGTCAGTCACCAGGTCCTGTTGATTCAACTTCCTCTACCTCTTGACTCGGCCACTCTTGCTAGCACCCAAGTCCCTACTTCAGTCCCCCCACTGCCAACTGACCTCCCTGCTCTCTCTATGCCATTCCTCACGCACTTGCCAAAGAATTTTTCTAAAATGCAAATCCGCCCACCTTAAACCTTCCAGTGGCTTTCCATCACCACAGCCTCATGTCCCACACCTAGGATGGCATTTAAGGAGGCCACCTCTCCAGCCTCCTCCGGGCTCTTTTCCACCCCCAAAACTGGGTCAGGCCCCACGGCTTCCCCTGGTCACCCCTAACAAGAGGAGCACCCTGCTTTCCTATGCCATCCAGCAAACTCCTCCTCATGGTTTGGCCCAGCCAAGAACACACTCCTACTCACTGGCTAGCCTCCTTCTCTGCTCCTCACCTCCAGCAGGGTACATCCCCTCCTCCACCCCTACCTCTCAGGTACCCGGGAAACTTATAATGCCACTGTTATTTTACTATAGTTACATGTTCTCATGTTGGTCTTCCCTACTAGCCTCTGAGCTCCTTGGAATAGCTTCAACTGTTGCTGAATGAATGAATGAATGAATGAAATGAAGGATCAGGCAAGATCTCCTATAACCATGGGAACTTCACTCTTGTTTACCATCACGAAAATATATCAGTTAAGACTAGGCCTCCCTTTTTCCATGGGCACAAAGGACACAAGGAGATTTTAAACCCAATATACATCCATAAAGTATGGATAGACATAGCCACCAATAACAACAACAACAACAACAACAATAATGACAGCTGCTAATATTATTTACAACATGCCAGGCCCTGTGCTACATGGTCTGGACATACTTTAGCCTCACAAAGTGCCACAATGAGCCCATTTTATAAACGAAAGAAGAGAGACTCACAAAGGTTATGTGACTTGCCTAAGGTCCCCGCTGGTGAGCAGCAGAGCCAGGATTTGAACCTAAGCTCTTAATGGTTATACGGCACACCTCTCCCACGTTCCTAGGACCTCAGGACTAACAGAGACTGAGAATCTGAGTTAACTGTGAAATCTACTTTCTATTTAGCAGCCCCTGGAACCACGGGCGACTACGGAACGACAAGAATAGCTTGTTCTAGAGTCTACCGGTGGGTCATTCACAACCCTCTCGTTTGTGACTCAGGTTCTCTCAGGAGTCAGGACAGTGGGTTAGTGCGCCTCGAGTCATGCTTTATTTTCCACAGTTGAGAGCGGCTCTCTGTGGGTGTGTGTAGGTATCACCGCCATCAAGTCATCTGAAGGTGTTATCTGTCTCCTCATCCCGGACCTCCTCCTCTCTACCGGACCTCCTCCTCTCTTCCCATCTCAGGTTTTGGCCTCATCACCCACCCAGTTAACCAAGCTAGAACCCCCCGAGTCATTTCTGAGTCCTCGCCATTCCCTCATGCCCCCACATCCAATCTGTGCCCAGGTCCTGTCCATTCTACTTTCCACGGGGCTCTCAACTCCACCCGGTCCCCTCTGGACACACACTACTGTGCCGGTTCAGACCACGGTCTCCTCCTGGCCCTCTCATTGTAGCAGCCTCCCCCAGGGTTTTATCACCATCTGCCACATTGCTTTCAGTCTGTTCTCCTGAAACAACAGTCTTGACCATGTCTGTTTTCTGCTTTAAACTGTTTTCTGCTTTAAACATGCTGCTGGTTCCCTCGTCATACAACACAAATTCCAAGAGCCTCCGTGTGCCCTTCAGGGCCATTCCACCCCAGCCTTGGCCCTGTCTACCGGCATGCCCCCTCGTGCAGCCCACTCTCTGTTACTCTGGGCTACTGGGCAGCTGGTATCGCCCCGATACTCTGTCCCCTTTCATGCTCTGCACAGGTGCTCGGCATTCAACAGCTATCTATGTGCGCCCAGTGCATGCAGGTTCCATGCCGGGCACCACGGGGTAATGAAGAGAATGCATATTTAGTGCTGTGCACTATGTGGGTGCTTCATAAACCTCAGCTCGCTGCACCTCCCATCAATCACCCTGATGAGCCAGACACAGTGAACCCCATTTTACAGGTGAGGAAACTGAGGCTCGCTGAGACTCCGTGACTGGCCCAATGGGGCATAGTCGCCTACCCCTAAGCTGCAGGAAAGCAAAGGCAGCTGTTACACACATGATTCAGATGCTGGGGTCCTAGCCACACAGAGCTGTAGCTCCAAATTCCTGGCTGGCAGGAGTAACTCTGAATGAATGGCTGACTTTTCATTTCTCCTCAGATGCACGTTGCCAATACAAGCCAGGCAGATGGCAGACTTCAGACGCCTCAGCCCCATCTTTAAATCTGGGAACACCTCGCCTCCTCTGAAGCAAGTTTTAAGTACCCTCAGCAATCACACTGTTGGGAGTAAAAGAAAACCTCCCCGCCAGGTGGTTCCTGGGTCTGCAGAGGCATCCTCTGTGTACACGGGCCTCATCAATAATGAAGCAGCTCCACAGCCGCTTACGAGGCCAGAAAATTGCTGCTATTCATCAGATTCAAATAATCGAATCTGTGCCACAATGCATCAAATCCCTTCCAGCACAGAAAGAGCACAGAACTTTATAATTTCCACCACACAGTGCAGTGTGGATTCAGTCTGATAAATCAGGACAAAACGTCATTTAACACAGACTGGAACTGTTCTTTCCTTCAAGATAGTCCAGGGAAAGAAAACCGCTATGCTATGCTCAGGTAGCCTCACGCACCTTATCTCACCTGATCCTCAAGCGCTCTGTGGGTCGGGCATGAACGCCCTCCTTATGCTCAGGACACGGGCTCAGGGAGAGGAAGGGCAGCCGGCACTCAGGCCAGGTGTGCCTAGTGCTGGAGTTCCTGCTCGTCCCGCTGTGCACTCTTGCCCGAGGCCCCGGGCAGAGTGGAGCTGAGAGGACCTTGCAGAGGTGGAAGTAACACCGGCCTTGAGTGGAGGAAAGGACCAGCTGGAAGAGGGAGCGAGGGAGGCCAGCCACGCGGGCTCAACAAGGCGCAGAGAGACAGAGTCCAGGACGCGCCTGGCGGGCGAGGGGAACTGTGATTAGAACAGCCTCAGAGCTCATTCCAGACACAACTCAGCACGACTGCTGGTCCTCCCCACTGGCTGGTCTGTGGCTCCTTGTGTGTCCAGCCATCTCTCCCACGAGCCGGTACACATCTGGAGACCACGTTTATACCTTCACCCTGCCCACCACATGGCAATCTCTCAGACAGCTTGTTAAGCAAAAAACACCCTGCTGCCCAATTCAACTGCAAACTCCTCCCAAGTTTAAAAAAATGCAGGGCAGAACTGCAAAGCTGGTTCTGCAGCCTGTCTCCTGAGGTGTTGAGAATGGGTATACACCTGCCCGAGTTAATTATTTACCATGGGAGCCTTCACTGGCAATCAGGGGCTTAGTTTAAAATCAAGACCCTCATGCAGAATTTTCCAACAGGGTCTTCAACTTCTAGGCCACCACCCCGCTGTTCCCAGGAAGGCCCCATCCTTGTCAGGGCTCCAAACACTATAGGGCTTTCTGGTTGAGAGTGAAGTCTACGTGGGCATCACACTGAAAGCCATCACTCTTGCCACCAATTCTGGTGAGTTCTCCTCCACCGGATCACAATGCTGGGCACCAGTTATCTCTGTCTGCCCAGCACCCTCTTTCCATTGGGGCCCTGCCCTTTCCCATCCCATGTGGTTCTGGCGAGACTCTCAGTCACTGTAGCCACAGGAGTGGCCAGTTAAATGTGGCGTGGCAGAAATGGTACCCAGTGCCCCTTCCCACCTACGGGGCAAGTTACAAGCATGTGGCCAAGCAGAGGCCTTCCATGAGTTTGAAAGTGAGCACAGGCAGAGAAATGGCTTCTCTTGCTTGTAAATCATGAGTGATAAGGATGCAGACAGGAGCTGCTGCAGCGATCTTTCTGACACATGGTAAGGGCCTAAGAATGAAGTCAAAAGTCACAGGAAAGCCAGGAGAGGGAGAGACAGACAGAGCCCTGAACCCAGCTCTGCCTCGAAATGCCCAGTTCTAAGAGCCAACACAGTTTTTTTCTGGGGAAACTGCTGGAGCTGAGTTTCTGAACTTTCAACAGAAAGAGTCCCCATTAACAGAAGAAGAGAGGGTGGCAACCCACAAAGACAGCGGAATGGAAGCAAAGGTACCTGCCAAGGGGCTGGCAGCTGGCTGGGGAGATGTGACATAAACATAGGAGGAGATGAGAACAGTCAGCACTTAAACTACCGGAGAGTTTATGATTAATCCCCAGATGAACTATTACTATCTGCTCCATGAGTCGCTGAACTAAAAGTCAACACCCACTTGCTTAGGGTGGCCTGGATCAACATTCTGTGCAGACACTGATCCAAGAGAGGCTCGGGAGTGAGCTCAGGCAGGCTTTGGGAAGGCGGGGAGAGGGGCTCCCTACCTTTACCTCCTTGTTACCCACTCTGTCAATTCCTAGAATTTGACTGCCACCTCATTGAACTACTGCACTCCACTTTGAGAAAAGCTATAGACTGTCTTCCCAGAAAATGTGCCCAAGCATAAAAACATCACATTTTTGTACACAATTTCAGGGAGCTCACAGACTTCTGAAGCCCTTCTAGGGATCCCCTAGGGATCCAGGACCTCCCTACTAAGAACTTTGTTCTGAAACCAAACTGCAGGAGAGCAGCCTGAACAGGGCATCAATGTCAAACTCAGCAGCTTTTCTTCAATCGCTCAGTTGTCCTCAGTGCCCAGTCTCTGTGGGGACTGGGTTTCACATGTGCGCTCCTTGAACCACTCAGTGGTTTTCCGGGAGACCACAGTCTCCCAGTCCTCTGCCCACTGCTCTGCCCCGTCTCCTGAGAGAGAGAGAGGAAGGGAGACTCCAGCTTTGTCCGCACAACACTCCTGCTCCTGGGGGAAGTGACCTTCCCCTCCACCCCTAGAGGCCACTCCACAGAACCCTCCCTTCCCCCACACTGGCCACTGCGGTCCCAAGCTGGGTCAACTACAGTTCCTTCCCTGGGGATTCTGGAACTGAGACCAAGCAGGAAGGCAGCTTCTGGATGCTGCAGCTGAGTGATGTAAACTCTGGGAGCTGTTAGTTGCCATGTTTCGTCTTACCACAGGGACAGCCAACAGAGGAAGCAGGGCCCCAGTAAGAGAAGTGAAAGACAGGAGACAGCACGGGAGGCAGAGGAGATGCAGA
The DNA here is from genome assembly GCF_020826845.1 of Diceros bicornis minor. NCBI lineage: Eukaryota > Metazoa > Chordata > Mammalia > Perissodactyla > Rhinocerotidae > Diceros > Diceros bicornis. Next base: position 22,768,375 of record NC_080758.1, read on the forward strand.
TGGTGAGTGACCGGGTCTCAACCTCTTCCCCGCTCTGGGACAGCACCTGCATCTTTTCAACATATCCACACTGCACAGAAGCTACTTCAAGCAGGTTGAGCATGTCTCGAGTTCAGGCCTTTCCTGAATCTTAATTTCCCTTGAAAAACTCAGCAACTCATTCTTAGGGTTTCAAGAAATAATGCTACGTTGATAAAAGAATTCCCAGGTCTCTATCCCCAACTTCTCACTGGCTCTTCTTTGACCACTTGGAAGTCTTGCTATTATTTCAAACTTATACATGTAGAACTGAATATCTCCTGTCCTCCTAAAATTGGTTTGTGGTTCAGGGACCAGTGGCTGCATAACAGAATCACCTGGGCACTTTAAGAAAATACTGATCCAAGTCTTCAGAGAACAACTAAATCAGAATCTCTACGAGTGCAGCCCAGGCCCCTGAACATTCTCCCGGTGGGTGCAGCCAGATGGAGAATCTTGGATCAGCCCAAGGATGGGCAATTTGTGCTACCACCACCCCCTAGCCCCTTGCTCATGGCAGACACCACTAATCAATTTCCTTACTCTGGAGCCTAGAAGCAGCCCCAGAATTCTTTTCACCATGGCCACTACACAATCAATCAGCCTTGGCAAGAGGTGAAATGTATCTGCATCCTGGACTAGACAGAAATGGTGTAAGGATCTACCTTCTTATATTTTAGAATCTAGCCTACAAGAAAACGCTTGGATTAACTGTGGCCCAGGCCTCAATCAGGCTCAAACAAACCTTTGTTTTCTCGCGTCTTAGTTTAATGAGCTATCAATGAGAAAACGTTCTCATTTGGCTTAGGGTTCTAGGGACTTTGGTTGTGATTTTACGAATTGGCTCTTGCTCCTACTATGAAAAGGAAGGGGGTGGGGTGGGAAGCATTTGTATGTGTTCCTTTTTCCTTCCCTGATTACCCCCAAAAGAGCTTTCAAATAATCTGCTAAGTATTGAAGTACTGAAGTCATAAACTAGTTGCAAAAAATCGGCTTACTGGAACAACAGGAAAGACATTCTTTTGCCTTTCAAAGGCTTTCCCATCATCTGGAGCCAAAAATATTATCTTCTGACCCAAAAAGCCACTAATAAACCTCATTTCCATAGGCCAGGCGAGAGGGATGATTTTGCCCTAAGCAGAACAGCAAAGAGAGCAATTGTTGTCTGGGTGCCCCCCCACCTCCTGGCACCCTCCACTTCCAGGTACCTCCCTCCTGCCCTTGGGCTGCCTGAGGTCCCCACAGGCTGTCCCCATTCCCACAGGCTCCCTTCCTCCCTAAGAGCTCCCCAGCCCCAAGTTAAAACCCCCTTCTTCTGCCCTCCCCATCCAATTCCAAATCCCATCTAGCTGCTGGGCACAACCTCTAAGAGAGGGTGAGTCTTAACACTCATCCTCTCTTTGTAAGACTGTTCACACACAGAATACTGTGTTTCCTTTCTGTTTATTTAGGAGTTTGGGGAGTAAGAGAAGGCTGCCTTATGGGGCATCCAGAGGAAAGCTAGCGTGGAATCCCTGCGTATTTGGGGGCCATTTGCTGGCATGATGCACCAATAAAAAGTTAAATTAATGGTACTGTATTTTTTGCCACTGATCCATTGAAAAACCAAAAAAAGAAAAAAGCTAAAACAGTAAGCTTCCTTTATGAAGACACTTCACTTGTGTGAGCCTTATTCCCCTAAACTGCAAGATAAATTAAAATGAGATGTTATATACTATATTTATATTTTAAAAGATGAGTTTTTTGTCCCAAATTAACATCCAAATGGCAGAGAAGGTGAGGGGAGGAGGAATGAAGGCATATATTGGACTCTTTGTCAATTCCCTGCCTCAAAAGACCTCAACCCATTGCGCCACTAAAAACCTCAAAGAGATGGGTAAAGGGCACCCCTTTTCCTCAAAGTTTGCTAAACTGACCCAGGCCTCTGTGGCTAGCCTTGAAGGGTTAAGAACACAACAGGAGGTGTGCAGCAGCTCTCCAAAAGGCCACACACCTCTGACACTACATCTCCGCCTATAAAACAAGAACATTCATCACCTCTCTCCCTCGGGACTCTTAGCAGGCTTCATCAGTGGCCAATGACAATAAAAATGTTTGTTATTTATAATAGCCAATAGCAAGCCGTGTCTGTGAGGACAGAGCCCCAGAGCACAGGGATTATGTTTTTAGAGTGTGATACAATTGTGGGTGGAAAAACTCCAATCGTGACCTCCTTCTCAAAACACCAGAACAAGAAATGGAGATAGACAGAACAATCCAGAGGCCATGAGCCGGTCCATGTTCACCAAGGTTTTCCCCGCCCTCCCAGGCTGCTCCTCCCTGCCTGTTCTCTAAATACTAGAGTTCTTGAAGGCCCCAGCCTAGACCCTCTTCTCATCTCGCTCCTTAGGAGACCTCATCTTCTCCCATGCCTTCAATTACATCTCATCAACTCCCAAATGTTGATCAACGTTCAGCCCAGACCCTCCTCCTGACACAGACCTAGAGATCCAACTGCTTACTTGACAGAACCACCTGGACATCTTAAAGGCACCTGTTTAAAATTGAACTCAGCACACTCCTTCCCCATCCCCACCCCAAGTCTGCTCCTTCACCAGGGTTCCCCTACATCAGGAAATCTCCATCATCCTCCCAGCTACACAAGCAGAATCTCTGGGACACAGTCATCTCCAAGATACATGGATCTCCAGAATATACCGTATATTGTTAAGTGAAAAAGAATGATGTAAGACTGTGTTTAATAGTATGCTATCTTTTGTGTATCAAATGAGGAGTATAATAAATATATATATCACACACACTTATGCATTTGCCTATGTTTTCAAAAAGAAACAAAGGAAGGATAAATCAAAATAATAAAAATGGTTACCCATGGAGGGAAGAAGGGAAAAAGGTGGAAGATATTGACATTAAAGGAAACTTCTGTGACTGTATCTTTTTATATAGCTTTGATTTTGGGAAATGTCGTATATAAATATTTTGTATAATTTTTTAATTAAATTGAAAAGGAAAAAAATCCCTAAAAATTAGAAACAAATTGAAGCAAATTAACCTAACCGTATGTCATGGTGAGAGTATACCTATATGAAGAAAAGAATTACTAAACACAGTACTCTGACCACACAACCCTACTGGGACATATCTGTGGGCCAAAAAAGAACCACGAACAAATCATAAGTTTCATTCTGAATCTTATTGCTAGCAGTGAAAAACAAAATGTTACTTTAATTTAAAACTATAATAAGTATATTGTAGATATGGAGAATATAAAAAATATAATATAAAAAAACCCTGCTATCCTTAGAAAAGCCAGCTTGCAAGGTTGGCCTCTGGCTGGCATCTGAGAAATTGCATTTTGGGTGGTTCCCACAATTCCCAGAATGGATAAGAGTGGCTCACTGTGCCTAAACTGTTCGTGCAAAGAATATGGTTTATGCTGAATAACTGCTTTCCTTCTGGATGTCTGGAATTTTGGTCCAGGCTAGGCAGAGTGCTTGTGTGACCTGTCCCCAATAAAAACCCTAGGCAATGAGTCTCTAATGGGCTTCCCTGGAAGACAAGATTTCACACAACCTGATAGGGCTCCCATTGAGACCATTTGAGCATTAAAAAAACTAAAATTAATTAAAACATATCAAATGTATAAAAATATATGTTCAAAATGATATGAAAATCAAAGCTTCACTAATCAAGATTGGAGGTTGCTAGAGCCCAAACTCACCAAAAGTTAATAAATAAAGGGAAAGAACCAAGCATTTATCCCACCTTTTGGTATGAATATCATTTTTCAGGATAACCATATAGGTGATAAGGAAAAGGTCTTCATTGCAGAATTCTAGCTAATAAATGCTGAAGGAAATAACGGATGGAAGCAATGATCACCAATAGATGCTAAAACCCTTTTGGTGAAAGATTGATGGGGATTTTATAACAGAGGGATCAGCTACCATCTGAACCCAGTGATCAATCCTAGAAACTCTAAATGTGTGACAACCAGACACCACGTGCCTGTTGATGACATACAACAGGAAGTATACAGCACCAGCTCTGAGGTGTGCTTACCCAATAACCTGACCAGAATTGAATCAAGCCTCTAGATCACATTTCCTGTTGATAGGAAATATGGGGAACAGAGAAACATGTTAAATGACACCAGAGAGAAGCAATCAGCCAAATCCTGGATATGGATGTCAAAGATGACAATGATCTGCTTTCTCCAACAAATCAATGTCATGAGAAAAGGGGGCGGGGGGTGGTGGTGGAAGGAGGGTGTATAGCGATAGAACAAGAGTCAAAACAACAAAAAGGCCAATCTGATCAAGTCACTCTTTTCCTTAAAACCCTCTGGGCCCTGCCCACTCCTCTGGCTGCACCGCTCATCATGTCCCCTCAGCTATGGCCACAGTCACCTTCATTCAGTTCCTTGAACTAGCGCGTTCCTTGCTTCCTTGCACATGAAGTTCCCTCTCCCTGGGGGAGGGGGAGGAGCCCAGCCCCAGCCCCCACGTAAGACCAAGTCCTCCTCTTGTTATACACCCTCACAGTGCCCTGTGCTCCTCACGGACACATGTGTGGGTATTTTCTATCTGCCCTTCTCCCAAGGACTAAAAGCTCCTTGAGGGCAGACACTACATCTTTCAGCAGAGTCTGACACGTAGTAGGCACTAAATAAAAATATGCTTAACACACATGTAAACAAATAAAGTATTAATCATGTGGCTCAATGCCACCAGGTGGGAATCTGGGGACACACTAAATCAATCAAGCCCAGCATAGTCCCTGCTGATCTTCGTTGCTGTGGTAACTATGTTTAGTACCTAGAACCCAGCCTGAGGAGCTGAGGCTCACAAGGAAGGACTCACCGCCTCGTGGGACTTGGGAATGGGTACGATGATGGCCAGCACACAGATGAGCTGGAAGATGGCCCCTAGGAAGAGTCCATACCGCAGCAGGTTCTCCAAGAAGGTGGGCTCGGGCACCTCGGGAGGGGAGAAGTCCAGGTCGGAGGCCATGGCCCCAGCTGCCTGCTGCCTGTGGTCTCCTCTGACTCACCACTCTCCAGAGCCACCTTCTAAATGCAAACGGTAAGCATCATGTCTCTACAACTGACTTTTAAATAGTTCTACTTGTGCACACGCATGCGCGCGTACACACACACACACACAAGAATATATAAAGCAATCATAGTAATATGCTAACAATTCTTGAATCTAAGTGGAGGATATATGGATAATCATTGGACCATTATTTCGACTTTTTTGTATGTCTGAAATTTTTCCAAACATAAAGTTAGAGAAAATAAGTAAATGCAAACACTTCAACAAAAATCTCAAATCAACATATATGTACTGAAGGCCTGCTATGTTTCAGGTTTTGTTGTATCTGTTCATCCAGTCATTCACTCAACAAATACTTTCTGAACACCAAGCACTGAAAAGTGAGCAAAACAGAAATATCTCTGCTCTCTTGGGGACTACATCTCAGGACAGAGGCAGACAAGGAACACATCCAGATGTGATACGACAGCTAGTGATAACTGTTTTGAAAAAAATTTAAGAAGGGCATCATTTTATTTTGTATAGGGTGACAGGAAGCAACTCTCTGAAGAAGAGACAGAATAAAGCAGCAAAGATACAAAGTGTGAGAGTGAGCCACTGGAACATCTCAGAGAAGCATAGTCCAGGCAGAGAGAAAAGCAGTGTAGAGGCCCCAGGGCAGGGAAATGAGTCCTAAATGGCCAGAGAGGAGTATTCAGGAGGGAGGGAGGAAGGAGACAACATCAGAACAGGAGTGGGGGCAGACCTCGGAGGACTAGACACTTCTGATTTGACTGAGTAAAATGTAAAGCCACAGAAGGGTTTTGAGTAGAGAAGTGATATTATCTGACTCACATTTTAAGGTGTGGGGGGTGGGGAGGGCAGAGGGAACACAGGGAGACCACTGAGGAGGCTAGTGCCAATAATCCAAATTAGAGATGCTGGGGACATGGACAACAGGAGCAGTGATGGCCAGTTGTGGAAAGTCGGGCCTCAGCCCACCTCTCCAGTCTCTCCCTGCACCAGAGCCCCCGACTCCTAATACCCTGGTTGAGATGAAAGAACTGCCTGTAGTTCTCCAAGAGCACTGGGCCCTTTCAAAATCCTGGGCCTCTACCCAAGCTGCGTATCTGCCAAGACGGCCCTTTCCCACTCTGACTGCTTGGCAAGGCTCCCACTCCACCTCCAAGGCTGAGCTCAAGTGTCACCTCCCCAGCATGCCCTCCTCCCACTCTGGTATGACTGAACTGCTCCCCTCCACCACGACACCCACAAATGGCTTCCTTCCGCCCACTCCAAGGACAAAGCGGCAAACTTACTTTGGAACCAGGCCTACCTGACTCCAAAACCCTTTGTGTTTTCAGAGATCTGTGCCATAATGCAATTTTCTGCTAAATCTAAGCTGCCAATGTGGTGGCCGTGAGCCACACGTGGTTATTGAGAGTTGAAATACAGCTAGTCCAGACTGAGATGGTTATTAAGTTAAAGACACACTCAATTTAGAAGAGTGTATGAACATAAGAATGTGAAATATTTCATTAATAATGTTTTTATATTGATTACATGTTGAAATGATATATTGGGTTAAATAAACTATTATTAATTTCACCTGATCTTAAAAAAGAACAAGTTTGAGGATTCACTTTCTGATTTCAAAACTTACTACAAAGCTACAGTAATCAAAACATGCAATACTGGCATAAGGATATAGACCAGTGGACTAGAGAGTCCAGAGATAAACCTTCACATATATATAGTCAATTGATTTTTTTTTTTTTTTTGCTTGAGGAACATTAGCCCTGAGCTAACATCTGTGCCAATCTTCCTCTATTTTATATGTGGGTCGCCACCTCAGCATAGGTGACAAGTGGTGTAGGTCCACTCCTAGGATCTGAACTCACAAACCTGGGCCACCCAAGCGGAGCGCGCTGAACTTAACCACTATGCCACAGGGCCGGCCCCTAGTCAACTGATTTTCAAACACAGTGCCAAGATTATTCAGTGGGGAAGGATTATTCAATGTTGTCTTTTCAACAAATGGTGATAGAAAAACTGGATATCCACATGCAAATAATGAAGCTGGACCCTTACCTTAATACCATATACAAAAATTAACTCAGAAATGAGTCAAAGATCTAAACTTAAGAGCCAAAACTACAAAACTCATAGAAGAAAACATAGGGGAAAATCCTTATGACACTGGATTTGGCAATAATTTCTTGGCTGTGACACCAAAAGCACAGGCAACAAAAGAAAAAATAAATTGGACTTCATCAGAATTAAAAACTTTTGTGCCTCAAAGGACACTATCAAGAGAATAAAGACAAAGTGGAAAACACTTTGGCAGTTTCTCAAAAAGTTAAACATAGAATTACCATCTGATCCAGCACCTCTACTCCTAGGTATATACCTAAAACAACTGAAAGCAGGGTCTCAGGCAGATACTTGTACACTAATGTTCACAGCTGCATTATTCACAGTAGCCAGAAGATGGAAACAACCAAGAGCTAACAGATGAATGGATAAACAAAATGTGGTCTATACATACAAAGGAATATTATTCAGCTATTAAAAGGAATGAAGTCTGACACATGCTACAACATGGATACACCTTGAAAATATTATGCTAAGTGAAGTAAGCCAGACACAAAAGGACAAACATTGTATGATTCCACTTATACGAGGTACCCAGAATAGGGAAATTCATAAAGACAGAAACTAGAATATAGGTTACCAGGGGCTGGCGGAGGGGGAATGGAGAGTTATTGTTTAATGGGTACATAATTTCAATCTGGGATGATGAGAAAGTTCTGGAGATAGATAGTGGTGATGGTCATACAACACTGTGAATGCCACTGACTTTGTATACTTAAAAAGTTAAAATGGTAAATTTTATGTTATATATTATATTTAACCAAAATAAAACACGTCAATTTACCTTTTTCCTTTTCTTTTTAAAATGTGGCTACTAGAAAATTTAAAATTACACACATGGCCTGCATTGTATTCCTGTAGCCCTGAGCCAAAGAGACTGTCCCTAAGACCTTCCTCCACTTGGGCTCTGTGACTTCACTGCTTTGCAACATTTTTCCAACAGGGAGGAGGCCTGACTGAAGGATAACAAAAATGACCTTCTAAGTAAGCAGTGTGGGACTTATGCAAATGCATACTGTTTCCTTTTCAACCTGGTCGTGTAGGAAGATCATGCGCCTGTGCCAACAGGGTGGCCACTTTTCACATCACTTCTGTCTTCTTCGAGAATGGCCTTCAAAGCCTGAGGCCCATTTTTTTAAAAATCCTCAGAGCTGGCAGATCTTCATCCTCCCAGGAAGGATTTGACTTCTGGAAAGAACCCAACATCATCTGGATTCAAGTGTGGTGAATCAGGTGGGGCCTCAAGCTCAGGAATACCATTTTTGGTCAAACATAAGGTATAATGCTCACACACGAGGCAGATTGTTTGGGGTGGCTCAAAAACTGGCCCTGAACGAAATTCCAAGGCAGCTGCAAGAACAGCTTCACTGGAGGAAACGTACAGCCACGACAGGGCACCACCACGTTAACACCACAGTGTGAAAAAGCTCTCTCATTTCTTCACAGTTGCACCTCATAAATATACATTTTAAAAAATGCCGTTGACCCCAAGCTTTATACTTAAGGCTGTAAGGAGCCTACTGGGCTTATCAATGCTTACATTTATTAGCGTTATTAACAGCAACAGTGTTATGAATATTCATAGTACAATACAAAGATGGCGCCAGGAGTCAGGACTCTATCAGCAATTAGCTACACTTTGGGCCAATCGCTTGACCTCCTGGAGACCTGATGTTCTCAGGAGCCACATAACAACAATAATATCTATTCAAAGCCTTAATGCATTTAGGGGTTTTTTTTTTATGGCAATTAGGCAATATATAACAAGAGCCATAAAAGTGATTACATCCTTTGACTGAATAACTTACTTCCTAGAATTTACGTAAGGAAACAATTCAAAAGAAGAAAAAGTCTTCAGATACAAAAAAGTTCATGGCAGCGCTATTCATAATACTGAAAAACAGGAAGCAACTAAAGCGTCCAACAATAAAGAAGCAGTGAACCCAACAATGGTACATCATGACACATCCCTCCTTCACTAAAACGACAAATATAAACGTTGTGTATCATGTCAGTGGAAAGTCTCTGCAAAATAATATTAATTGAAAAATGAAAACAAGTATATAAGCACTGGGAGTGCAACCATGTATAAACTGATTTCCTTGGCTAAAGATCAAATGAGGCCACAGGAAAATGTAAATAGTTGCTGTTAAAGTGAAGGGGTGATAGTTTTAATTTTTTGGAATCTTATTGAAACAATGAATACAATTTAAAAGAAAAATCCGTGCCCTATCTAATTCCTTCACAGGACTTTTATAGGGCCTAATGAAGTGCTGTCCAACAGAACTTTCTGCAATGATGGAAATGTTCTATATTTGTGCTCTCCAATATGGTAGCTACCAGCCACACGTGGCTACTGAGGAACTGAATTTATTATTTTAATTTACTTAACTATAATTAATTTAAATATAAATAGTCACATGTGGCTAGAGGACTCCCATATTGGGCAGCACAGGTGTAACAGGAGGGTAGTTATAAAAAAGATCTGGAAAACATAAAATGCTCTCTATATATTGCGTATGCTTTAGAACTCTTGTCTTTTCTCTGCACTCCCAAGCTTGACTTCCAGCCTGCCTGCCAGCATTTCTGGGTTTCCTTTTCCTGATTACAGAAGTCACAAGAGCCCTACTCATCCTTCAGCTCTCGACTGGGAGGCGCTTACCCCTCAGACTGTCTAGGATAGGCTTTGTTCCCCACCCCCCCGCCATTGTCGCAGTAGCAACAGTGAGCAAATCATTTACCAGATGTGCACGGCACTTTACAGTCAGCATCTCATTCACTTCACGACCACTCCGGGAGGTGGGTATTACTAATGAGGATGAGGAAACCGAGGCCTCGAGAGGGTATGTGTAATCCCCCTACCCAGGCATTACTTGGCTGAGAAGTGGCAAAGTCAGGATTCAAACCGGCTGGCTCTGTGGCTCCTCCAGAGCCGAGCTCTTAACCACTAGCTCAGTGGTTTCCCAACTGCAGGCTGTGAGCCATGGAAACCGCTTACCAGTCTGCAACCAGCACTTTTTCTTCTTAACTTTATTAGCTTTATTATTCCTACTTAACTTTATTAGCTTTATTATTCCTACTTAACTTTATTAGCCAGCACTTTATTTAATTAAATGACAATAGAAAAGATCACATTAGTAAAGGTCAGCGTCCAGAAGCTTTTTTTCATTTATATCCATCTACATCCAAGTATGTATGTTCTAGGTCAAAATTCAGAATGTATTTCTTATTGTTTGAGAAACACCACACTGGAGTCTAATGATTTTTCACGTGCTCCACGGCAAGCTCCTGGACAGCAGGGGCCCTGGGCCCATCTTGGTTGTTCCAGGGCCTGACTTAAATATTTGGTAAACGATGAAGCCTCTGCCTCTGTTTCCCGCCTTTAAAGCAAGAGCGGATGCCTCAACGAACTGCCTCATGTAACAGTGAGGAAGAGGAGCTGAGAGGCATGGGGCTCACGTAGGCTCTCCCAGCAAGTCAGGGCCCTGCTGACCTTCCTGCAACGTCTTAGCCCTGGTGCTCCAGACTTGCTCAAGAGCAGAGGTTTCTATACACTGGGGAAATCTCATGTCCCTATCAGAATTTAATAAACAGTACATACCAATTTATTACCAAACACTGCAAATAATTTCATGAGGTTACTGGACCCCCCGAGGCTCATCCCTGAATGCCAGACACCAGTGGTCTGAAACATTCATTTACTGGACACATATCTATTGAGCAACTACTGTGTGCCGAGTATACATATAACGTAATGTCAGGGATCAGTATTACGAGAAAATACAAAGAGGGAGGAAGACGGTGCTATTTTCTATGAGGTGGTCAGGGACCACCTCTGAGAAGGTGACATTTCAGCAGAGGCAAGAAGAAAGTGAAGGAACAAGTCATTTAAGTATCTGTTAGAGTGCCGCAGGATAGAGGAACAGCAAGGGATAAGGTCCTGAGGCAGGAATGAGCTCTATGATAGAGGAGAACAGGAAAGTGAGCAAGCTGTGTAGGGTCCGTGGGCCATTATAAGCACTTGGGCTTTTCCTCTGAGTGGAAGGGGAGTCATTGGAAGGTTTTTAGGAAAGAAATGACATGGTCTGACTCATTTTAAAATGGTCCCTCTGGCTGCTGCATTGAGAATAGACTGTAGGTGACAGAGGGGAAACAGGAGACCAGTTAGGAGGCTACCGTAACAGCCACAAAGACACGCTTGCACTGGGGTGGCAGAAGTGGGAGTGGTAAATTCTCAGGTTATGGATATATTCTGAAGAGAGAGCCAATAGAACTGCTGAGGTGAAATCTGAAAGACGGAAGTTAAAAATAATCCCTGAAGGTGAAATTATTCTATATGATACTGTAACGGTGAATACAAGACATTAAACATTTGTCAAAACCCATAGAAATTTACAGCATAAAAAGTAAACTTTAATGTATGCAAATATTTTTTAAAAATCACTTAAGAGGTCAGGGTATCCCAGGATGGAACACAGAATGTGACACCTGAATCTAAATGTATTACAAGTGTATTAAACAGCTTCACTGAAGGGGTAGGGGGAAGTCGGGCGCTAACCTCATAACTCTGGAGGTGACTGGAGTCTCTAAGACTAGAGGCAAAAGGAATTGTGAATGTGCACTATGCTCTAGTTGATAAAACTGTTCCCCATGGGGGATACAAGTTAACAATTCTGAAACCACTAGACATGTATACCAGAACTGAACAGCTAAATAAACGGACTGTAGATACTGAGAGCTAGGTTTGTCACAGTTGGAGTGGGAGGTTCCAGATAAGCCAGAGAAGGAGGCTAGAATGATCCATGTGGAATGGATGAGAGTTGCAGACATCAGTATGAACTCATGTTTAGCTTAATATAGATACAGGTGGCTACATATAGAAATATTTACAGATAGGTGTATATATACCAGGTTAGTATACACATATATATCTCTTGCTCTGTCCACTGAGAGTCTAGAAGCAAGGGCATCCCAGCAGCAATGAGCACACCTAACACCCAGATCTTGGTGTCTAACACCATTCTCCAGTAAAAGGAACCCAGGGCTCCTTGGAGAGATGGTTAATTCTAGGACTGAGGCAGGAAATATACAAGGTGAGCCTGGAGCAGAAAGAAAGAGTTCAAAAAAACAAAACAAAAGACACAATGATCGGGGTACGTCAAGGGATACAGGAGCAACTGGAAGAGCTCCCAGTGGCCAAAGCTGGAACAATCTGAGCAATTAAAAATAAAGCAGTACTGGACTATAACCCAAAGTATGAAAATAAACACCCACAAGTCCACACTGATAGAAATGACGAAGTAAGTAAATAAATGAGTGGAGGAGAACAGACAAATTTCCCACAGAGAAGAATTCCAAACAATTTCTGTAGATAATCTGCCTTTAAGCATGAAGCACAATTCCACACTCCTTAAGCGTGGGCTGTACATAACAGTACAGTACGGAAAAGGGAGGGAAAGGGAGTAACTTGACAGCAGAAAAACTTGACCACCTCAAGCTAGTGATCCGGGTTAATGTCAGCAGTGGTAGCTCATAGTCACAGCATGTACCCGATGTCATGTGATGAGAATGGCACCCTACCTCTGTGGTCTTCCTCCCCAAAACCCATAACTCCAATCTAATCATAAGAAAAACATCAGACAAATCCCAACTGAGGTTCATTTTACAAAATATCTGACCAGTAATACTCACAACTGTCAAGTTTATCTGAAACAAGGGAAGTCTGAGAAACTATCACAGCCAATAGGAGCCTAAGGAGACACAACTACTAAATGTAATTTGGTATCCTGGATAGGACCCCGGAACAGAAAAAGCATATTAGGGCAAAACTGATTAAATCTGAATACAGCATGGACTTTAGTTAACAATAACTTATCAATTTTAGTTCATTAATTGTGACAAATGTACTATACTAATGTATGACATTAATAATAGGGGAAACTGTGTGGGGGGCATATGGGAACTCACTCTAGTATCTTGGCAACAATTCTGTAAATCTAAAATTGTTCTAAAATAAACAGTTTATTGGAAAAAAAATGTCAACATGTCAAAACAGATAAATAACTCCTGAGACATGTAGAGCTCTCCAGACTCATCAAATAGAAAGTATATCTTCTCTAAGACTGAAAACTCCAGATTTCAAGTCTGTTAGTAAGCAATTCTTGGCTTCTAATTAACGCAATTTTAAAATTCTGTTCTGAGAATTCAACTGAAATGGACTGGGAAATAGAAAACCAGTGTCAGGAGTTACTCACTGTCTTACAGCAATGGGCTGTATACTCAATTCCCAAGAGCTGCTCAAAACTTGGTTAGAATTTTGTCCCACGGAAAGCTAAGTTATCTCCCAGAACAGAATCACAACTGGCAGCCAGTGAGCTGAAACTGGTGTGCAGATGTCCTGCAAAATATAATTATTAAATCCGAATCTGTCGCCACCATTTAAAAAGTGTGAGATTTCATATGTTTACTTCCCGCTTCACTTAAGAAGAATTAATTCTCCAACAAACACGCACTGTGCACCTACTTCGCGCTTTGCATTCACCACCTCATTTCATCCTCAGATCAAGCCTATGCGCCCGTTTTACAGAGCAGGAAACTGAGAACCAGAGTGGCAAACAGAGATTGCCCGGGGTTACACAGCAATACGCCGCACACCCAGGACTGGAACCCCGGCCAGACCGGCTCCGGAGCTCTGGCTCCTCCTAATGCTCCACCGAGGGAGGCAAGGCCGGGTCACGGCCGAGAGGAGGAGTGGGCTCGGGCCCGGGCTCTGGACTGAAGCGCTGGCCGGCTGCAGGCGAGGCCTTCCGCCTCCCTGGGACTCCAACTGCCCTCTGCAAGGAACTTCCTGAGAACGCCCCGGGAAGTTATTCACGCCGAGCAGCGCCGCCGGGGACAGCCGGGCCGTACTGCCCCAGCCCAGCCACCTCTCCGTCCCCGCGGCCGCCGCGACTCCTCCCCGTCCCGAAGCCCCAGCGCGGCCGCCGGCGCCGCCGCACTCACCTCCCGCGCCGCCGCGCCGCTGCCCCGGAAGTGCTTCCCCGCCAACCCGGATCCCGGAAGTGACGTACCCTGAGCAACCAGCGAGCTCAGCTCCGCCCGCGTTGCTAGAGTCGGAGGTCTGTGGCTTTGTCTGACTTTTGTCCCCACTCTGTGTGTTTGAGCTGAACGGAGAGGGCTGGGGAAGCGAGATCCAGACCCTCCCGATTCTTCAGGCCACTTTATCACTCAGCCCATTTCAGCAAATGGTTGTAGACGTTTCTAGACGTCTTAGTTCTTTTCCAGGCCCTGAGCTGGGAGCCTATAAAGCAGAGGGGAGACAAACAAGCACGTTCTTGTAATTCAGACAGAAGCTAATTATTAGAATTCGTTCAAAACATTCACCGAGCACCTACTCTAAGCCTGTGCTAGTAACCGGGGGTACAGGGCTGAACCAGACAGGTGCAGTCTCTTCCTCCATGGAGCTTACAGTCTGGTGGAGGGAGTGAGAGTAAAATAATTAAATGAACATGTAATCATACAATGTGATAAGTGCTTGGAAGGCAAATACGGTTTCATGACTGAGTATAGGTGTGGCAAGTAGTAGGGGGAGAGGAGATCTGATTTAGATAGAGCCTCAGCCATGGACCTGGATGGTTCTTGACTCCTGGTGTCTATGCCCTAGTGTAGCCTGTTCCCACATTGAATAGGGCTGACTGGTATAACCAATAGGATATTGTGAAAATCATGGAGCATGAGTTCCAATATAAGAATAAAAGACATTGCTCTCGGCCGGCCCTGTGGCTTAGCGGTTAAGTGCGCACGCTCTGCTGCTGGCAGCCCGGGTTCGGATCCCGGGCTCGCACTGACGCACTGCTTCTCTGGCAATGCTGAGGCCGTGTCCCACATACAGCAACTAGAAGGATGTGCAGCTATGACATACAACTATCTACTGGGGCTTTGGGGAAAAAAAGGAGGAGGATTGGCAATAGATGTTAGCTCAGGGCCAGTCTTCCTCAGCAAAAAGAAGAGGATTAGCATGGATGTTAGCTCAGGCCTGATCTTCCTCACAGGAAAAACAAAAGGACATTGCTCTTCCTGTCTGCTGTCTCTTGATCACGCATGGGGAGCCATGCTGTGAGGACACTCAAGCAGCTCTAGGGAGAGGTTCACGTGGGTCATCACTGAAACCTCCTGCCAGCAACCAGCTCCAACTTGCCATGTGTGAAAGCCATCTTGGCAGTGGATCCTCCAGCCCCAGTCAAGCCTTCAGATGACTGCAGCCCTGGCCAAAATCCCAAATATAATCTCACAACAGACTTTGAGTCAGAAACACTCAACAAAGTCACTCTTGAATTCCCAGCCCACAGAAATTGTGAAATAATAAATGTTACTGTTCTAAGCTCCTAAGTTGCAGAATAACTTGTTATGCAGCATAGATAACTAATACATAGAAGATTAAGGAGGAGGGGTTGGATGCTAGAGATTCAAAAAAGAGGAAGACCTAATCTTACCCTCAAGGAGCTCACTCTCTTGGAGGACACAGACAGAAACAATACATTCACTCAGCATCCACTAATCCATACTATGTGGGGTGGTATGGAGGATCCAAAGATGCACAGTTCATTCATTCAACAAATATTTATGGAGTTTCTGCTCTGGATCATGACCTATAGAACTGGGAAGACATGGTGGGTAGGTGAGTCCTTACCCTCGCTGTGCTTACAGACTGGGGGTTAATGTCTGTCCCCTCCATTAATCAATCACAAGATAAATGTGTACTTAGAACCATGAGATGTGTTGGGAAGAAAAAAGGGGAAACCATGAGAGAATAAATAACATGGGAGATACAATCAAGAGAGGGTGATCAGGGAAGGCCTCTCCGTGGAGGTAACATTTAAGCTAAGAAATGAAGAATGAATAGGAATCTGCCAGACAAAGAGAGGGGGGAAAGGGCATGGTGGAGCTGGAAAGGCTGTTGGAAAGGCTTGGAGCATAAGAGGTGGGGAGAAGTTGAGGCCTGAAGGGTACAGATATTTAAAATAAGACTTGTTAGTTGCCCTGGAGGGTCTCACGGCAGAGTGTGGATGAAGAGGGCCATAGGAGGCAGAGATGTTTTATGTGTCAAATTGTGCCCCCAAAAGAGATATGTTGGAGAGCTAACCCCCAGTACCTCAGAATGTGATCATATATGGAGATAGGGTCTTTACAGAGGTAATCAAGTTAAAATGAGGTCATTAAGATGGGCCCTAATCCAGTATGACTGGTGTCCTTGTTAAAGGGGATATTTGGACACAGAGGTGCACATAGGGAGCGTGCCATGTGATGATGGAGGCAGAGATCAGGGTGATGATTATGAGCCAAGGAATGCCAAAGATTGCCAGCAAACCATCAGAAGCTAGGGAGACGGGGCCGGCTCGGTGGCGTAGCAGTTAAGTGTGCGCACGCTCCACTGCTGGTGGCCCGGGTTTGAATCCTGGGCACGCACCAATGCACTGCTTGTCAGACCATGCTGTGGCGGTGTCCCATATAAAAAAAGTGGGGGAAGATGGGCACGGATATTAGCCCAGGGCCAGTCTTCCTCAGCAAAAAAGAGGAGGATTGGCATGGATGTTACCTCAGGGCTGATCTTCCTCACAAAAAAAAAAAAAAAGAAGAAGAAGAAGCTAGGGAGAGCTGTAGAATAGATTCTTCCTCACAGTCCTCAGCCTTGTTTTCAGATTCCAGCCTCCAGAACTGTAAGAAAATAAATGTCTGCTGTTTAAGCCACCTAGTTTGTGGTACTTTGTTATGGCAGCCCTAGCAAACTAATACAGATGTGCAGGTGCTTTGAAACCTATTACTCTCTGTATCCAAATGTAAAAGGCCCCCACTGTGGTTACTGCAGGCATGGCTACTGTCGGGGGAAGAGGGAGAATCTCCCTCTGCCCTTTTCCTTAAGGTTCTTATGGCTGGCCAAATAATCAACAAGACAGGTTAGCAGGAGAAAATAATACCAAGTTTAATAACATGTATACATGGGAGAAACTCAGAAATGAGCAACTCATCCCTCTGTCTAAGCTGCTTGCTTAAGTATTGCAGCTAAAGGTGAGGAGAGTGTTGGGAGTGGGTAGTGGCCTGGGACTTCAGAGGGCAGGAGGACAATTCTTTTCGGGGTCATCTATAGATAATGTGGTCAGGGAGAGACAGAGTTTTTTGATAAAAGAGGCTTGGTGCCTTTGCTATTGTAACCTCTCTTCTACATTATCTTTATAGCCATCATGATAGACGATCTGTTCCAGGAAGGAGCCACCATGTCAAATTCTTTAGGCAGTTAGTGGGGGAGGTCAAATGTCCTTCAGAGAAAACAATCAAGGTAAAGAGATATATTTCAGGGTGGCCAAATCTTGATCTCCCACACTACTTTCTCACTCTCTGGAAGCTTGTGGAAGGCTCCAGCTGAGTCTTGCTTATCTCTGTGCCCTGCGTGGCTCCATTAGTACCACAGCACGGTGAAGAGCTCTGTGGCCTGCTTGTTCCTATCCACAATATCTATGCAAGGCACACTGCTTGCACTATGAAAGAGAAAAAGTTGAAAAAAGCATGCTCTCTGCTCTGAAAAAAATTTCTAAACTAGATTAACACATGACAGGGTGAGCTGGTTTGTAATTATTAATTATAGCTGCCATTTGTTGAGTATTCACTAGGTGCCAAGCCCTGTACATATATTCATATTCTCCCTCCAGCAACCCTATGAGGTAAGTGTTATTATTCCCATTTGCAGGTGGAGAAACTTAGGGCTGGAGAAGTTAAGCAATTTCCCCAAGGCCTCACAGAGACTACATGCATAACCATTACATTTCTCAGCCAACCTGTGCAAGCCAGATGAGCACTCCAGACGTGAGTGCTCTAGGAAGAGGGGAAAGGCCAGCAGGGAATCAGGTATTGGGGAAGGCTTCATGAAGGAGGCGGCTCCATGTAGGTCCTGGATGATGGGCTGGATTTGGCTATAGGAAAAGGAAAGTAGAGTAGCAAGACTCGCTCTGAGCCTTTGTTGGTCTCTTTGTCTGGAAGGCTCTCCTCTCCTGGATCTTCACAAGACAGGTTTATCCTCATCCCTCAGGGCTCAGCCCAAATACTACCTTTTCAGAAAGGGCTTCCCTGCTCACCTTTCTAGCTGATTGTTTTTCTAAGGATGGCTCCAGCAGTGTTGCCATCTCACATGCTCTTCTGCCCCATGACTGCTTTGACCAAGAGCATACTGTGGAAGAGAGACACCATGTCAGTTTCAGGCATGACACTTACATGGCCTGGAAGTCAGCCACCATAAGTACGACTAGCCTGAGACCACTGAGCTGTGAGAAGCCCAAGCCATGTGGGAGGAAGAGAATCCAAGAAGCATCAGACACCAGACCCGGGAGTGAGGAAGCCATCTTGGAGAAGTGGAGACATGGATAGAGGTGTGATAAAACGAAGATGGTAGAATGCTAAGTGTAGAAGCTAGGTGGTGGGGGTAGTGTTTGCTGTACAATCCTTTCAACTTTTTTTGTATACTTGAAAATTTTCACTACAAAATTTTGGGCAAAAAAGAAACCATCTTGAAAGTGGATTCTCCAGCCCCTCAGTTGATACCACATGGAGCAGAGATGAACCTCCCAGCCCAGCCTTCCCCAAATCCCTGATTCACAAAATCATGAGTTAAATAAATGAGTATTTTAAGGCACTAAGTTTTGGGGTATAGATGATGAAAACTCTCTTTCTAAGTAGATCTCCTTTACTTTCTATAATAGCTGCCTGCCCATTTCTTTTATAGTATTGTCACAATCTGTAATTATCTTGTTTGCTTACTTATTTATTATCAATCTCTCTCCCATTAGAAGGTAGTCTCCATTTCTCTTGTTCACTCCTGTCTCCCAGGAGACATTGCCTGGAACATGTAGGTATATATGAATGTTTGTTGAGTGACTGACTGGGACCAGGAGATGGAGCCCTTCTGAAGGTAATGCAAGAGAATAGAGTTCACAGAGTGGGGGAGAAACTGATATTTGTCGGTTGGGCTGCCCAACCCCTATTTGTGAGACACTCAAGAAGGAGAAGGAGGCAGCCCCCTCTCCCACTATGGCCTACAGATGGGGTAGACACACCCTATTCTCAGTCTCGGCTGGAGCAAGGATGCTGGACCTAACCATGACCAGTCAAAGCCCCCTTTGAATCCTGAGGAAGAAATGCCAGCTGCAAGGGTCAGCCAGAGACTGTGATGAGTGCAGAGTCCAAAGCCTTGTTCAAAGCAGGTGGTCCTTGGAGCAGGATCTTGGCCACACCTGGCCCCAGGTGGTTCCTGCCTGAGCCCAGTTCTGCAGTGTTCCATCAACTCCTTCTCTGCCTTAGGTTCAGCTCCAGTGTGAAACCAAGAATGCTAGGCATGGCAGATCCTGATGAATCCAGAATGCAGGACCAAAACAAGGAACTGCTTTCTTCCAGGTGGTGGGGACATCTTCTCTGTACTGGAAAGGCCAGGAACACTTTTATTTCAGAGCCAGCAGGGCCCAAACAGTAGTGGGGACTCACCACGTTCTGGACTCTTTCTCTGGGCCTCTAGGAGCCTCATAGCAGATAAACAGCTTTGATTATTCAAGGTCTGTTCTTCTCTTTCTTTCTACAAGGTGTGAACTCAGGGCTAGACTCTACTCTCAGGTGTCTATAAAGAGACGGTACCCAGGTCCTATTCTTGTGCTCTAGGACCTTCCAGCAAGTCTGCTACAAAGATGAGGCTCAAATTTCAATGCTGGGCTCATTAGAGAGGGCATCAAACAGAATTGCCATTGGAAGATGATTTCATGTCAACACCACAGAGGGTCTGCCCTTCCCAGGAAATCTAAATGCCCTAACTTGTTCTTGAGACCCAAGATCTCCCACAGTTGTGAAACTTGAAAAGCTTTATTCAGCAGACATTTGTTGAGTACCAACTGTATGACAGGCAAACACTGGGGACAAGATCTTGGGCTCTGGTGGGGGGAATAGACATAGAAACAAATTAATACAGTAGGATATTTTGAGTTCTACATAAGAAGTGTGTGCAGAGGGATGTGAGAACCCAGGAGAAGCGTTAGACTCTGGCTTTGGCAATTACGGAAGGCTTCCCAGAGTAGGTGACATTTAATCTCCAGGAGGAAGTTACAGAAGAAGCAAAGTCCAAGCCAGGGCTCACACTCCCAGTTCCCCCTGAGGAGAGATTCCAGAACTTCATCTCTCTGAAATGCTTCAGTCATGGAAGCAGCACAAACTTCACATGCATCCAGCATCTGGATGGTATTCATTACCTCCACGTTTATTAAGTGCCCCATCAAACTTGACTCTAACCAACAGCACAGTTGGCTCCCTGGGTTAAATCCACACTAAATATTCAATTACACACAGCCCAAGCAGAATCATCTTTGGCAGGGATTAGTTCACTTGTCCTGTGAAGGCACTTTTCCAGCTGAATAATAATGGTGACTTTTAATTGTGTGGTATCTTCCTTTTGAGGGGCTTTAAGCTGGACTATCTCCCCAGAGGGAGGCAGAAACTGGGTGTTGTCGTCTCCATTTTATAGCTGGATGAATGCAGTAAAGAGATCTGGCCCTAGCCACATAAGCTGGAATCTTACTCCTCCTTCAGGTCCCAGGTCAAATTACCTCTTCTTTGAAGATTTTTTTGTTCTTCCAACAGAATTTCTTGGCAGTACATGATGCTGAGAGAAGCTAAGAAAAATGGCTGAGCCCTCACAGTGCTCAAGGCCCTCTGCTGAATACTTGACCTGAATTCACTCACTTGATCCTCCCAGTAACACAGAGGGAGTGTTTCCATTTCACAGCTAAGGAGACTGAGGCATAGAGAAGTTGAATGATGGGTCTAGGATTATACAACTAATAAGTGTTAGAGTCAGGACTCAAATCCAGGCCTCCAAGACCATGGTCTTAACCACACACAATCCTGGCCCATTCATTCACTTATTCAGCAAGTATTTATTGAGTACCTACTGCACACCCAGTGCTTGCTAGGAGGATAGTATTCGCTAGGGATGAAGTAGTGAGGAAAACATGGTCCCTCCCCTAATAGAGATTATCATCTAGCAAGGAAGACAGATTTAAAATACTTCTGCAAACAATTATTTAATTACATATCGGGCATTAGGCAATGTTGGCAGAACTTAACTGAACTAGATAAGACACTGGTAGGGCAAGGAAAGAAATCAGGTCTCTAGATGGCCCTTTCTTTTCCGTAATTCAGGGGTCAGTCAACTCTTTCTTTTTTCTTAGATTCTGTAGCTAAGCAATGTCTACGGATGCCAATATTTGCTTTGGGAATTTCCAGAAAAATCACTTCCCGCTCTGAATCACAGCTTTCCTAGCTGTGAAATGGGGATGAAAACAGCAAAAGACTGGGAACAACCCAAATATCCATCAACAGAGGACTGCTTAAAAAAATAATGGTACAGCTACCCATGGAATACGCCTCTGTTAAAAAGCATAAGGCAACTCTAAATGCTGGAAAAGGATCAGTAAGGCATTGAGTGACAGAACAAGGTACAGAGCAGTGGGTATGGAATGCTGCCAATTGTGTAAATAAAAAGGGAGAAAGGAGATAAAGGAATATGCTTATATATGCATGGGCTATCTCAGCAAAGACGCACAAGAAACAGGAAGTGGGAAGCTTCCGGCCTCCAGGGACTGGACCTGGACACCAGGCATCATGGGGAGACTTACTTTTAATGTGTGCTATTTAATTTAAATGGCCCTGCTCACAGCCACCCTCCTCGTGGTGTTATTGTTAGTTTCAAAAGAGAGGTCAGATTTGGCGGCCCTCGGAAAATCAAAAACGATTAGAACGCACGTTGCTCATAACGAGGTGAGGGAGGAATAAGGGCCAAATAGAGAAGAAAAGACGATAAAGGAGGAGGAAAAGAGGGGAGAAACACAGAGGCCCTGCACAGAAAGAATGACCGGCAGAGAGAAAATCCACAATTACTTTAGCGCCACTGAGACCCCCACGGCAGTTGTGCTACCTGCTTCTTTCCAGCCAGCTGCCGGGTTGCCATGGCAATGTAATAGCCGGTGATAAGCTTATTTATGATTCTGAAAACATTAAAAGAAAAAAACCCAGCAAACTGCAGATAGGAAGCGACGAGCAGAGAAGGTGCTGCGTGAGAGGAAGCATCAGGGTGACCTTCCTGGAGCTTGAGGTGCCCCCTTGCTTGGCAGCTGGTGGGATCAGCCCAGAGCAGAGGGTCGCAAACCTGAGCGTGCGCCCAGATCGCTTGGAGGGCTGGTCAGAACACAAATTGCTGCGCGCATCCCCAGAGATTCGGATTCAATAGGTTTGGGGTGGGGCATTTGTAACAAGTTCCTGGGAGGTAGGGACTGTGGTTTGGGGCCCATAGTTGGAGAACCATCATCCTAAATGATCTCTAAAGGCCTCTCCATGAGCTGCGGGGTCCAGATTCCTCTTGCCCTGAGCACATGCATTCCCTTCATCAGCTCCTCTGTTTACTAAGCAGCTACAACGTCCCGACAGAGGGCCCAGCAGGAGCTGTAAAGTAGCCCAAAGCACCTGGTGGGCCAACAGCTTAGAGGGCAGTTTCCGAGGCAGAGGCCAGAGCCTCATACGAGCAATTGGCTGGGAAGATTGGCCAGCGTTCCAGCTGTCTTTGCCAGAACTCTCTCATGGGGCCAATTAACCGGGTGTGCAGGCCAACAGGTGCCACTGGGCCAGAGGAGAGGCGGCTGCCAGTCAAGGCTGTGGCTGAGCAAGGGCCAGAGCTAGCTGGAGAGGATTCGAAAATGACAGAAGCCAAATCTTCAGGCACTAGAATTTACCGCAGTGGGATTCTGATTCCCCATAGAAACGGAGACAGGCGGACTCATCCAACCGCCCAACCCCGTCCAACACACACAGCAAGTTGAGCGAGAAAGCTCAGGGCTGGGGTAGAACGCAACGTTAATAAGTCCCTCTGAATTCAAGATCTCTTGTACATGCAACAATTATTTGTAGAGCACCATCGATGGGCCAGACACCATGCCAGGTGACGCACACGTGGACGGTGAGCAACAGGGGCCCCCATCCTCATGGAACCTATGTTTAAGTAAAAGGAGACAGACATTACTCAAAGAATCACACAGTTTAATTGTGCTGTGGTTATGTAAATGAAGGATCTTGTTCTTAGGAAATAATGCTTAAACATTTAGGGGCAAAGGGGCAAGATGGCTGCAACTTATCCTCAAGTAATTCAGAAAAGAATAACAATCACATGTGTAATGTATTATCTATACATGTATGATTGTATATATAACCTAGATAATCTATATTTTATATCTATACAGAGAGAGAGAGAAAATGGTAAAGCAAATGTGACAAAATGTTAACAGTTGTTGAATCCAGGCAAAGAATATATGGGAGTTTTTGAATTATTCTTGCAACTTTTCTGAAAGCTTGAAGTTATTTCAAAATTAGAAATTAAAAAAGAATCACGTCAATACATGAAAAATGATAACAGTGATGAGTGCTATTTTTAAAAAGGACGTAATGGTGTAAGGACCTAAAAATGGAGTAGTTTGTCTCAGGGAGGCCGAGGAGGGCTTCCTGGAGGAGGCAGATTTGAGCTAAGGTCTGAGCAGAAGTTGCCCAGGGGAAGAGAGTTGCCTTCCAGGCAGAGGACACAGCTCTAGCAAAAGCCTTGTTGTGGCAAAGAGCAGAGCTCATTGGAGGAATTTAAACAAAGCAATCAGGACTGGAGCTGAGAGCCCCCACATCCTCTCCTTCCCTGCATGATGGTGAGGGGCTGGGTCAAAGGGCAGGGTTTCTGGAAAGGGCTGCTCCTCTGGCCCAGGATGGGGTCTGTTCTGTTTCTCCCCTATCCTTTCTGGTTCAAGTTCTTGTGTGCCTTCCTCAGGCTCCCCTTCAATCTCAGTTCTCAAGATTCTGCTTGAATGCAGCTCCCCAGACCAAGGTCCAGAATCCTAGCAACGTATGGCAACATGATCTGACAGCTTCTCACAGCCCCCTTCCCTTTAGCTCCATCTTAGCCCCAAATCCCTGGTTGCCATCCATCAACCCCTTCACCTGCCATAAAAAAAAAAAACAAAAAAAAAAACACCACACTGGGCTGTCATTTAAACTTATTTCTACAATTTGCTTCCTGGGCCTCAGGCAACCGGCTCCATCTGTGGATAGCTCTGTGCAGTTTCCATCTGCTCTCCGTCCACCGCTGGTTTCACGCCAGCTCACGTGGAGCCGCTTTTTGGATTTCCTCCCAGGGGTCAGCCAAGTACAACCCTGGGTGATTTTGAAGCACGAACCTGGATAATAAATGCGTGGCGTCTCCATGGCATCCTTCATCTGGGTTATCCAAGCATTTTGCAGACACGGGGTAACACTGAACCAAACCCTGGTAACACTTTCTAAGCCCCAGGGGATGAGCATTTCATTAGGTGTTCATTGAATCAGAGAATTCAGAACTTAAAGGGAACTTGGAGATCTTGTGGTCTAACACCTTGATGTTGTAGATCAGTTCAGAGAGGTGAAATAACTTGCCTAAGGTCATAGAGCAAGTTTCTAGAGAAGCTGGACCTAGAAACCAGATTTCCTGATGCCCAGAGAAGGGCAGAGTCCAGTTAATAAACTAGTTAATAAACAACATACGGGACATCCCGGGAAGCTAACATTCTGAACAGCAGCAGTGTAACAGTGCTGATCTACGAAGTGAGCCGTCTGGACAGCCTTAGTGGGAAATGGCCCCCCTGAATCTGCCTTGTTGCATTTAGCAACTACGTGTTGTGTTATTTTTATCTGTTTGGTTTCACTTTAGACCTGGTTCCTATTTCACATTTATGACTGGGTGAGGAAAAGGGAAGTCAGGAAGAAGATTTTTTTCTTTTGTACTCTGCAAACCGTTCCAGAGTTTTTTTCTTTCTTCATAACATTTCCTCTCCAGGGCCCAGATAAGCTTCTCAAATCTCCTGCATTTCCAATCCCCTGTTCGCCTTCACTGTAATTATCTTGGGAAAATTTAAATTCCTTATCATGGATTTGTGACAATACTGGCTCAAGATAAGCGAGCTGGGCTTCCATTCTGAGGTCTTGTCAAATTGCCCTCAATAGGTTCACTTCATAGGAATTATTGTTAGATTTTTTTAAAGCGTGATAATGGTATTGTGATGATGTTAAAGAAAGTGCCCTTATCTTTCTGAGATACGTACTGAAATATTTATGGATGAAATGATATGAAGTCTGGGATTTGCTTCAAAATATTCTATGGGGAGAGGTAAAGAAAAATGTGTTGCCTTAATCCATCGTTCTCCACTGCCTTTCTCCTGCAAGTTCTTTCTGCTACGTCTTCCTGGCCTCCACCCTCTCACCCCAATATATGAATCTGTTAATTTTGTATTAGGGGATGGGATGCCTCCCGGAGTCTCAGCAGAGAAGAGAGGATGGGTGCTGGAGCCAAAGAGGCTTAGGTTCAAAATCCCAGCTCTACCCTGATGAGCACAGTGACGAGGACAAGCCATATATGTGTCTTAGTCCTAGCTTTCCCATCTGCAAAGTGGCGATAATAAATTGACAACAATCTACATTTCTCATGTGTTCTTCTTGCCCACTTGTTCTTATTCTGCCTCTACCTGCCCTGAAAATGTGTATGCTCTCTAGGATCCCAGCCACGCCCCTTTGCTCCTCAAAGACTCCTCCCTACAGCTTCGACTACCTTCTCTGTGCCAGCCCCCGCCCAGATCTGAGCTCCACACTGGATCCAGCTGCCTGTTCCCCACTTCCTTCTGGAGGTCCCATGAGTCCTAAAAACTCAGCGCATGTAAATCGGAGCCCCTTTCTCCTCCTCCCAAGCAGCTGATCCCCCCCAAGGCCCCCAGCTGGAAACGTCAGCTTATCCTCAACATCTCCCCCTCCTCCACCTCCCTCATCCCGTCTACCCCAGGCCTGTGGTCCCGTCTTCCAGAGCCCTCTCAAATACACTCCCACATGCTCCCCACCACTTCATTGGTGGGCCTTGGCTCAGGCCCCCCGGCCCTCAGGCCTGGACGGCTGTAAAAGCTTCCTAACCAGGCTCCCTCCCTGCGGCCGCTCTGCTTTCCAGTTCCCCTCCAGGCCACTGGCAAAATTCTCCTTCCAAAACTGTCGCTCTTGTTCTTGAAGACCTCCCACGGGCTCTCTCTACTGAGAAAAGACCCAAATTCTTAGCACGGTATTTGATACTCTGCGCAGCTTGGCCTTCACATATTATTCCAGAATCATCTTCTGCATTTCCTGCCCATGAAGCCATAGGTAGGCCTGGGTTTCTCAGACTGTGGTCTCTCACACCTGCATCAAAATCACCGGGGGACTTGGTTAAAAATGCAGAATGCTGGGCCCTACCCCAGACAACTGAATCTGGGGGTCCGGGCCCAATGCACACAAAGGCCTGAAGACCCTCACTTTAGCCACACCAGACAACTTGCCATGCACTGACCACGCCTTCAGGCCTCTGCTCCTGCTGCTCTGCTCAGGACCTCTCCAAAGTCCAGCTTACATGTCACGTCCTCTGCAAAGCCTTTCTTACTCCCTAGCTCAGAGTGAATTCCCCAGCCACTCCGCTCCTACGGCACCTATCACACACCTCTGTTACAGACTGTGTGTATCACACTGTATGTAATTACCTGTTCGCCTGCCTGCCTGCCTCCCTAGCTAGAATGAAATCTCCACCCAAGCAAGTCCACAGAATGCCTGCAGCCCCCAAAACAGTCAATGGCACACAGCAGGCACGTGATAAATATCAATTAATTTGAATTGTATCTTACAATTTCTTGGGTCCTGGATACGAAACATAATGCTTAGCACCCAGCGGGTGTTATTACATTCATGTCTGACGGATGAATTATCAAAGGATGGATGAAGGCCTGAATGAATGATGAAATATGCAAATAAGTTAATGAGGAATTTTCATCATTAATTAGCATTCTGGAATGCTTGTGCATGCCCGAGACCGTCTCTAACCTGAAGGGTGTGTGAATCGGGTCAGATGGAAGCCTGGGACTTTTGGTTCCAGGTCCACTGGTGAAGTCACCAGACCAAAGTTCTGATGTTAATCAGAGATGTCACTGTCACTACAAAGTGCATGTGAAAAGTACAGATCTTCCATCACAACTTCTCTGTCATCAGGGAAATCCTCACTACATTCATCACTCCACCTCGCAGCGTCCGTGGAGACCCTACTGATACAAAGGGAAAGCTGATATCTGTTGTGAGGAGCTGGCAGAAATCAGCCTTAAGACGCTGAGGCTGAGGCAGACAAGAGCTGCTTCTAGCCCTGGCTTCCCCATTCACTGTCTGTGTGAGATTGGACAAGTTACCCAACAGCTCCAACACTCAGCTTCTTCCACCATAAAACAAGATCACTCTGTGCTCCTAACCCTTAAGGTTATTGGATGAGATCATGTACGTTACGTGACTAGCACATAGGAAGCACTGAGAGATGTTACTGCTACACTGCTGTGCTGCAGGACAACTAGATTCCTGTGAGCAGTTGGGTGGTGCTGAGTGGGGCTGACCCAGGGGCTGGAGTGATAGGAGTTAGTCTCAGCCGTGGATTAGGGATGGATTCTGGGGTTTAGGGGGGAGTGCCAGCTCCGAGGGTGGGGCTGGGCCTGCAAGCTGATCTTCTTCCTGTTCTGTGACCTGGGTGTTCAGGGACAAAACAAGGCAGGATAGGGGACGGCCAGGAGGGTGTGCCCAGACGGGGAGCTTCCCGGCAGGGAAACCCCAGCGACTCTGCTTCCAGTCTGGAGTGAGGGCTCTTTGGCACTGACTCTGGAGCCCAAGTTTGCTGCGTCCACGGATAATGGGGCTCCTTTAAGTGCACTGTAACCGCAGAGGGGAAGTAAAGCCATAACCCAGCCCCTGACACTGGGCGTCCATTTCAGATGGGAAACTGGAAACTAGAGTCCCAGGCGGGCCTTGGGTTTTTCCTGTAGACACTCAAATAATGGGAACTTCCTCTCACTGTGTCTGCAGGTCCTGTTGTCACTAAGATCCTCCAATCCAGACTCCAAGCAAGAAGGGGCCTCCCAACAGATGCTCCCTCCTCGCTGGGCCACATTCTTGCCTGATGAGCCGGGCTGAAGGGAGGTTCCATTCACTCAGTTTTCTCCTTTGGGCTTTCTCCTGGGGATCCTGAGAAAGGGACTGGACCCGGGGATCACATAGCCTCCCCTAACTGGAAACATAGCTGATAACCCCGCGCAGGAACTGGGCAGAGAAAGACAGGGGCCCAGGTGGCTGAGGAGGGGGTGGCCTGATAGATGTAACTGTCCTGGACCCCTCAGTGTTCCTGGGATTTCACAGAGAACAAAGCCCCGCACACGGGGCCTCTGGCCATCATAGGGAAGCCTGACATCGCCAACAACTGGGAAACAGCGACATCTCCCGGCTGCCTGCGGCCATGGCCCTCCTCCCTGGTCAGAGAACCACAGGGCGTTCAGGTGCCTGATGCCTTTAGAATCCAGGAACAAAAGGTCTGGCCTCTGATTCAGTGGGTCTGGAGTGGAGCCCGAGAGTCTGCAATTCCAACAAGCCCCCAGGCGATACTGATGCTGCTGGTCTGGAGACCACAGCTTGATTAGGAAGCTTTACATGTCAACTATATCTCAATAAAGCTGGGGGGAAAAAAGAAAGCTTTAAGGGGCTCAAAGATGAGTCAGATGTGGTCCCAGACATCCCAAGGGTCTCAGGAAAGGAGACACTTTTCCATATATAAAACCATTCAGAGGCTGGCCCCGTGGCATAGTGGTTAAGTGCGCGCTCCACTGCTGTTGGCCCGGGTTCAGATCCCGGGTGCGCGTTGAGGCACTGCTTGTCAGGCCATGCTGTGGCGGTGTCCCATATAAAGTGGAGGAAGATGGGCACGGATGTTAGCCCAGGGCCAGTCTTCCTCAGCAAAAAGAGGAGGATTGGCATAGATGTTAGCTCAGGGCTGATCTTTCTCACGAAAAAAAAAAATCATTCAACCACAAGGCAAGGCCAAAAGGGAGGAGCAGGGTGTAGGAACGCTTCTTGGGGAGGTGGGATCCAAACAGATCTTTGAAGGGTGGTCAGATCTTCACCAGGGAGAGCTGGCCTAAAGGATCGGCTGGGGACAGGCTTCCTGTGCCAGCATGCCTGGCACCTGCACCGCATCTACCAACCCAGAAAACCGACCTGGTTAACATTTGTAATAACCGACCTGGGGCAGGCCCGAAGATTCCACACAAGATGGAAGTTTAAAGTACATGTGGGAGTAACATTTCCAAGCAACCCAGGGTCACTTAATTGATTCACTAAGTACAATTGACTTCCTCTCTTAAAAAGAGCTCTTCTAACGGCCTTCCCAAATGCAGACTTGTCCAGAAAGAGATGAACTTCTGATGGTGATTGGATCACCATAATCACAGGCCCTACCGTCTGGGTAGGACGTGAAGTAGGAGAAAGGTCCCCATTGGCCCCATTTTACAGAAGAGGAAACTGAGGCTCAGAGAAGTCAAGTGACTTTGCCTGAGACCACCCAGCAAGGCCAACCACTTGAACCCTGGTCCCTCACTCTGACACAGCACTCACGAGACATCTGCTGCTGCTGACTCCATAAAAACAGGCCTAGAAGGCACAGGGGGTGCTGGAGATGGGGGTCAAGGGAATCTGGGAGTCTGGGGTCCAGGCATCCCTCCCTTGCACAGTGGCCTTGGGCTGGGAACGCTGCCATCATCCAAGAAGGGCGATGAAAGCAGCTTTTACAAAGCAGGGTCTGAGGTCCTCAGACAAGCCCCCTTTGTTGACTTCCTCTGCCCCTCCACACCACCCCCCTTGCCCACAGCCTTTAGCATCACCCTCTTTGAATGACTGGCTCCAACACACTGGAAATTTGCAACACAAATGCACGTCTTGTCTCCCTCGGTGGAGCCTCACTGCCCCATCCTTTTGGGGCCTTTTAAAGCCTGCGTTTCTCTGGGGCGCTTTCTTTCCACAGCTCAAGCCCCCAGCCCCTAGACACAGGCACGATTGCTAATTAACGCTGCGTTAAAACTCATCCTGGAAAGAGAGCTTGGCGGCAAGTGAGGAGCGAGGCATTCCCACCACCTCTCAGAAGATAAGGAGGCGGCGGCTGACAGCGGGAATTGGTGGAGGGGGCTGAGCTCTCCCTCTCAAGGTTTGTTCTGGCTTCCTCCCTCCACCCTCTTCCACGATGGGTTTGAGAATACTGTAAATAAAGTGCATCACCCAAGAAGTCTCCCGGGTCTGCTTGCCACCGCTCCACCTGGCTTTCAGAGCTCAGCTCTGATCCTAAGAACTACAGTAACAGATACCACCACTTGCCAAGTGTAGCAGACGCTTTACAAGCATATTTCTGATCCTCACAACAACCTGGGGAAGTAGGTATTATCACCCTCATTGTACAGATGTGGTGATGGAGGCTCAGAGAGATTAAACACCTTGCCCAGAATCACGCAGTTTGTAAGTGACAGAGCTGAGTTTCAAATCCAAATCCCTTTGCCACCTAAACTCGTGCTCCTGTTTTAGGCTTCTCTCTGCTCCTGCCTGATGCTCTCCCAGCTTTACTGTGACTCCTCCCTTCTCTCCATTCTCACAACGCTTAACGGTGTGTCCCTCTCTGGATCTACCTGCCTGAGGGAATTACTCAGCTTCTCTGGTGCCCGCCTCCTGCAGCTGTCTGAAGACAAGCCCGTGCCACCCTCCTCTTAGCACCCAGGAAAATGCTGCACTGGCAGGAAAGACCCACTCCGCTTCCCTAAGGGCGGAAATGGGACAGGGCTTTCAAAGACAGACAGCTAATCCAGCAAACTCTGTGTGGGCCTAATTGGGTTCTTAATAGATATTTGTGGGATGAGGAAATTTAAAAACTGGTGGGAGAGCCCTCCATCACTACTGGTGGGAATGTAAATGGTACTGCCACTTTGGAAAATAGTTTGGCAATTTCTTAAAAAGTTAAATTTGGGCCGGCCCCGTGGTGTATCAGTTAAGTGCGTGCACTCCGCTGCTGGCGGCCCGGGTTCGGATCCCGGGCGCACACCGACACACCGCTTGTCAGGCCATGCTGTGGCAGCGTCCCACATAAAGTGGAGGAAGATGGGCACGAATGTTAGCTCAGGGCCAGTCTTCCTCAGCAAAAGGAGGAGGATTGGCAGATGTTAGCTCAGGGCTGATCTTCCTCACAAAAAATAAAAATAAAAAAATAAATATTAAAAAAAAAAAAGTTAAATTCTCACTTACTATATGACCCAGCAATTCCACTCCTAGGTACCCACCCACCCAAGAGCAACAAAAGCATATGTTCACACAAAGTCTTCTACACGTACATTCATAGCAGCGTTATTCACAATAGCCCCAAACTGGAATCAACCTAAAGTGTCCATCAAGGTGAATGAGTAAATGAACAAACTGTCAGACAACCATACAATGGAATACTACTCAGCAGTAAAAAGGAACAGATTATTGACGTGTGGGTCAACATGCGTTAATCTCAAAGGCATCAGGTTGAGTGAAGGAAGCCTGAAACCAGAGTATATATGATATGGTTCCATAATTTACATGAACTTTCCAGCAAAGGAAAATCTGTGGAGACAGAAAGCAGATCAGTGGTTGCCTGGGGCAGGGGGTGGGAGTGGGACTTGATGGCACAGGGGCTGAGGGGAACTTTCAGGGTGATGGAAGTGTTCTCAAACAGGATTATGATGGCGGCACAACTGCATAAACGTACGAAAACCCGCTGAACTAGACTTCCAACAGGTGACTTTTACACTATGTGAATCACACTTCAATGAAACTGCTCAAGTTCTTTAAAAAAAAAAAGCAGAAGAAGAAGAACTGATGGGCCAAGGAAGGGCCTTAGGAGAATGTTAGCTTGGTGTGGGGCGCTGAATTTGGAAGTCAGAATCCTTTGTTTGAGTCCTGGCTCTACCACTGTCCAGCTGTGTGACTGTGAATAGGTGGGTAACATCTCTGTGCCTCTGTTTCCTCGTTTATAACAACAACAATAATAACAATGGTAAGAGCTAATTTATGAGACTTACTGTATGCCAGGCCTGTACCTTATGCACTGTTACATTTAATCCTCACTCAGCAGCCACACGAGTTGAGCCCTATCACTCCCATTTTACAGATGAGGAAACTGAGATCAGGCATGAAGTCCCTAGCGCAATATCTGGCACAGACCTTCAGCTGGGGTTGAATTCTGATCCCTACGGCTTCTCCAGCCACCTCCAGGCGTCCTACATCTGTGCTCTGGGCTGGCATCCATTCTGGGTGCCCAGGTCTCTATGGTCCCCACCTTACATTTGCTGAGATAACCACACACCTCCTGATGGTATGAGAGCCCATTGTCCTGGGGGCTCCCAACTGCTCCATCTGCCACCTGCTGCTGTGACCCACCAGCCCACTCTGAATCCCTGGGGATCTGGCCTGACTTGAACACTTTGTGTCCAGGCCAGCAAAGTGACATGCCACTTGGTCCATGCTTCTATGGGGAACGTGCCAAGAACATGGCTCAGTGCAGCTAAGAAGCAGGATGCAAAACATCATTGCTAGGGGGTTCCCTCAGAAACCACTGATCCTAAGTGTGACCCAGAGCGGTGTCTCAAGGGGAGGCAAAGGGGGTCTCTACTTCTCCCTCTTCATAGAGCAGCCCTATTTTAAAAATCTGTTTTATAGACTGTACTTCCATCGAAGATTTCCAAAGAAAGGTCTTTGCAACTTTTTTAAAAATTCGAAAGCTGCTGTTCTCTGCCAACTCTCGAGTTTCCAGCCCTAGAAATTGAGGCCTGGAGGGTAGAAGTAACCTGCTGAGGGTCGCAGAGGTCATAGTTGACAGACACAGGAGGGCCAGCAGGTCTCCAGGCTCCAAGCTTAGAGCCCTTTCCACTCCTCCGCAGCGGCCGACTGGGAAAGCAGCGCTTCTGCCTCACATGTTTCTGTGCCATTCTTGAGGATTCCTTAGCTATAGGCTAGAGAAATTTGGAAGCACAACAACTCTCCCAAGGTTTTCCATCTCTTTCCTCTCACTTTGCATATCTCTGAGGCAACTACCGATGTTGGGCTGCAACAAAGGATGCTCCCCGGGCTAGCTGCCTCCACCAGCCTGTGACCACAGCAGGTGTAAACCAGATAGAGGAAAATCTTGATAATTGGACAACCAGGGAGAGAGCAAACAACTTTCCACGCGAAGGAGAGAAAAACACTTGTCTGTAATGTTGACTACCCTAAAGTGAAATAAAGTTGAACATGGACAAAACAAAACTATATGAACTTTTTAAAGGCACGTTTATCTCAGAGAGTAAATGAACCATGGGTGTTTCACTGTTGTGAGGACTCCAATTACAAGATAAGCAGCATTACGCGCTCTATTCCTCTTGGAATAATGTTATAACTTTGTGCTCTGTCCGTTCCTTCAAAGATAAAGGGAAAGTTCAATAGAGTCTTGATTTGCAAGGGGCAAAACCTCTTTTGCCTACTAGGGTTCGTCAGTGTGATGCTAAAAATGGTCCTTTGGTTGACTTGTGGTAATTGATTCTCTGACGCTGACAACGCTTAGGAAAATGAAGGTATAAATGATGGGAGCGCCACGCAGCCTCCAGAGCAAACACGGAGCCCGAGGTCCGCGGAACCGGAGCAGTGCCTCATAGCAGAGGAAGACCTGCCACATCAGAGGTGAGAGGGGGGTGGCCCTGGGAGCTGGGCGGGATGAGGGTGAGAAAGGCAACCTTCTCACCAACTCAGAGCAACCAAGTCAAAAGGCCCACCGCCATCCTCTTTGCCCGTGGATGGGTGAGTACATTTAGATCCCTTGTTAGGGGCTCTGGAACATGCTTTTGGTGGTTGGCGCCATTTTGAGGTTGTCTCTGGTACGTGGCATCTCAACCCTTGGAGGAGTGGCAGGCAGAGAGACATGTTCCAGGTGTCTGTCAGAGGTGGATGAGGTTTCAGTGCTCCTTCAAGGGTGTGCAGGCAGGTCTCTGGGGCAAGACACGAGGTGGGTAGATTTTCCTATGGACAACGGGACTCTGCCATGGATCAGAAAGGAGCCAAGGGGCCGTGCAAATCAATACCGCTCCTCTATGGCTCAGAACCGAGTCAACGTAATTGCCTGGAAATTGATAACATTTTGCTTTCTTGCTCAATTGCAGCTGTGCGCCTTACTCTAGGTTTTAGACACGATTATCTACCCTTGGAGCGCTCCATTACCCCCACGCTGGTCTCTTGATCTGTGCTTTAATGGTCCTGAAGTATTTGTGTCTTTCACCATAAACCTCCTCAAACCCTTTCTGGAAGGAGGCCAGGTGTCACTCTTTTGAATGACAATTCAAGATGCTTCCTCATTAAAAACTTAGATCTCCTTTGACTTGGAACATTATTTCTGAAACAGTTTAAAAAGTGGATCAGGATGCCAATGCTTTAGTGTTCCGTTACGAAGCAGAATATGTAAGAAAGGGAAAAGACTTTTTTTCCTAGGTGTTCAAAAGTGGCCTTGCTCACTTGGGCACTTGAGACCTGACCCCTGCCGTTAGCTGAAGGCGCATCTGCGGGATTGTCGTGTCTTTCTTGGCATGAAGCCTGGCAGAAGGTGCCAACCGATGTAGATCAAGTGCCCATTGATCTTGAGTCCAGATGATCTCAAATCTATCTAATCACAGAATGCGTCTGTAAGCACTGCGGGAAGCTGATACTCATCATGATAGATGGTAAACTCTAAAATGCCTTCGGAGCCATCAAGGGGTTGTCGATGATGTTGTTGGGTTCACGCTACACTTAGCTCGGTGAATTCTAGGTCCCTAGATTGGTCACGTGGAATACGTCTGTCAACTGCTACTTTATCTTTGGTGACCAACCTCTATTCTTTTCACACCATAAGCTGGATAATTCTTGTTGTTTCCCATCTTTCTCCAGCGGGATTTTTGCCACCCTATGGATTAGGTTCTCATGGCCCCGAGGTTGTAATGGCATCTTGACCCATCGCTGGGGCTCATGGTTTATGGTAAATGTGGTGCCTCTCGGTTGACTAGACGATGCCGTTGCTCAGCCTCATTCTGGATGAGCCAGAAGTCACTGTATTTACTGTGACTCTCCCCAGAAAGTCTGCCCTCCTCTCAGGTTACTGTCAACTCCCTAAAACCACTGAGTGTGCACAGGAAGGTGCTGGCCGAGCGGCTGTCCCTGTTTGTCTCCTTTTTTTCTTCCCTAGAGACCCAATGACAAAGAGCAAAAGCTTTCCGTTTTCTCAGACCATTTCCCATGCGCAGGTGATGAATTCTGAAGCGCCCCGTGAATGGGGAGTGCTGTGAATAGGGTATTGTATCTGGGAGGCTGCCACGCGGAGCAGGAGGAAGGCTGCTGGCCTGGGAATCGCGAAGCCCATTCTGAAGTGCCCTCTCTGAAACTAATTTGATG
This sequence comes from Diceros bicornis minor, assembly GCF_020826845.1. Taxonomy (NCBI): domain Eukaryota; kingdom Metazoa; phylum Chordata; class Mammalia; order Perissodactyla; family Rhinocerotidae; genus Diceros; species Diceros bicornis. Next base: position 22,803,993 of record NC_080758.1, read on the forward strand.
GAGGACCGTGGAAAAGGCTCTTCTCCCCTCTGGGCTCGTTCCCTCGGCTGTAAAATGAAGATCGTGGTACCTGCTTCACAGGGCAGGTATCGCGGGTGAGCTGTGTGGGTCAGGAGGGCACTGGGGCTGGGAGTCACTTGTGCCACCCCTGGGAGAAGGGGCAGGAGCGGCCGAGGGAGAGCTTAGGCCCGGAGCAGAGACGTGGGCTTCACTCTGGAGAGAGTTGGGGGCCAAGGGCTTCTGAGCAGGGGAGTAAAATGATTAGGGACCTGGATGCACCCAGGTTTTTAAAAGATCAGCAGCAAAGAAGGCAAGAAAGCCCAGGCTGTAGCTGGGAGACAGAAAAATCAGGGATTGTGTCAAGGGGCCCTCCTTGCCTCCAAAGATCTCCATGTTTAGGAAATTCCACTGCTAGGGAGGCAACCTGGACCAGGCGGGGAGAAGAGGAGCCAGACGTGATAGGTGTGGTGAGGACAGAAGACTGAAGATCCTTGGTCTGGTGAGCAAAGGCCTGAGTCAGATGCAAAACGCGTTTAAGGGCTTGTCATGTGGATGAAAGGCAGAAGCTCTGGGTGGCACAGCAGATGAATGTCAAAGGGGCAGCCCTGGGTGGCAGATACCGTGTTTTCGTCTTTTCTCTAGCCCCAGTCTCTACCAGAAGAGTAGAAGCTTAACAAGTATTTGCAGGATAAGGGGATTTGGACTTGACATGATGAGAAAAACTTTCTAACAAGAGCTGCCTGGAAATAGGACAGACTGGCTTGGAGGTAATGAGCTCACTGTTACTCACTGGCAGCAAGTGTTTGAGCAGGAACTGCAGGATCATCTGTTGGGGGGAAGGGGGTTGGAGGGGGCGCACATCAAGGAGGTGCTGATGATGGAGGCCTGGAAGGCTGTTCCCTCCAGCTCTGGAGGTGTGGGGTTCTCAGGCCGCATTGAGCAGTCCCCATGCACACTCCCTTCGGTCTCAAGGCATCCCTGGGTTAGTCGAGACCCCAGTGTCTGGGAGAAGGGGGCAAATGCCCTAAGAGGGCCAATGAGCCCAGAAAAGGAAGGTGGATTCTGCCAGCACTGGCCCTGCCTGCTGGAAATCACCCCTCAGCAGGACCAGAGAGGAAATGGAGGATGTGGGGTGATCATGGGGAAGGAGGGGTCTTGCCCATCTCTGGGGCTGGCTGGGCCTCTGCGTGGGTCTGTCTCCCCGTGGAGTAGATATCCTGCTGGGAGAGGGGGTGCCATGGGAGATGGGAAGACCCAAGTCCTAGGTGGCCAAGTCACCCTGTTTCCACACCAGGCAGGTCTGGGTTGACAGCAGAGATACCTGCCACAGCGAGGCGGGCTCTTTTCCCTGTTGACTGTTCTTCCCCTAATTGCAGAGCACGCTGTCAGCAGGCCCCGATTAGGGGTAATTACATGATCTATGCGCTGATTCTGCCGCACTGGCTTCCCAGGCTCCTGGTCTCTGCCAGGGGTAAGACTCTCGGGTGAGATCTAAGCATGTGGAGCAAGATCTAAAGCCTTCCCTTCCCTCCAACTCCACCCGTAACAAACACAGGACCAGCCTGCCCTCTGAGTGGGTCTGATATTAGGTATCACAGCAAAGGTTTGTGGAGAATTCCCTGTGTGCCAGGCTACTCTCATCTCCTTTAATCCTCACAAGGACCCTATGCAGTGGGTATAGTTATCGACTCCCTTTTAGGGATAGGGAAACTGAGGCCCAGAAAGGAGAAGTCACTTGTCCTGGGACACACAGCTTGTGATGGCAGAGCCTGGATATGAACTCAGATTTGTCTGACTCAGAGCCTGAGCCGTCAGCCCCGCTCACTGCTGTCTGCCACACTGAGAGGGGTGACTTAGGGGACTAAGGGAAAGTGCTTGCTCCTCCCCTAGCTTGCTGAGGCCTGAATTCCACACATAATGCCTTATAGCAAGGGGCAGTCTCCCCATGATCATTAATTTTCTCTTCAACCCTATGAGGTCAGCAGGGTAGTTTTTCATGCCCATTTGACAGATGGAGAAAATGACTGGCAGAGGCAGAACTTGAACCCAGGTCTGTCTGACTTCCAGAGCCTGGCTTCTTTTTCCTACCCCATGACATTCAAATGACAAGGACCAAGGCTTGTACAGAGCCAAGCGCACGGCTGGGCCCAGCCGGCAAAGAACATCTCTGTGGCTAGGCCTACACCTGACCTTCCCCTCTTGCCATTTTCCAGGTGCCACTGCAGGAGTGAAGGATGCTGCTCTGGGTGTTCTTCCTCGTGATCCTCACCTTCAGCAGTGGCTCTCACTGCTCTCCACCCTCCCCGCCCCTCAGGTAAGCAGTCCTGCCCACAGGGCCTGGATTCCTGCTGCCCCAAAGCCGTCCCTGCCACCCAGGGGGGTAGTTTAGGAGTGCAGAATAGAGCCACAAGCTGGCCCGCAGCTATATCCTCAGGCAGCCCCCACTGACCACGTCTGGGATGGGGCAGCCCCTGAGCTCCAGAGAGGTCTCCCAGCCTGGGGTCCCTCTCTCTCTTGGGATGAGCAAGGCAAAGGGCAACAGAAGGACCTTACAGAGATATGGTAAGCGCAGCCCGCCCCAACCCTGGCTGTCCTCTCGCCTGGCCGCACCACCCCGCCCTCTGACCTCTGACTCCTTCCATATAGAATGCCTCGGTATGCAGATGCCATCTTCACCAACAGCTACCGGAAGGTGCTGAGCCAGCTGTCTGCCCGCAAGCTACTCCAGGACATCATGAGCAGACAGCAGGGGTAAGCAGAAGTTCTCGTGATTTCCTCCTGTCCTTCTATGCATCAGAGTTTGGAGGGACCAAACTTTGTCACTTCCCTCGCACAGCCTCTGTCATTTCTGGACTTGCCATAGCAGAAGGGCCCCCTTGTCAAACCTCAGCTTACCTCTAACCATGAAATGATCCTTGAAGACATGCTATGTGCTTCTCCCCATGTGAGGCTCCAACACTAACAATACCGACTGCAGTTACCATTCTATTGATTGTGACTGTGGTAGAAACAAAGGCTCTGCCCTGGGACATTTACACACACTCTGCCCAGTGCTGGGCACACGGTCAGCCCTTGGTAGTGTTAGCCGTTACCCTTAGTTTGTTATCTGCTCCTTGTAACAACCCTACAAAGTAGGGATTCTTACCCGCATCGCACAGAGCTGTTAATAGCTTCTAGACGACATACATCAAAGAGTGGCAGAGCCGGGATCCAAATAGCCTGACTCCACAGCCTGTACATTTGGTAGTTTTCATTTTGAAAAATTCCAAACTTATAGAAAAGTTGCAGCAGTAGTACAATGGACTTCCACACACCCTTCCCTATATTCAACAATTCCTAATATTTTATCATATTTGCTTACTCTATATCTATACCTAGATATGGATCTATACATGCACACACAAACATATGTAGGCATTTATTATTATTATTATTATTTTGCTGAATCATTTGAGAGTTAATCGCAGTCATCATGACCTTTACCCTTAGGTGTGACCTTTACCCTGTGTGTCTCCTAACATGCCACAGAAGGACATGCTCTTACATAATCACAGTATAATCGCTTAGAGTCCATATTCATATTTCACCAGTTGTCTCAAAATGTCCTTTAGAACAATTATTTATTTTCCTGATTCAGGATCCAGTCCAGGCTCACAGCGTGCATTGAGTTGTCGTGTCTCTTCAGTTTCCTGTAATATGCGACTATTCCTCAGTCTTTCATGACGCTGGCATTTTTGATTAGTAAAGGCCAACTATTTATAGAATGTCCCTCATATCAGGTTTACTTGGTGTTTCTTCAGGATTAGATTCAAATTCACATTCGCAGAAGTGACATTGTGTCCTTCTCAGTGCATTGTATCAGGAGGCACATGATGTCACTTTGTCCCAGTATTGGTGATGGTAACTTGGATACTTGGTTAACATGGTGTCTGCCAGGGTTCTCGTCTGTAAAGTTAATATTTTTCCCTTTGTAATGAATAAGTAATCTGTGGGGAGATATTTTGCAAATATGTATTTCACAGCCTATACTCTTCACTACTGTATAGACTGCCTTGCTAAAAGCAGCTCAATCTAATTTGGTTGGGTGGAAGTGTCCGCACCAGACATGGGAATAGGCACAGAGACACACCCTGCTCTGCTCACTTTGTCCTGGCCTTTCCCAGGCCTCCCCAAATCCTACCCAAATAGCAACCACAGCTGTTTCTCTTTCTCTAACCTAACAGAGAGAGAAACCAGGAGCAAGAAGCAAAGACACGGCTTGGCCGTCAGGTGGACAACATGTGGGCGGACCAAGAGCAGATGGCATTGGAGAGCATCCTGGTGGCCCTGCAGCAGAAGCCGGGGTAGGAATACATGTGTGTGCATGTGCACGCACATGTGTACGTGTAGGGACCAAAGAGGATTCCTTCCCTGTGTGTTGCCAAGAAAAGGAAAGAATCTCCTCCTTTCCAAAGACATGGGGCTCTGCCAAGCAAACTGGGAACAAGGTCCCACCTTACACACATCAAGAACTGGAGGAAGGGAAGAAAATGCCTGATAGAGACTGGATCTTAGCCACTGCTGTATTTTCCAGCGTGTTGCAAGAGGCCAGGCTCATCTGTGACCGAAAAAGTTACTTACTTGATAGTTCTGGGATAGGACCTGGAACCTGAATTTTAACAAGTGTCCCAGGGGTTTCTGATGCAGATGATCTGAGAGGCATGCCCTGGATCCCTTGCCACATTCACAAAATTATAAACCCAAAGGAAGACCAGCCCCTCCCAACACCCTCAGGGAGAGAGTGTGGGCAGCCCTCATGAGAGGGAGAGAGGGGCATGACAGTCATTCCCATCTCCCTGACCCTCACACTCCTACTGGGACAGGGAAGATCAGGAAGGAGTTTTCCCATTTTACAGAGGAGGAAACCTGAAGCAAAGAAGGGGCAGCAGCTGGCCCCAAGTCAGGGACTGGCAGGCCTGAGTCCCTCTTTGCTTCCCTGGAGCTCCTTCACACGGAGCTCCACTTCACAGACAAAGTTTCCCAGGAATGACACAACTGTTTGGAGAAACTGTGCTGTATTTTAGAGCTGGATTTTAAGCTGTGAGCACAAACATGTCCCAGCACGACTCTGCCAGGCACTTCTGGACCAACCTATTAAGCCAATCCGGTTCCCAACAGAGCTCTGCATGTGCTCTGTCCCCTTATCCCCAAACTAATCTGACACCAAGAGCCCAGAGATCTCACCAACTACATCCTGTGGAGATACAAGCAGCGGCAGGCCAACAGACAGACTGCAGGAGGGGTGAGAACCAGGCTGGGAGGCAGGGTGGGCTCCTGGGTCCCAGGCCTGGTTCTGCAGCCAACTCGCTGTACACAGCCAGTCAACTTCCTAGTTTCCTCCTCTGTGAAGGAAGGGGTTGGCTTCCATCACCCCTAAGGTCCCTAAGGCTAGAATTCTAGAAACAATGCCTCCCCTGTACCTCCCACGCTGGGATTAGGTAACCATTCACCTGCCTTATGGCTCCCCCATGCCCCAGTGCTGTGGAGTGGCCCCAAGGAGGGTCGAGTCCTAAGAATGCAGGCTTTGTTCCTGCAGGTTAAAAGCCAGAGGCTTCACGGAGCTCTGAGTCACAGAGCCCACAAGAAGTGCTGCTACACATTGTTCCCCTCCAGCCCAACTGCTGCAAACACCAGGACCTCACCGGTGGGCCTGAGGAAACACCATAAGAACGAGCTCTTATACCCTGACAGCACAGAGCAGAATGAGTGGGCAGGCGGCACGTTTTTGCACCCACCGCACCTCATGTCCAGCTAACCCCCCTGTAAGGAGTCTGAGATTCAGATTTATCCGTCCTCCCATCCTTGTAGAAGTCATCCAGTGACTACTATGTGCCAGGCTCTGGGCTGAGGGGACAGCAGTGAATAGGACAGCAGGGGTCCCGGCTCTCATGGAATTCGTAACACACTGAGGCAGATGGAAATTAAGCAAGTACTCGTATAGTGAATTGTTTAATTTGTGATAAATGGTAAGAGACGTACGGGGTGTGGTGAATGTGTGTGACGGAAGGAATAACCTAATCTAACCCTGTCTGGGGATTAGCAGGGGCTTCCTCAAGGGGAAGTGACAGGCCCGGGACCTCAGTGGCAGTGGGCAGAGCTGGGGCTACCACTGAGGTTCGCTTCACTAGCTCAAGTGAGACCCTTCCCTCCATCCCACACTGGAACCCAGACAGCCAGTCCTGACACTGGAGTACCCGTCACCCTAGTTCCAGCCATCCTGGCCTAACTCACCCTGCTGCAGTCCCCCCATTGAGCTTTCTCGTTCTTTCTGCAACAGGAATTCCCAAGGATGAAGATTCCGCCTGTTTTATGCTACCTGCAGCTGAAACGCAACTGCATCCAGTTAATCCTATTTAATTTCTGCCCTACTTTTGTCCCCTCATAAATACAATAAAATTCCCCCAGACTTGTCTGCATCTCAATGTTCTTTTATCTTCAGCTTAATTTTTTACGTGTTTTACATAGTTACTTTTCCCAGAGGGATATTACAAGGTATAATAAAAATAGCTAACATTTACCCAGCACTCAGAGTGCCAGCCGGGCAGCTTCACATGTGGAATCTCACACGCTCCTCACACAGCCTAATGGGAGGTATTGGCATCCTTCTCATTTCACGGACAAGGAACTGAGGCCCAGAAAGGTTAACTGAACTGCCGTGGTCACAGCTGACAAGTGAGAGAGCTGGGATTCAAACCCAGGCAGGCCAGCCCAGAACCAGGCTCTCAACCATATTCATCTACTCCGGGCCAAAGTCATCCTTCATCCACTGATGACTTGTTTATGAGCAATGCCATTTATTCACTCAGCAAATATTTGTAGAGCACTCACTGTGTGCCAGGCACTGTTCTAGGCACTAGGGATATAGTCATGAGCAAACAGACAACGCCGCTGACCTCATAGAGCTCATATTCTAATGGGAGGAAGAATAATAAAAACAAGTAAATATAGAATATGTCAGATGGTGGCAACTGCAAAAGAAAGAAATTTAAGGCCGGGTAATGCTGGAGGGCATTATTTTACCTATAATGTATATATGTGCTGTGTAGGGGTCAGGGAAGGCCTCACTGATGAGGTGACATTTGAGTACAGACCTGAAGGAAGAGAGGGGATTGGCCTTGTGAATATCTGGGTAAAGAACATTCCAGGCAGAGTGAAAACCCAACACAAAGGACCTGAGGCAAGAGCATGGAAGGAGGAAGAGCCAGGAGGTCAGTGCGGCCAGCTGGAGCAGGGCGAGGGTGTGAGTGGAAAGAAAGGAGGCCGAGAGGCAGCAGGAGGGCAGCTCATGGGGACGCTTGGGGGCCATGATAAGGACTTCGGTTCTCACGCTTGGAGAAATGGGAGCCATCGCAGAGTTTAAGCAGAAGAATGACATGGTCTGACTTGTATTTAAAGTCACTCTGAGAAAGGGTCAAATTCTGGCTACATTCTTACAGTAGAACTCATTTGCTGATGGGTAGGGTGTGGGGATTGGAGAGGAGGCGAGAATGACTCCAGTTTTCGGCCCGAGCAACTGGAGGGATGGAGTTGCCATTTAGGAGCTTTGAGGGTAGAAGCAGAGTTAGGAGTTTGGGTTTGGGCATGTTGAGTCTGAGATGCCTACTAAAGGCAAGTAGGATGTTGAGTAGGCACCTGCATATTTGAGTCTGGAGTCAGGAGAGAGGTCTGGGCCTCTGGTTTGGTTTGGAGCTGTCACCATTTAGATGGTCTTTTAAAGCCAGGAGCGTAGGTCGGATCACCAAGGAAAAGAACAGAAAGAGTAGAGAAGAGATCTAAGACTGACCCTGGGGCACCCTCACGTTTAAAGTTTGGAGGAAAGATGAGGAACCAGTAAGGGAGACTGAGAAGGAGCAGGCAGTGAGACAACAGGAAAACTACAAGAAGGAAATTCCAGGAGCCAACTAAAAAAGTGTTTTAAGAGGAAGGGAGTGATCCACTGTACCAAATGCTGCCGAGGGGTCAAGTCAGTTGGGAGCTGACCACGGAAGTGGCCGTGGAAGCCACAATGACCTTGGCGAGAACAAATTGGGTGGAGTGGTGAGGCAAAAGTCTGTCTCAAGTGGGTTCAAGAGCAACGGTAGGAGAGGACTCAGAGCTGGTGAGTATAGACCTGGCTGTACGCTACGGTGGCCACTGCCCACACGTGGCTACTGAACACGTGACATGTAGCCAGTACCAACTGAAATGTGCTTTAAGTGTAAAACAGACACTGGATTTCAAAGACAGTATGAAAAAATACAAAATATCTCAATAATATTTTTATACCGATTACATATTAAAATAATATTTTGGATATACTGGGTTAAGTAAAATTAATTTCACTTTTCACATGAAGAATGTCCTTTTTGCTTTTTTATTGTGGTTACTAGAAAATTTAAAATCACCTATGTGGCTTGCATTATATTTCTGTTGGACAGAGCTCGCAGAGACAATTCTTTCGAGAAGTCATGCTATAAAGGGAAGCAGGGAACTGAAACCACTGACCAGAGGTATCCACGACAGTTATTACTCAACTTTTTCTATTCATGAATCGTTTTACCTAGGCCAGATATTCGCGCATATCATCTACCATATGCATGCCTCTTATTAGAAGCTGTGAACTTTCTGGGGGGACCAAAGTGTTCCATATTTTGATTTGGGTAATGGTTACACAAGTGTAGTTAGATGTAAAAATTCACGGAGCTGTACACTTAAGATGTGTGAATTTTACTATAAGGAAATTAAACCTAAAAAAAACCCCACCAAACTCTGAAAAGTCTGGATTGATGTGATGTCTGTTTTGATTAAAAGCACAAGAATTGCTGCATTTTAGAGCCGATGGGGACTCAAGAGATGAGCAATCCCACCCCGGTGGTCTGCAGCCGGGGGCACAGTGCTCCCCCCAGTCCCATGGGCCCATCTCCCAGCACCAGAACTGTAAAGCCAACTCGGTTGTTCACAGAGTTTAGGCCACCTGCTGCCCCTGGGACCCCCAGTTTACCCTCCAAGAAAGAATGTGAAGTGTGGGAAAGGCTCTGCAGGGGCCCCTTAGCGGCTCTGCTGAGGAGACAATGGGAACAATGGGGAACAAAAGCCCCCTCCCAAGGAGAAGGCTGGCCATTGAGGGCGGGCAGTCCACTTCAACCACGAGAGGCCGAGAGGCCGGCTGGGCCAGGGAGAACCTGCGAGGAAGGAGGACAAAGGAGGGGACTGCTGAATGGTGGGCTTGCTGGGCCGCCTCTTCCTCCAGACCCACCTGCTCATCTCTTTCCTCCGCCTGGTCCCAACAAGAGCAAAAACCGAGGACTCTCTCAACTTCCAGTTTTTCAAGTGAAATAGTGACCACTGGGACCCGCTGCTCCTTGTGGTTTTTGAGGTGAATGCAATTAGAAGGCAAAAAACCACGATGGCACAATTCCAGCACTTTATCACCACTAACCACGACACTAATGGCCTCTTAAAAGACTTAGCCCCTCCCCACAGAGGTGCTGGGAGCTCCCCATTCCCGTGGGGGTCCTACTTAAGACCGAAGGCTGTTTTCTTTCCCTAAAGAAATGGTCTAATCAATGGGGGACTTGTCGCTTTTAACGATAATCCCTTATGTTTGTATTAACTTGAAGTCCACAAAGAGGCTTCCCATCCCTTACTTCATTTGCTCCCTGCCACAGCCCCAGGAGAGAGGCAGAGCAGGGTGGCTGGCTGCCCAGAGAGGTGAGAGGTCGGGTGACTCAGCCAGGTCCTCCCACTCGGAGGGAGCAAAGCTGGCAACTGATTCCTGATTCCAGGGCAGTGCTCTTATGTTGTTTCCAGACTCCAGCCCCCTTAGGAGAAGAGAGCTGGGGAGTCCAGTGAATTAAACAAACAAACAAACAAACGTGGACCTGGTACAAACTGCGTACTGGGCTCTTGCTAACAACACACAGGTATTAACAATAGTAACAGTATCCACACTAATCAGAGCGAACACTGAGTCAATGCTAAGTGCCAGGCACTGTGTACGTGTTTGGGGTATGTCCTCATTTAATCCTTATAAAGGCCTCAGAGGTATTATCCCCATTTTTACTGATGGAAAACTAAGGCCCAGAAGGGTAAAGAAAGGTACCTAAGGACACAGAGCTAATCCAGGAATTCAAAGCAGGTCAGCTGGACCCTAAACTGCTGTGCTTAGTATTTCCTAGAGAAGGCCAGTCCAGGCACTACTATGGTGTCAAAGAAAAAGCAGAGCTGCACAGTAGTTCAAGTGCTAAAAACAGATTTTACTCACGACTATTCCAAGAGGGAAAAAGAGACCTCAGGATAGAACTGGGCTCAATTCCCAATACGGCATGGCCAAGTGGGAACTTACAGCCAAGGAGCAGGGTGGGGACCAGTGGATGGAAACTTATTAACAGGAAACATCAGGGGTAAGGGGATTCTGGCTAAACCCACCTAACAGGATTCTTGTTGAAGACAGGCCAAGGTGATCAGACAGCACCTGGGGGATGTCGGAGGATTAGGGGCCTGATCAGATATCAAAGGTGGGGGGTTCTCGTTAAATTGACTTAGCAGGCTTTTTGCTAAAACTAGATTTTACAAAGAAGTGCACAGGGGGGCCTAGGAGAAGGTTCAGGAGCCTGACTAAAATTTGGTCAAGCAAAGAATCTTTGTCAGTGGTGAATACTTTGAGCAACAAATCCAGCGGATTTCCTAAGATATAGGAGTTAGGCCTGCTGTCAACTCCAGCCTTCCCAGAACCACCGGGATACAAGCAAGCAGATTCCCCCCTGCAGCCTTGCTCCAGAGCTGAGAGGTGAGAGCCCTTCAAGAGGCTTTGCCCACAGGATAGGGCCAGAAAGACAGCATGTGAGGTGAGTTTCTGCCTCTGCTATAACCCAGCATAAAGTTCAAGTTGCCTAAAATTTGCTGTTGGTCCTAAAATAAAATCTATCCCCTTGACCACAGCCCTTAAAAGCCGTTTGTTCTGGCTTCCAGTGATCCTCTCCTTGCTAACTACACCCTAGCTACACTGGCCTGCTTTCAGTGCAGGTTTGCCAAGCTCTGGCCTCAGAGCCTTTGCATATGTTCTCTGCCTAGAGTGCTTCCCCAGCTCTGCAAAGGCTCCTTCCTGTCCTTCGGGTGTCAGCTTAGCCTGTCCAACCCTCTAGATAAAAACTGCTTTCTTGGAAGCCCTTCTGAGATTTGTGACCACTCCGCTCCCTTTCCCCCGTCCCCTCCAGGTCGTAAGTGGACGAAGGGCAGGGAACGTGTGTCCTGCTCACTGCCGTAGCTCTGGGCGCAACACAGAGCCTGGCGCACAGCAAACGTCTGCTGTGCTTTATTCTCCAGCTCCTCTCCGGGTCTGCAGGCCGGCCCTGAGCCAGCCTTGGCGTCCCTTCACCTTGCCGGCCCCTCCTCCAGGAAGCTGTCTCCTGACCCTTCCTCCAGCCACCGTACTTCTATCATTAGGCTCCACGACCCCTTCTCTACACCATGTCCATCAGGCCTCATCTGGTCTGTCTGCCAGAAGTGTACAGGTCTGGTTACAGGTGTGAAATTCCCAGCTGGGTGGGCTCCCCATGCTCTCATCCCTTCCCCACCACTCTTGAGCTGCTGGTCTCAGCCTACCCAAGTAGGGACACTAGGAGCCACCCAACAGCAACAGGAGACCACATCACTCTTTCTCCTCAGGATGGGACAAGAAGCTAAAAATTAAAAGCAAGGCTCCCAAAGTCCTGTGTCTACAGGAGCCAGTCAGGTATCAGTGGAGTGAAGTTGGCCGGTGGAGCTGACACCTGTGAGGGGCGGGGCTCTGGCAAACTGGAGCATGCAGGCGCCGCCCAAGGGGAGGAGCTGCTGTTCAGCTCCAGCTGATTGTTGCCATGCAGGAATCAGGCCCAATGTTGCCAGCTCTGATTTTTTCAAGAGAATCCAAACCCCAAAACCTAGATTTTTTTTTTTTTTTGGTGAGGGAGATTAGCCCTGAGCTAACATCTATTGCCAATCCTCCTCTTTTTGCTGAAGAAGGTTGGCCCTGGGCTAACATCTGTGCCCATCTTCTTCTACTTTATATGGGATGCTGCCACAGCATGGCTTGACAAGCCGTGCGTCGGTCCGCACCCGGGATCCAAACCCGCAAACCCCAGGCCGCAGAAGCAGAGCATGCAAACTTAACCACTACACCACTGGGCCGGGCCCCCAAAACCTAGATTTTTTTTTGGGGGGGGGAGGTGAGGAAGATTGGCCCTGAGCCAACAACTGCCAATCCTCCTCGTTTTGCTGAGCAAGACTGGCCCTGGGCTAACATCCATGCCCATCTTCCTCTACTTTATATGGGACGCCGCCACAGCATGGCTTGACGAGCGGTGCGTTGGTGCGCACACAGGATCCGAACTGGTGAACCCCGGGCCACTGCAGCAGAGCGCGCGCACTTAACCGCTTGCACCACTGGGCCGGGCCCCAATTTGTAAATGTTGGCAACTAATTCAATTTTTAAAAAAAACACTATGGATCAAATAAAACATATCTATGGGCCACCAGCTTGCAACCTCTGGAAAAGGAGAGGCCTCCTTCCTGTCTTAGAGGCACCCCTGTAATTGCCCACATCACCCTCTCACCTGTAGAATCCCATTCAGAACTGGCCCAAAGTTTCAGAATCTCCTTTCCCCTTTGGCAAATCGAAATCCCAATTTCAGCTACATTGCAAAACAATCCGATTAAAATAATTTCTACCACCCAAATTCAATAAATACTGTTAGAATTACCTGCATTTCAAAAGTTACCTAAATGTATTTATTATGTTTCAATTAATAGAATTGGAGACAATGAGCCAAGGTACATAACTAGGGGCCACTCAGGAAAGATGCCAAGCACAGCCAAGCACTTCAGATGCATGGAATTTTCAGTCAGAGGAGGTAGGTCCTGTCATGATCTCTGTTACAGAAGGAAAAAAGGAGGCTTAGAGAAGTTAAGCCACTTGCCCAAAGTCCCTCACTCTAATAAGTGGTAACAGGAGTGGTTACCACTCTAATAAGTGGTAACTTCAGTGGTAACACTGAAGTCTATATACTTAACCATACTGTTCAACATTACTCTCTAAGTGATATTATATAACCTCCATGGAGTGGCAGTCCTAGGCATTTCAAAAGGGGCATTCTTGAGATGTGTCCCTCCAAGAGCCTAAGAGAACTCATGTGGTCAGCCTCCTTTTAAGACAATCCCTTCCCTTCCCCCACTGCATGCCGAGACGGCACTTTCAAGGTAAAAGCTGAGGGGCCTTCAGATACCAACAGGGCTCTATGCAGACAGTTGGTACCCACTGCTGGAGAAGAGAGGGCGCTGGCTTTTCCAGGCAATTCTCAGTTCCGTTAAGAAAGGGGTGAGAAGGACCAATGTAAAAGGGCTTGGAGAAACACACTGGCCATTGTGTCAATAGTACTTTCCAACTAAGTCCTCAGGAATGTACTCCAGCCCCATCAGTCCAAAAGTGCTAGAACAAACTCTCAATCAGCCCTTTGTTTCTGTTATTCTCTTTATTCCCAAACAGATTAATTACAGATTTCAACTTTTCAAATGCAACATCTGGGTAAGTTAGGAATATTCACAGCATCTTGCTAGGGCACCAAGCCAAAGAAACAGAATATCTGGGCTCACAGGTATCTGCTCTGTGTTGGGGAAACAGAAAAACAAGCAAAAGTATAACCACAATTTCAATTTTTTCCTTTTTAAGTTTTTTTTTCATTCCTCTTTTCAATCTGTAACTTGTTCTTGACTCTTTTTGATATTCATTTCAGCTTTCAGAATTTCCTTCCTTTTTCTGGAACTAATGTGCTGTTCTGAAAGAAAATGGAGATAAACACAAAATTACTGAAGGTTTCAATTCACTGTTACAGTTCCCAACTGGTGACAATGGTGACCTTGCAGAGACCAAGGTACTCTCCCACTATAAGATCCCATTTATACGGGAATCATGGTTTATTTATCAATTCTATTTATTTATGCCCCATCTCATTTCACAAAAGAATCTAAGATAGCTAGTTCCAAGTAAAGCTGACGACAAATAAAAGCAATGTAACAAACCTGATGATAACTAACTCAGAAAGGGATATGTGAAAATTTAAGATGAGGTAATTCCAGGCACACCTCTCACAATTCAAGGCCAAAAAGACAGTGTAAATTTCAACCAGATGACCAGAAAGAAAGATTTAAAGAATGTTCATCTTCAGTTTCCCAAACTCCAGGTCCACCACCAAACATGTGGCCCTCATATAGCTTGGAAGATGACGTTCTGACCATTCAGTACAGAAACCTGCATCATATTCCTGCCATGTGGTCGTGTTCTTGCTAATGGTCAGACTCAGTGCCTAAACCTAAGAAAGAATGATTCTCAAAAATGGGACTCAGTTCACAGAAAAATTTTAAGAGGGGATAAAAAAAAAAATCTCTTTATTCCTTCTTTCCCCACAGCTGCCTTTCCCTAGACTCCAAGAAGTGATGGGGAAACAGAAGAAGGAAAATGAAAATCTAGACAGACACTGTGCAACCAGGAGGGTGACAGCAGCAAGTAAGTAATTCAGGTGGCTCTGACAAGCAGGGGCAGGTACTGAGAAACGGGCCGTCCTTAGCAGGAAGCTATATCCAGTGGTGAGGGCTGCTGTGATGACGACGCAGTCTTGCAGAATGGCAGGCTCCAAACCAATTATCAACAGTTCCAAGGGGCATGCACAGGCACAGAACTAATCCTGAGGGTCGAAGTGAGTGCCCCTAATTCTTTGCAACATTCAGAGGTGCCCAGGTACATTAAAATGTGTGTGTTCTGAAATGTTCACGCAGAGAGGAGAACACAAGTGTGAAATAAGAACCACTGAAAGGGTCGTGGCCCACAAACCTCTGTCTTGGCTAAGAAGTTATGCCCTCCATTAAGCCTGATCAAATCAAATCTATCCTCAGATCAAAAGCCTTAGCTACCAGAGACTTTCCTTTAAAGTACTAGGTCCCAACCTCAGCAAGTCCCAAATGTCATATAATCAAGTGACTTTCCTCTCTCTCTCAAGCATCATGATTTGGGGGTAGTTGGGCAGGGGTGAACTATCTAAAAATCAAGAAAAAAATCAATCCAGAGTTATTTCCAAGAACTACAGAGCTGAATATTTAGCAGAAAGGACTAGTTCTGAAAGCAAATCTCAGACAGAGAAACTATAATTTAGGACAAAACCAAATGGATATGGCCAGGGAATGGGGGTGGAAAGAAGGGACTGGCT
This sequence comes from Diceros bicornis minor, assembly GCF_020826845.1. Taxonomy (NCBI): domain Eukaryota; kingdom Metazoa; phylum Chordata; class Mammalia; order Perissodactyla; family Rhinocerotidae; genus Diceros; species Diceros bicornis. The sequence goes on from NC_080758.1 coordinate 22,819,247, forward strand.
GCAAAGGTACATAGGGGGAACTTTTTGGAGTGGGGAAATAGTCTGTATCTTGATTGAGGTGGTATTTACATGACTGTATAAGGTTTGTCAAGATTCACAGAATGGTACACTAAAAAGGTTGAATTTTACTGTATATAAATTAAACCCGAAAAAACAAAACCAAAACAAATATAGTTTCGTTCTGTGTTGAGGACTAGATGTTCCAGCTTATGCTCAGCCATCAGAGGAAAAGCTCTACATTCTATGCTTTGTTGATTTCTCCTATTTCCAGAGGATTAAAAATTAGAAGGCTTTGTTGCTTTGGCAGGGAAGGACATTTCCATGGTAAGGGACAAGAGGGAACATGACTTGAAAATTCAAATACCTCCCTCCTCTTTGTTGGTCTAGTACAGGGGTCAGCAAACTATGCCCCACGGGCCAAATCCAGACCGCCACCTCTTATCGTAAATAAAATTTTATTGGAACATAGCCATGTTCATTTGTTTACATAGTCCATGGCTGCTTTCACATTACAGTGGCAGAGTAGAGCACTTATAAGAGAGACCATATGGGCTGCAAAGCCTCAAATACTATCTAGCTCTTTCTAGAAAATTTTTGCCTATCCCTGGTCTAGAGGAGCTGATCAATGAAGCATCAGACACTCTCTCTCCTCCCCTCCCTTCACCTTGCCTGCACTTCCATCCTCATCCTAGGACTCATACCTGAATAGAGAATAGGTGGTATTTCACTTGATATTTTAGTCACACAGGGAGCAGCCATGAATCACACCCTGAGCTCCAGGAACCTGAGTTCTGATGCTGGCTTTGAGCTGTGGCCATCAGTCCTTCATAATTTAGAGCCTCACCAAACCACACTGTTTGGCCCAACCAGAGAAGAAGGTTATAAAAAGGCCTAGAAACAGTGACGAGGTGTGCCAGGATTTGCCATGGGACCATCACTGAATGAATTTAGATGTTCTGAATGGGGTCCCCTTTTAAGAAGTCGCAAGTTGGATCTGTCTTATCCTCAACTCTGCTCTCCTATAAACAAAGAGAGGGGCTGTTGCCTATGAAGTACCCCACAGGACATAAGGGAGGATGGAGTCATACAGTCAAAGCCAGGTCAAAGTTGCTCTGCTGCAAAGTTATTCCATCCGCTGGGCTACCTCAGCGGGCTTTGGCTTTTGCCCCAGTCCAGTCACAACCTGGTTTAGGAAGTGGGAAAAGGGCCTCCGAATTCAGCTTTGGCTTAGGGAGGGTGGGAGGAATAAGTGGGCTAAAAATTAGATAAATAACTGACATGCATGAGGTGGGCAAGATGGGAGAGTGGCCCTGCTTCTGGGATGAGTCCGCCCTTCATCTTTACCGTAGTGTCCTATATTTTGCCAATCTACTGCTCTGCTCTGCAGCGATCCTGCCAAAGGAAAGAGGGTTTGAGAATCAAGAAAGGACAGTAAGAAGAGAAATAAGCTGAGGAAAGAAATGGCAAACACCCAACCAGAGCTTCCATTAAGGGCACTGATTTTCCCAGTGGCAGAGTTTGTTCTAGGACTGAAAATGACAGCAACAGAAGAGTGGGCTTTCACTGTCCTTACAGGATGGGGGAGGGGGGGACACGAGGACAGACAATTTTAGGATTCCAGATTAGGAACTCCTGCTGAGCAGGATCTAAATCAAATGGTGTCCACCCCTATCTCCCCTTCATTTTGTTCATCTTGTGTGGGCAACTTCCAGAAAAGACAGAACTCAGCAGAGCACAGCCTTTTGGCTCCCTGGGGCCCAGACTGGCTGCTGCAAGGGAACAGGGCTCGGCTTAGAAAAAATAGCTGAGTCTCTGGTTCTTTCTCAGATGCCACGCATAGCCGCCAAGCTAAGGCTGCTGGAGGGACAGAAAAACGAACCAGCTGCCACTGCTGGTGCCAAGGGAAGCTCTGGTGGAAGCTAGATTACGACAGAAAGTCAAGGAGTATGTCGGGGCCGGGTGTCCAGTGAGCCACTCAGAAAGCTCACGATGGAGACTTGGGCAGGGATGAGACTGTGGCTCTACCGCCCACTAATGGTCTCTGAGAAAGCCTCTCTCTGATCTGACCAACGTAATTGGCAGCCACGTGGGAGAGCACACTACTGAGTTACATTCTTCCAGCAAAAGTCCTGGAGGGGAGAAAGCAGGGCACGTCTGAAAATGTTAACTTCCAAAGATGAAAGCAATTCTGACCTTTTCTTACTGACCTTTACACGGCTGAAATCACCCAAGTTCTAATAAAGTCAAATCAATGAGAAACACCTCTGTGACATTTAAATTTGCCTCTATCTCAGGTTCGAAAGTCAAGCTGCCAGCAAGCTGCCATCGCGTTGAGATCTGACCATCTGTGTGAACCTAAAGTTGTCTGGTTCTCAGGGACGTGGTATGGGCTACTAAGCAGTGCTCACTGCTGGGGCCCTCTGTAAAACCTGAGGCAGCTTCTGTGGGGAAGAGCATGGACTTCACACTTAGGAGGAAAAGCTCCGGGAGCCTGTAGGGGTTATAGAGGAGTAACTCGCTGGGGCATGGGAGGAGGGCAGAACAGGATTCTCTGTGGCAGCAGAGAAGAAAATTTTTAAACACCCAGCACATTAACAACAATCTTCTGCCACATGTTCTAATCCATTTTAATCTTCATAAAGCAATTATTTTCTTCTCTTATTCTGGTGTGTTGGGGCATAAATTGTTGTGGTTTTAATACATTTAAAGCTGATCACCAAGGCTCTTTTCTGACTTAAAAGGCTTCTGTATCAGGCTGGATAAGGTGTTACACTTGCCCCTAAGGATATGAATCATTTGCCACATACTGTTGTTCAAAGAGCTGGGTGAGCAGAGCTGACAAAAATATTTCTAATCCCACTCTGGGTCCCTGGCCCACCCCCGGCATTACCTCTTGATTGCCTGCTGGGCCAGCATCCGATTGCCAGCCAGAAACGTCACACTGCCCAAGATGGCTAGATACTTCAGGGTCTGGAACATGTTGAGCTGAGTCCAGTAGACATACATGAGCCCCAGCATAGCTACAAGACAGGTGTCATGACAGCTGATTACATGAAAACACTGACAATGCCCTGGGGCAGAGGACAGTTAGGAACAGTAACTGCTGGATCCTGAAAAGGTCTGTATTTCTAGATCAGCTTGTTTTATTCCTTTTTCCAATGCCAGAAAATAGATAATTCAATATACTTGCCTCTCAGCCTTGGCTACCAAGAAATCTAGAGGTAAAAACTAGACCTCAGCTACTGTAACGATCTTGTTCCACCTTCTGGCTCACCTGTTTTCTTCAAGTAGGTTTTTTTTTTTTTTTTTTTAAAGTTACTGTCATGTATATTTGGGATTCCACTTTACTTTTCAAATTAGTCATGCATGACTAAATAAATGAATAATTTCCTTTTTATTGAAAAAATTTTTCAATAATAATTTGCCACTGTGACTAGGAAGGAAGCAAGCAGGACTGAGGAGGAAGATTTAGTGAAAAGGGCTCAGGCCTGGGCATTGAGAGCCTGGGTTCTGGTCCAGGCTCCGCCCTTCCCAGCCACTTAATTTCTCTGAGCCTAAATTCTCTCACCTGCCAAATGGGGATCATAATTCCTGCCCTGGTCACCCTCATCAGGGTTGATGAGAATCAAATGAGGGAATGTGCACAAAAAGCACTCTGGCAAGAAAAGTCATGGCTCTAAACAAATTTATATTCAGGTTTTGTTCTCAGCCTGACCCAGGAGGGCTATCACTCAAATCCAGTAACTGGGCTGGAGAGAAAGGTCATCCTGTCAATTCTGCCCGGAAGGATGACGGATGAAGTACAGCGAGGGTTCTTAACCACTTTTGAGATCATAGACCACTGTGAGAATCTGATCAAAGTTAGGGACTCTCTTTCCCCATAAAAATACTGACACACATTTGCCTAAAATTTCAAGGGATTCATCTGTGGACCCCTATAGAATCCACACACTATGGACACACAGAGGGTGATTTCTGACAGAGTCAAAGAAATGAGAAAAGAATATTGAAGTCTCAGCGAAACACAGGGCACCCCTGATCCAATAGTGTCAAAAGTCTCTGAAACGCTTCACCGATTTGTGAATTTACTGTTTTGTTACCTTTAGGTCCTAAGAACAATGCAGGACAACATGTCCGACTGTGGAAGGGACTGTTTTCTATTACTGCCCAGACACAGCTGCCAGTAAATGTGAAGATTGATATGGTGGGGAAAGATAACCTTTGGAAACTGCATTAATGCTCTTCATCCAGGAAGATGGCTCAATGTAAAGATACGATAAGTGAGTAATCTCTGGAAATGAACAGGGCTATTAAATGAGGGTAAATGGCCTGCCAACAGCAGCCTAGTACAATGAAACCCAATATAATGACAGCTGTTCTAAGCTGATGGACCAAACAGGTTTGTCATCCTATTAAGTGTCCTAAAAGGCCAGGAGGAAGAGGGAAATGTTATGCTATTAAGTCATTAGAGTTAATAGGTTGTGGGTCTACTTAACAGGGCTTTTGTGTGGGCAGACTAAATGTCAGAGGAGGTTAAATGGAATTAGCAGCCTAGGGCGCTTACCAGCATGTCCCAGGTGAAAGATAATCGTGCTAGGAGCAAAAGTGAAGTTGGAGACATTGGCACCAATCCTGATCCACTAAACGATGGGGAGAAATAAATTAAAAAGACATTAGAACTTGAAAGGAAGGCAACACATGCTATGTCAACGCTAATCCAATAAACAGCCCTAAGGGCTTAAAAGTGCATGCATACTTGAAGGACAGGGAATTTTTCCAAGTGACAACCACCCTACTGTAAGTCCTCAGGAAAAATTGTTCCTTTTTTTCTTTAGAAAGGCATTCCAACATCTGGTCTCAACTGGCCTTGGGTAACTCAAACCTGAACATCATTTTTTTGTGTGTGAGGAAGATCAGCCCTGAGCTAATATCCATGCTAATCCTCCTCTTTTTGCTGAGGAAGACTGGTCCTGAGCTAACATCTATTGCCAATCCTCCTCCTTTTTTTTTCCCCCCCCAAAGCCCCAGGAGATAGTTATGTCATAGTTGCACATCCTTCTAGTTGCTGTATGTGGGACGCAGCCTCAGCGTGGCCGGAGAAGCGGTGCATTGGTGCGCGCCCGGGATCCAAACCCGAGCCGCCAGTAGCGGAGCGCGCGCACTTAACTGCTAAGCCACGGGGCCGGGCCCGAACATCATTTTTAATGACAGCACAGTATTCTGTTTTAAAACAGGTGGAACCATGAAGCTAAAAGTTCAGAAACAGCATTTATGATGAAGTAACTGGCATCCCTGCTAACTTCTCCAAGTATTGGTAAGATAAACCCACTGGCAGCTGGTGGGATGCATGCTCCTCCTGCGGGCTCTGTGCTTTTTGAAACTCTGATCACTAAAAAACGAGAGCAGGTGCCCATACCCTAGGTCTGGTTTCTGAAAGCTTGTGGCATGCCTTCCAGATTTAGATTGACCAATAATTCTTTTATGAAAATCAATGAATGAATTAGGAACACAGGCAACTTTCCAAAAGTAAGATCTAATGAGTTTTTCATACAGTTCTCAAAATTCTCTGGCTTTCAAGGATACGCATCTATATTTATAATTTTTAGAAAGAAAAAAAAATTCGTAAAACAAAGGTAAAACTTCCCTTCATCTATCTCCCTAAAAGATTCTCTCTTTAGAGGTGACCAACACTAACAGGTAATGCCTTTTTAAGGTTTTTACACAGTGGATCCTACTAAATATACTATCCTACCCCTTGCCACCTTCACTCAATAAGACATCTTGACAATCCTGTCATATCAGCATATAAATCTATCCATTCTTTTAATAAGGTGTATATTATTCCACTGTATGGATGTACCATAATTTATTTAACACTGGCTTTTATGAGGACTTTAGGTTGTTTCCAGTTTTATGCTCCAAACAGTGCTGAAAGGCACAGCCTCTGTACTCTGGTTTTATATAGCCATCAGCACTGGGCTTTGGTTTTATCACATTTGACCTCATCTGAACACTCCTGTGGAGCATCACAGTCCATGCACTTTTATCATTTTTAATGCCTATTAGGTACTTTCTCATGTCCCTTGTTAGTGGAGCAGTTTATTCGGCTGCTCCCCCAAAGGGGGGAGTTTTAGTTATTCTAAAATTTTTTGACCACTGGTTCAGAGCACAGCTGCTAGACCCCTTTGGAGGTGTGCTGAGGCCAGAGCACAAAGCCTCCTTTGAAACAGCTACATCTGCTGAGTCTGGCGCCAGACACAGAGGGCCCACGCTAATTACAGCCACTCACCAGAGCAAAGAGCAGGAGCAAGGGTGACAGGATCAGGGCAGTGAATGTATTGGACACCACTGTGGGAGGCCTCTTCTCAGGCTCGCGGAACAGGTGCTGCCAAAAGAAGACACAGCGAGGATATTTAAGAATGTGCCCTTCCCAGCAGGGGCTGTCACGTATACCAGAGACCAAAACACCAATGACAATCAAGAAGACGAAATGCCTCCCGGAGGCTAAAACCTCCTGGCAATGAGTAGCCACTTGGCCCACTGCCTCTTCTCAATGCTGGCTTCTGATCCCAGAGGTCTTTGGAAGGAGACCAGTCCCAGCCCACTGCTTGGCCAACTGTCTACTTCCCAAAACTCACGGCCATTTAGAGGCTGAAGAATGCAACCCATCAAGCGCCGTTTGCCTAGTATCAAAGAGGGTGCCCAGTATATGGATGGCTTGGGCGACACATCCGAGGTAGGACTCTGGATTTCATAATGCTTCTGGGTTCCCAGGGTGGCACTATCAGATGTTGCTGCCCCACTTAAGTTGGCTAACTGGTGGTAACCTCGCTCTCTTTTGAAAAAATGAACAGAGCCTCACTATGGATGGTTCCAGCCACAACTTACCCTTCCTGCCTCTAGCCCATGGCTCTAAGGAAGCCCTAAATAAACTTTCTCCCTTACTTGCACTGCCTGATTTCTAGAACTGAACCAGAAAGCTGGGCAACATTCTCTGATACTTGTTTTTTCTGCTAAGAAATTCTACATGAAGATCTTTGGGAGGCTCATCTAGATAGTGACACCTAGCAGAGGCAGTGAGGGACCGGGAGTCCAGAGACCTCTATTTGGGCCCAAACTGATATATATTGGCCGTGACCAGGGTCAAGTTGCTTCACTCTTTGCCTCAGTTTCTAGTTGGAAAATTGGGGATGGGAGGACAATGACCATCCTACTAGGCTTGTAAGGATATTGTAAGGATCAAATGAAAGAGGGCATTTGATTATGCTTTGTAAGCTGTAACACATGCAAATTTAACTTTTTTTAGAGTTTCTTCTGGTGTATAAACTTGTGGCTGTCTTTCCTGCCTCCCGATGTCCAGCCAACCCAGCTCTATGATGAGGCAGCCCCACCTGAGACTCCTGTTCCCAAATTTTCACCTCAGCTCCTCTTTGCTGCCACTGCCATCAGGGGATTTCTAACACTATCCGTGGCAGCTGCTGCCACCTACCTCACTCTACAAATCAGTCAGCACCCTTCATCACCACGGTTACACCTTCTACTATTCACCTGCATTTTACGTTCTTAAACAATGCTGTGTATCCACATTAGGAGGATTTAAACAAAGACTCCGACTGCTCCACCCCTTGGACTGCGTGTCCCTTTTTAAACAGTGAAATGAGAGTAAGGAGTCTGCTTGGAACAATTCAACATTAGCTCACTCACAGGTTTCCACATTACTACAGTATGATCATTTCTCACGACTGCAAAATAGTCCAGAGTGGACCCACCTGTTTCCTTAACCAGTGCCCAACTGTTTAACAATTATTGTGTTTACTTTGTAAAACGCTTTAGAAACTTTTCAAAGCCTTTCTTTCCTTATCCGTTACCTATTTTGATGTTCCCAACAGTCCTGTGGGCTGGGCTAGGGAGGGATTGCTAATATTTGTGTGCGAGGAAGGTGAATCCCAGAAGAGAGGAGGGACTTGCCTAGAGGAGGAAAACCCTGTTCTCCCACCCCGAGTTTTCCCCCTGTAGGCGCCATCAGCCCTGATTTACGCTGGAGCAGAGAGGAAGACAGCCAACCCGTCTGTGCTGTAGCTGTCCAGCAGTGACCTGAGGGTGGAACCTCTTGGATGTTTAGGAAAAATAGACTCAGCTTCTGACTTTTTCTCCATCTATGTGCTTTCTGGGAGGTGGTCACTGGGCTCTTTGAACCTGTTTTTTCAGATCTAGGATGGGACTGATATTATCCCTGCCTAACTCACAGGGTGGCGAGGACCAAACTACAAAACATCACATAAATAGGTTAAAGAAGGGACCAGAGCCACAGTCCGGGGGTTGGCTGCCTTCTCTCATCGTGCTCATCGCACATTTCTCCTCCGTGTTCAGTGGAGAAGCCCTTTGGGATATACCTGTATTTCCTGTTTGGCAGTAAAAAGGTTCTTGGACAGGACAGTCGACGGAGCATCTTCTTCAGGGAACTTGATGACCACATCAGCCTAAACAGATAAGGGCAGTCTTTAAAGGCACAGGAATAGAGGAGAAGGTGAAGCTCATCAGCAGGATAGTATCCGCTAATGCATGTCCAGGACCAGAGCAGAGAAAAGCTCCAAGCAGTCCAATCACTCCTGATCCATTAGTCGACAAATTGAAGCAGTAAAAATTGCAAGAACAAAATAAGTATTTGTTGAAAATGTAAGAGTTCCAATTTTCTACTGGTCTGGTGAGCCCCACAGAGCTGCTTAATACAAAAATCTCAGCTGGTACTCAGGCTGTTAGAGACGCAATCAGAAACTAGTCGGTGTCCCTGGGAAGTGTGATTTAGTCACAAAAAAAATAAAATAAAAATGCGCTCTCGTACAAGTACAAAAGCAGCCCAAAGTCCAGGAGAAGAAAAGGAGCTTTGAATACAACACAAGAAAACGCAGCTGCCCCTTTGTCTTGCAAAGGGAGCCACCCACCATCCAAGGCCTGCAATCTGGCCTCAGCCACCTTCCAACCTCACCGCCTACGCTCTTGACCAGATTCAGGTGCTCCAGCAAAATGGACCCGCTCCCAGCTCACTGAAACCACCTCGAGCTTTTCTGCAGGCCATCCCCAGCGATCATCCCACAGCCCCAAGACACTAATCTGATAAACCCTTGCAATTCCTCGACTCCAAGCTCAAAGGCCATGTCTTTCAAGAAGTTTTCTCTCATCACACCAATCAAAAGTGAGACACGTAGGTGAAAAGCACTTTGTAAACTATAACACGCTATGCAAATGCTGGATATTAGTTTATTAGCGTTTTGCATATCCTACAACTCACTGTCCCACACCATCCTGAACTGTTATCGGAATTCAAATCTTACCCCACCCCCTCCTACCCTGGGAGGCGATACCATATCTCAAAGGCCAGGACCTTTATCTCTTACATCTATGTTTCCCCCACAGTGCTTTGCTGTAATACAAAAACCTCCTTCCAGTATAACTTTTATAGAAATTCACTAGAACCCATGAGGGCAAATTTATACTTCATTCATTCACTCGATCACTATTTATTAAGCACCCATATGTGCCAGGCCATGTGCACGCCCCTAGGACTACTAATGGAGACAGCACACAGCCCCTCACCTCACAACGCACATTTATCACCCCGTGGGTGGCACAAGAAGGGCCAGGCTAAAGAGCCCGTGCCCCTGAAAAGGAGCTGTCTGTGTCTGACAGTGGCACAGCCACTCTTGCCCAGGCCAAGGTACATTTAGGCACATACCACATTCCAAAGGATTGGATTCTTCAAAGTGGCATCTCCGATGATCAAGTAGAGGGTATAGGTGCCGGAAGCAGAGTCGAATTCGATCTTTCTCTCAGAGGTATCCAGCTCAAACTTGTACACATTCTTGCTGTCTGGCTCAGCAACAAACACCACTTCCTGGCCAGTCTTCTGGTTATGGAGTCGGACAAATGTCTGGATGGAACAATAAGACAACCTTTCATCTGATAATTTCAAAACTCCCTCTGGGCCCCATGTCAAATCAGTGAGGCAACAGACTGTGAGCTCCTTCGTCACAGTGGGAGCTCTGGGATCTGCCTGATCTGCTGGAGGGAGCGCAGAGGGAGTGGCCATCCCACCCTGGTTCCTAGCTCAGAGATAAGATATAACTTTTCGCTAGTAAAAGAAATATAACTTAGGAGTCCAGCCAATTCTTGAATGCCCAGTTTGTGGATGATTTAAGCCCTTTGCTGTTGCTACAATTTCTTCTTCCTGCCAGGCTTTCGGCCACTTTGCTGCCCAATTAACTTCTTCACCAGGGGGTGAAAAGAAGGGAAATGAGGTGGAACTGTAAGAGGCCTGTTTTCCATCTCCTAGTGCCTACAGCTGACGGTTTAGTGGAGGAGGCGTGGGGATTGACAGCAAGGCAGAGTTCTAATCGAGCAGAGAAGCCTAGTGTCAGAGAGATCCCAGGCTCTGAAGACAGAGAGATTTGCTTCCACTTCTTATTAGCTGAGCAGGTTACTTAACCTCCTTGGGCCTTGATTTCTTCATCTTTAAGACAGAAACATTAACTTTTACACGTGGTGTATCTGTGTGAAGATTCACAATAACGTACGCAAAGCATTTAGCACAGGACCTGGTATATACTAGCTAGCCAACAAACAGTAGTTGATATTATCAATATGATGGTACAAGTCTAATCATCCTATCCCCCCAATGGCATAAGAAACTAAGGTTTCCGCACATTAGAACTGCAGCAAAACTTAATATCCACTCACAGCTTTTCTTTCAAGTGTCTCAAAATAAAGAATTCAACAAGGCAGGTGGATTGGTTCTATTTTACAGATCATAAGGCACGAAGATTAAATGAGTTGACATTTAATCCTTAACACAGCTAGCGCTGGCTCCACAGAAAAAACATACATCTCATTTGTTACTTTACACCTGGGCAACAAAGAACAACTATCCAAGTTATTCAGGGAAAAGAGCCCAGGGATGTGAAGCATCCTGACCACAGCAGTCTTGGCCAAGAACGGGCTTTAGGAGCCCAGATGCCCAATCTTTCTCCTGTCACAGCCAAGTGCAGGCAGCAGCCAGACTCATCTGCAAAACGCCATCTCTACCTGGGAGGTCTCTAGGCCATGGTTTCCAAAACAGAATTTTGGATGAGACAACGTTTCAGTTAAAGTTACATTTCCTCACTAACTCTCCCTGCCCTAACCCCAATCCCACCAATGCAGTCTTGTAATTTCTTCTTTTCATATTCTGTCTTCCCTTGTGCTGACTGGTTGGCAAATGTCATTCTGAGAAGGAGCTGGGAAACGTTAAGAGTGTGAAGTGCTTAAAGATCAGTTAGCCATGGCTAAGTGCCCTGACCAAGCTCCCTGGAGCTTGCGGGAGGAGGGGAGAGAGGAGCAGAGAAGTGCCAGGACAGCAGTCCTGGGGGCGGTGGTCCTAGGGGCAGCGCTCTGGGGCCCGGGCACAAGTGCAGCAGTTGCAGCTACAAGACACAGAAAGCAAAAGGCTTCCCCATAAATCCACTCACCTCAGCGGTCTGCTCTGAAGCTGCCTCTTGGCACAGACACAAGTCTGCTAGCTCTTGCTCAAGTATCGCTACAAAGGACCTAACCAATGCCACTAGAGCCCACATTCTTTCCTATCTTTCAGCATTCCAAGTATTTATCTGAATTTCCCTTTACAATACAATGATGGCTGGGGCAGGGCTGTGAGCAGTTATTCTCAACCAAGGGGGATGACAGAGGAGGGGGAGGAGGTATCTGAGAGGACAAGGGGCCATATTAGCTTCTCTGGGGAAAGAGTATGGTTTGAAAATCTTTTAAATAATAATTATCATTATTTTATATACGGAAAACAAAAATGAAGCCCATTGCTTTCACAATACAAAGTAGGCACAAGTTAAAATGGGCTATTCTTCAGATTCCCACAAATAGAAAATCTACTTTGGCAAAAACAAAAACAGGCTTTGGGCCCACTGCCTAGGTTTTCCTTTTTTCAAAATTATTTCAATATATGTTTTTTTGGTCAGAAAGAAAAAAGCCTCAATTAAGTGCTAATCTGCCTTAAATATATCGTCTCAAAACCAGCTAATCTTTTAAAAAGAGTGTATGCCATGTTCAGGGTTACAAGCAGTACAAGGAGGGTAAAGTGCCATGTGGGAGAACCTCATGGCCTGTCAGGGTTCTGAGTGAAGATACGAAAGCAGGAGTTTGGAGCCTTCCTGTAGCCAGTGTTACACAGCGCACCAAGAACTCGAGTGTACATTAATGTCTCAGGCCAAGAGAACTGTCTGGGCTTTTTCCTGACCTGGTGAGGAGTGAGTTCAGCACCAGTGTTCACATCTACCAGCTGGAAGAACAAAGCAAAGTTCTGGTGGCTGTCAGCGATGAACGTGCCCTTGGCTTTGGCTGGGTAGGTCACCCTGAAAGAGACGTTTATACAGTAAGTCTCCAGAGAGGATCTGCATAATCTCGAGAACAGAGTAAAGAATACAAACTTCACTTCATTGCCCAATCCTCCCTCTCCCATTGTAACACTTTTCTGTTGTGGAAAGACAGAAGTGGAGAATTGTCTGCGGCCTGAGGGTGAACTGGACAGATAAAGCCAGGACTGAGAAAAGCACAGAATAAACTTGCATCAGGATCTGGGGAAAATGCTATGTGCAGATGCTCCAGGCTTTCACTTCAAGGACCTAAGGATGTCAACTCAACCGAGTCAGGCACCAGTGGGGCTCACATGTCCCCATGCAGGCACACAGGTGGACTGAAGAGCTGGGGTGGCAGAAGCGCAAGCAGAAATAATCACAGGACTGATGGCAGCAGCATATGTGAGCAAGGTCGAGAGACAAGGGGGTAGGAGATGCAAAGGAAAGAAAGGTACTTATAGCTTTTTCTTTTTTTAATGCTGTATTTTTTCCTAGGCACTGTTTCAATTTGTTTTTCTGCCTGAAATTGGGTTTTAAAAAGTCATTTTCTCAAAGGCAGCATTAATGAGAAAACTGTTCTTTTCACAGCTATCTCCTGGGATTTTTGATTAAGATGGCCAGGGGATAAAACAAGCCAAATGGTGACAGAGCTCAAACCTGGCCATATTTTATCCTATGGCTTTATATTTACTTACGAGTAATACCAACTCTTCATCTATATAGAGCATTAAATTTTGCCAAGCACTCTCACCGACATTATTTCAGTGGATCCTCAACAGTGCTCCCATCTCCAATGTCACTATGAAAATACCCAAGCAAGAGGCAGAAAGCCCAGCCCTTGCACACGACTTAAAAGGAGTGAATGCTTGGCTTCTCGGCTCTGGCTAACATCCTGTCTTCAAAATGGCCTTGAGGGTTCCTCCGCTTTCTCTGGCATCTATAGCCATCCCAGCTGAGTAAAGTTGGGGTCTGAACTATACCCAGAGATCCAGATGAGCCCCTCCAAAAATAAGGCCCTGGGAGAAGGCTGACAAATGAGCTTCATACAGTGTCCTGGCCCAACTCTGATCAATTGCTAATGGTTACCTAGAAGGCTGTGTAAAAAAAGATTCTATGTTCAGCAGGAACAAATACTGTGACTGATAGTGATGCCTTCCATGGACTTGAGAAAGGGGATCGTAACTCTAGTGCTAGGTATCTGCCATCTCAGTTCTAAGGGCCTATGAGGCTTCCAACTGATTTCAGACCCACTGTGAGCCAAAGAGAGTTGCCATGAGGCCACCAAAAGCAAATTCAGAACTGTGAAGATAAAGAGATTACACCAGAATATAAATTAACACACTGCTTCCTTCATTGAGCAAGTCTTGATTTTAAAAAAATTGTCACCTGAACTAGATAATGTGCTTGGTGACATGGGTGACTGACTCGGATTTATATTCTGAGGTAAGCTCCTCATCTCACTGTGGACTAGTAATAAACAGTCTGCTCAGGGACTGGCCACTGGTATAGACAACGCCCAAATCTGCATGGATGCCAAGCAGCACACCTGGCGCGGTGCCAGCGGAACTATACCTTCTTTAATTTGGAGTGTAAGCTAGATCACTGCTGACACGGAAATGACACCGAGAGGGCACAGTGTCTAGGCTGCTCCTCTCAGCTCAAGCCGGGGCTCCCCTGTGCCCAGGAGGCGGTCCCACCTACCGGGTGGTTTTGGGTGCAATGCTCTGGTCCTTATCCACAGTGGAGAGATCGACATTTGTGATGCCAACTTCAGTGGAGATCTTGACTCTGAGCTGGAGTGAAACATAGAAGAAAATCGCCAAGTCAACTGGGTACACCAGGAATTAACATGCATACCCAAATTTTTCTCTTAAAGGTGAGTAAAGGGATAAAAAATCCGAGGATGGGAGTCTTCAATGATTTTAGTAAAACTGACCCAGTCACGTAGTATTTCCACCTCTCCCATCCTGCGGCCTAAAAGTAACTCCTTGATTCTTATCCCTTCTTCCCTTCTTTGGCTTTGGTTAGATGGTATATATTAAAAAAGAAAAGAAAAGTAGAACTTTTTACATGTCCTTTAAAACAAATAAGGGGAAAAATCCTTAAGCAGTAACCTTCAAATAATTTAAATCAACAAGTACTCGATTCTAATGACAGCTAATGTTTATTGAGTGTTTATTATGTGAAAGACACTGACTTTATAAAGACTATCTTGTTTAATCCTCACTCTGTAAGGTAGTGCTATTTCAGATGAGGAAGTTAAAGATAAGAGAGATGAAGCTACTCGCTCAAGTTTAGAGAGCTGGTAAGTGACAGAGCCAGTATTGGAGCTCAGGCATTCTGAATCGGAGCCCGTGTCCTTACACACCCTGCTATCTAGCTTCCCAGTGACAGTTACTCTGTGCCAAGCAGTACTATAATCTGTCCATGAAGACCTAAGAAGCTATAGCATCATCTATACCGTTCACCAAGTACTTCTGGTTCTCTTTCCAAGCATGTGGTACAACTGTACTTCCCCGGCCCACCCCCAGAGTCACGTGTGGCCATGTGACTTGCTCTGGCCAACAAAATGTGAGCAGAAGTGAAGTGTGTCACTTCCAAGTGAAAGCTTTAAGAGCCACCGTGTGATTCTCTCTTCCTCCGACACAGACATAGACAACGTGCAGAGAGAGGCTTGCTCCCTCAGCCTGGGGCCTGGAGTAAGGAAAATATGAAGCAGAGCCTCCAGTCGACACACTAAAGATACCCAGCGTGGGCAAAAAAGACACTTTTGTTGTTTTAAGCCACTGAGATTTGGAGTTTGTTATAAGCACAAATCAGTCCATCTTGACTCTTACAGCGTTTGAATTCTATACGTTCCTTATAAATATTTCCACAAAGAAGAGCTAGCCAAAGCCAGTAAACAAGAAATTTTTTAAAATTAGATTAAAATAGGGGCCGGCCCCATGGCTTAGCAGTTAAATGCGCATGCTCCGTTGCTGGCGGCCGGGGTTCGGATCCCGGGCGCGCACCGACGCACTGCTGGTCCGGCCATGCTGAGGCCACGTCCCACATACAGCAACTAGAAGGCTGTGCAACTATGACATACAACTATCTACTGGGGCTTTGGGGGAAAAAAATAAATAAATAAAAATTTTAAAATTAGATTAAAATAAATGTAAAATTCGAGAAGAGACAGAAAATATGCTAAAAGTCTATTCATGGGCAAGTTGTGATTTAAAATCTAAGTTTGAATGTGCAAATCAAGGCACTTTCTATGTGCAAACATATCGATGAGACTTGCAAATATTTGATAAGCTTGAATGTAATGCTTAAGGAAATCCTTGCCAAATCCACTGGTATATAGTCTAAGTCAGGATCAAAGAATATAGAGGGCTGGGCAAATAATTGAAGGATAGCTGCAGCATTTTTCTAAAATGCATTACCAAGGTGTGATAGCCTCAAATCAAAGGCAAAGAAGAAAAATTAAAAAAGGATAAAGATAGCTATCAAGTAATTCTTCTTAGCGGCCTTCTCTCCTGCCTCCATAATAACTATTTTGTGACAACAGCCTCAATTATCAGGTTGAATAGGGGTGTTCTATTTTGCTTAAAAAAAAAAAAAAAACTCAATGGAAAAGATTTATTACCAGAGGCTGTAAGAATATCATTACCTCCTACTTTTGAATACACAGCCACCTATTGGCAGAATTATATTTAGCATCATTGCTTGTCACTGAGTCTAGGCAACTGGGTGAATTACGGCAGGGGGGTAGGGGAAGAGACGGGCTTCAAGTTGAGTAAACCCCCAGGAGAGAGCTGGGAGCCTCCACTTTGGTTCTTTGGGCTCTCTGCTAAGTAAACAGCTTCACAACTCACCTGGGGCTCGGAAACAGAGCAAGCTTTGCTATATAAAGCTCAACCCAGCGAAGCCCTGACGCCACTTCTATTTGAAGAAAAACTAGCCTTGAGGAAGGCTCAAGCAAAGAAGTAGCCAAAGAGCTCTGATTAAGGCTACTGACTTTTAGCAAAACACCCTACTGAGACCCCTTTCCCTACAACCCCCTAGAGCATCTGGAACACCTAGAGAGATACAGAAATGGCAAGATGCACCTCCTCTCCTCAAGGGAAGTATATACGCAAAGCTAAACTATAAGAGACCAGGCTACTGCTTTAATGGAGGGATGTACCAAGTGCTACAAAAGCACAGAAGGAACTGTGATCCAAGCCCGCCTGGGGGTAGCCCTCGGTTGGGGAGTGGGAAACGTATAGCAGGAGGGCTTAGGCAGCCCTCCAGTTTGGGGAGAGCTAAGAGTTTAGCAATACCCCATGCTTTAAAAAAATCTGTCTTCATATTTAACTACTCTGCAATCTTCATTAACATTAACCAGATAATTCCCTCTTCACTTTTTTGTGGGTGTGAGGAAGATTAGCCCTGGGCTAACATCTGTGCCCATCTTCCTCTATTTTATACGAGACGTCGCCACAGCATGGCTTGAGAAGAGGTGTGTGGGTGCACGCTCAGGATCCGAACCCACGAACCCCAGGCCACCAAAGTGGAGCGCGCGCACTTAACCGCTACGCCACCAGGCCAGCCCCCCTCTTCACTTCTGTGAACTCATTCTCTTAAGGACTCATTCATTTAATCTGTAAATGTGATCTTGAAATCATCATCCCACCTAAATGTCCATAAATAGGAGACTAGTTAAATAAATAATGGTATAGGTACACTACAAATTACTACGGAGCAATTAAAAAAGAAACAAGGCAGGTGTCTATAGACAGATATGGAGATATTACCTCCTTCTTTTGAATACACAGCTATCTATCGACAGAATTATATTTAACATCACTGCCTGTCATCGAGTCTAGGCAACTGGGTGAATTATGGCAGGGGAGTTGGGGGAAGGCCATCAAGCGGAATAGACCCCCGAGGGGAAAGCTGGGAGCCTCTACTTTGTGATAAAAGCAAAGAATACAACTGTTTATAGAACAATCCCTTTTGTGTAAATAAGAAAGGATATCCATTCACTCGTTTGCTCTATGCATCCTTCTTTTTCTTAAAGCGTACACAGTTAACAGTTAATAATAGCTCCTTCTGAGGAGGGACTGGATTGAAGGGATGAGAAAAGGCTCTTGTATTTCATTATATACCTTTTTGTACTTTGAATTTTTTTTAACTACATGCATATTTTACTCCTCGTTTTCAAAAAACAGGAATTATCTGAGCAATGAGATTGTGTGCCATATACTTTCTTCTTTATAAACATTTTTGTATTAAAAAGTACCACCCAATAATTATGACTTTAAAAAATAATCACTCTCCTTTTCAGCAGATGGATAAACATAAACAGATGTTTAAAGACTTCTGTAAGGCTCCTCAATGTATCCTAATTACAGTGATAAGGAGGCCATCAGCTTTTGGGCTTTTCCTTAGAATCCTGACTATAAACTTTCACCAATAACATGGTCACTAAGGCCTGCTAATCAAGATTCCACTGTGTGTTTGTTATAAAGCCATCATAAGCACTCCCAGACAATACAGACACATGGAATGACAAAGGACAAACTGCAGTGAACTCAGGCATTTCGGGTTTGCTCTCAGCCCTAATTTTAAAAGGCCCCCTAAGTTACAGCTTCTTTGTTGCACAGAAACACTGTAGGGCTGTTCTTGAATAGGGAACAATTTAAAACACGTTCTTCTGCTCCTAAAATCTTACTACAAATGAGTCTCTGGAAACATTTAAAAGAAAAGCGTTTTTATGCTACTCTTTTAAAGCAAACTGAGAAATAAAAATCATGGTAACTTTTTTCAAAGCCCTGTTATAGGAGTTCACAGTAGGATCCCTGCTGGTTAGCCGCTTCTTCCTTCAAACCAACACTGCAGGGTCAGTTTTTATAATAGGAAAGGGACTGGTTTAGCCACTTGAAATGCAGCTAAGCCTGCTCTACAGTGAACATGCTAGTCCTTTCTTTGCCTGAGCTGCATGCCACAAATATCTCAAAAAATGTTTTAACACCAGGAAATGCAATCTTTCTGCTGAGAGTAATAACTCTCCTGTTTAGCTCATTACTGTCAAAAATGATGGTGCATTAGGGGCAAGACAGCTTCTAAAACCCACGCTTCCCCTGACAGCACGTCCAGTGTCAATGAGTGCTATTACAGGCCTTCCACACCAAACCACCGTTAATGCACTCTGACCAATGTTGAGCATCTCTCAGGAGAGTAAACAGGACCTGCTGACCTGCTCTGAGGCTCTAAGTGTGACTATTACTGAAATTACTAAGTAACGTTGCATACGTGACAGAGGTCAGAGCAGGCACGCGCACCTACACAGACACGCACGCATATGCACGCATACAGCTCTAACGTAATGAAGAGGAAGAGAGATTTTCCATCACCGGCAAGGAAAAGGACAGCAATGGCCTCAACAGGGGCTTATTGTCGTTGCATGAGTAACAGCTATTAGCCATTTCTGCTATTTTGTACTTAGATGTACTTAGATAATTTTTCTAACAACCACAGAAACACTTGGACAAACACCAGATTTGATGTTACAAAAAGCCAAGCTGTTACAGTAATCAAGACAGCATAGTACTAGTATAAGGAAAAAATACACATTAATGATGCTCAACATCATTAGCCATCAGGGAAATGCAAATCCAAATCATAATGAGATATCACTCCACATGCACTTAGGATGGCCAGAACGAAAAAGACAGATAATAACAAGTGTTGATAAGGATGTAGAGAAATTGGAACCCTCATACATTGCTAGTGGGAATGTAAAATGGCACAGCTTCTTTGAAAAACAGTTTGTCAGTTCCTCAAAAAGTTAAACATAGAGTTATCATATGATCCAGCAATTCCATCCCTACATAAAAGAATTGAAAACAGGTGTTCAAACAAAAACTTGTACATGAATGTTCATAGCAGCATTATTTATAATAGCTAAAAAGTAGAAATGTCCATCAACTGATGACTGGACAAACAAAATGTGGTATATCCACACAATGGAATATTATTTAGCCATAAAAAGGAATAAAGTACTGGTACATGCTACAACACGAATGAACCTTAAAAATATGCTAAGTAAAAAAGGCCAGACACAAAAGGCTACATATTTATGATTCCATTTATATGAAATGTCCCAAATAAATAAACCATAAAGACAAAAAGTTCATCACTAATTGCCGGGACTGGGAGAATGCTATATTCCTATAGAATATGGGGTATCTACTAATAGACATGGTTGCTTTTTGGAGTGATAAAAATGTTCTGGAATTAAATAGTGGTGATGGTTGCACAGCTCTGTAAATATACTAAAAATGCTGAATTGTATACTTTTAATGGCTAAATTTTATGGCATGTGAATTATACTCTCAATACACCTGTTATTTAAAAAAAAAAAAGCCAAGCTACTTTGTATAGGGTAAAAGGCTCACTCCTGGAAGATGAATTACCATAGTTCTAAGGTCCTCAAAATGTGAGATAACATCTTTAGATCACTCCATCCTTTTCTTCTTCTAAGTGGTCTGAGATGGAAACTAAGCACTGAAACACTAAGATTTGGTGTCTGCCCACAGGGGGTTCCCAGCCCAATGAAAGAGCAACACATACATATAAGCAAATGATGGTAATATAGTGCAATAAGAACAATTATAGACACGGTGTAAAATTACCGTAGCAACAAAAATAAACTTTAAGTAGACTGAAGCCCTAAATAAAAAGAGAAAAAAAATCTTTAAAACCGTTAGAAGAAAATATTGGAGAATATCTTTTTGACGTTGGAGCAGCCTGGGATTTTAAAGAAGACACAAAAAGCACAATCTAGGAAAAAAGACTTTTAAATTAGGCTTCATTGAAATTAACTTCTGTGCATCAAAAGATGCCATAAAGCAACATAGGGAGAAGATATCTGGTGCTTATAAC
The DNA here is from genome assembly GCF_020826845.1 of Diceros bicornis minor. Taxonomy (NCBI): domain Eukaryota; kingdom Metazoa; phylum Chordata; class Mammalia; order Perissodactyla; family Rhinocerotidae; genus Diceros; species Diceros bicornis. Next base: position 22,839,556 of record NC_080758.1, read on the forward strand.
TAAGGATTAGTATCCAGAATATAATAAGCTTCTAAAACTCAATAATAAAAACACTAACAAACCAAAAGAAAAACAGACAAAAGATATACGACAATTCACAGAAAAGGAAATCTAAAAGGCCAATAAACAGAAGAAAAGATGCTCAGTCTCACTAGTAACCAAGGAAAAACATTAAAACAAAAAGATACCATTTCATATCCATCAGATTATCAAAAACTCATAGTACCAAATATTGGTAAGAATGTGAAGAAAAGAGCAATTTGGCAATACGTAATAAAGCTGGAAGATGAGCACACCCTATGATCCCACAACTTCACTCTAGATAAACAAACAAAATGTGCATAAGGAAACATGTACTAAGCAGCATTGTTTGTAATAGTGAAAATCTAAATGTCCAGCAACAGGAAAATGAATTGATAAGATCTGATCCATTCATAAAAGAAAGACAATTAATTTTATGACACTTAGCCATATTTATGCATGTAGAACTTGAGCTATGTGCATAAATATGGATAAGTGTCATAAAATTAATATTGAGTAAAAACAAGCAAAAGGATACATACAGTACAATGTGTAAAATTTGAGAAGATGCAAATCAATGCAATATATTGTTTAAAAATACAATATGTGTAGCAGAAATATAAAAACTGGCATTGGAACAATAAACCCCAAATCTAGGGAAAGAGGGAAGAACAAGTACTTGAGAAATACACAGGCAGCTTAAATTCAATCTATATGGTTTTATTTCTTACCTCCCCCCAAAAAGGAGCAAATATAGCAAAATATTAAGGTCTGAAGGAGATGAGTGGATACATGAGGATTCATTGTATTACTCTCTCTTCTTTTCTGTATATTGAAATAGTCCATACTAAAAAATAAAATAAAGTACTACGGGAGCACAGACGAAGGAGCAACATTTGAACTAGATCTTACAGGATGAGTATTTCAGCATATGAGCAAGGGAGGGGAAGAGCATTCCCCGTGGAAGAAACAAGAGTAGAAGTCCAAAGGCGTGTGCATGTAAAGTATATTTGAGGACCAGTGTGCATCAAGAGCAGCTGGAGCTGAAGGACGAGGATGCACCCGCACTGAAGCCTGTGCATGTGCCTGTGGACCTTCTAAGCCATGCTGAGGAGTCTATACCTCACTCACAGGCAACAGGGAAACAAAGAGATGTTTAACCAGAGGAACAATGCGATTTTATCATTCTAGTGGCACTTATGAATAATTAAACGGAAGGGGCAGAGATTAAAGACGATGAAACTAGTTAGAAACGACCTTATCAGTCTAGATCAAGAACACAGGGCTCTCACAGAGTAGGAACACTGGGGCTGAAGAACCAAGGGCTCGTGCAAAAGACATTCCAAAGTGGAATGAACAGGAATTCCTGACTGAACAGAAGTCAGAAGTGGAAAGAAAGGAAGAGGTTAAGAAGGACTGGGACGTATGGATGTGGCACTTAAACTGAATACGTTGTTATCAAGATTGGAAAGGCAGAAAGAAGAGGTTTCAGGCAAAAAAAAAAAAAGTTTGCCTTTTAATGTGTTCAGTTGCAAATAAATCCCCTTAATGAAGGAAACTAAAATTGAAAGCATCTAGATTTTAAAGGTTCAAGGTACATAGTTTCTGTCCAAATTTTGTGTTAGTGAATCAACTAGGATCAGATGTCTCATGCCCAAAAAGGTCAAACATGAGGTAGAGAAAATGCAGAGAGACTAGAGTTCCAGAAAATATCTTCCTTTCTGCCAAACTTTAAATATAAGTGTTTAATCTACCTATGTTAAGTAATGTCCCACTTTTGAAAAGGTCAAACTTTCTAGCCGTCTTGTCCTTTCATTAAAAGAGAGTGAGTGTCACAGGAGCCAATGTGAGGAGCTCTCCAAAGGCCAAATCTGGGACAATATGAGCAACAAAATAAATGATCATAACCTATAGAATAAAATAAATATCCATGAGTGCAAAGTGTTATATATAATTGAATAAATAAATAAATGGGAGGGGGAAGAAGGAAGGGACAGCTTTTTCTTACAGCAGAATTCCAACTAATAAACGTACAAGAAATGAAAGAAAGAGAAAATCACCTTTTGGCAAACACCACGTTAATAACTTTTGCAAGTAAAATCATCGGGATACTTGCAGAGTATCAAAGTATCATTCCACCACTTACTTACAAGCAGAAAAACAGCAACTTTACAGTGGAGAAACCTAACAGACACCACCTCAACCAAGTGATCAAGGTTAACATCACCAGCAATGAGACATATCCACATCATACTTCCTAAGAGGATGCACTAAGAAGGGCAGAGCATCACTTCTGGAATATTCTTGCAAAAAATGCATGACTTGAATTTAATTATGAGGAAACATCACACAAACCCAAAAAGAAGGGCATTCTACAAAGCAACTGGCCAGTACTCTTCAAAAGTGTCCAAGTCACGCAGGACAAACTATCCTAAATTGAGGAGGCTAAAGGGACATGACAACTATAGGGATATGTGATCCTAGGTTGAATCTTGGATCAGAAAAGGGACATTAATAGGATAACTGGTGGAATTTGAATTAAAGTCTATAGATTAATTAATAGTATTGTATCAGTTAATTTCCTTGTATTGATAATTATATTACAGTTATATAAAATGTTAACATTTGGGGAAGCTGGGTAAAGGGTATATAAGAATTCTTCATACTATTTTTGCAACTAAGATTGAAATTATTTCAAAATGGATAATTAAAAAAAGAAAAGTGAGTGGAAAATGACATTAGAATAGTGACGAAAATAGTTGTCACAAATAGCATATATTTATTCAAGGAAAGCACAGTACCACTTCAAGTTCCCCTGACCCAACAGAATACACAACAAGGTAGTCAAGTAGAGGCAGCAAAGACACAGTGGCAGAGAAGTGACGGCTGAAAGGAGAAAGTGATATCATAAAGGGCCAGCTGCTGGAGCTGCACATAGCTCCACGGCCTCCAGGCTGGCTCTACATTCACCAGGGCGCTAACTAAACTGGTCTTGTGCAGGGCATCCACCCAAGCACAGGCTGCATGACCTTGGACAAGTCACTCTACCCCTTTGAGCCTCATCTATGAAATGAAGATGACTCCACCCATCTCTTAGGGTTGTTGTAAGAATAAAATAATGTAAGAAAAAGCACACAGGACCGTGCTCTCACGTCACAGGCATTTAATACAGAGTTCACACTGATGATCCTAATTCAGAATAAGCAAAGGTTAAACCATATTCCATAGCTTAACAAAGTAGGAAAATGTGTATTTCATCTTAAATAAACCTCTATCCAAAAAGGTTAAAATGAAAGCCACAGTGCCTGAAGGGTAAACTTCAATTAGGTGGGAAAACCACCAACGTGAAATACCTCATTTCCACAAAGCATCAGAAAAATGAGGCATAGCTTTCCATCCTTAAAACCACTTGCGGGGGCCGGCCTGTGGCCTAGTGTTTAAGTTTGGCAAGCTCTGCTTCGGGAGCCTGGATTTGGTTCCTGGGCGTGGACCTACACCGCTCACTGGCAGCCATGCTGTGGCAGCGACCCACACACAACATAGAGAAAGACTAGCACAGATGTTAGCTCAGGGTGAACCTTCCTCAGTAAAAAAACCCCACTTGGATCTTCAACACAACTAGAGTCAGCTATGCATCTGAAACACAGTTCATTATGAAAGATTACTGGTTTTCTTTCATACTTTACCCAGATAGCCTCACTACAGTGCCACATGTCACTTGATGCTTTTCGTCACCTAATTAGCATCAAGCACTTTTCTAAATCTATCAAAGCTTATCCCACAAAACATTTTAAGAATATTTATGCCTCAGTGGAATTATGAGTGATTTTTATTTTTTCTATTTCCAAATTTTATGTAAGATAGTAATGCTAAATTATAATAGAAAATAAATAATTTACAAATAAAAGAGAACTTGCTATGATCAAGTTCTTGGCTAAGTCTGTCAAACAGCATAGTTGAAACCTATCCCTCTCTTAACATATTCATATTAACTCAATGGTAAAGTGAAGTCAATATACCAGACGATTAATGCCATGTGCTTATGTGATCATTTCCTTGGATATTAACACGGCAATGGGGATGACAAGAAAAGCACTTACCTCTACAGTATTTGCAATATAACGGTTGTCACCTTCAACTTTGACAGAGAAGTCATAATAACCACTGGCAAACTTGACATTCTTGAAGTTTAGTTCAAAAACATCCCTGTTAAGAACGACAGCAGAGTTAGCAAGAACTCACATAGGAAAGTCAGGAAGATAACAAGAGGGCTACAGAGTGAGGCACTCCCGGGACAGCCCAGGGCCACACCACTTCTCCACCTTCTGACTTCCCATCCCACCTGGGCAACCTCCTGCTCAGTCACAGACTATAACGTGGGGAAAACTTCAAAACCATCTCAAATGACCTCCTTTTTCAAGTCTCCAAAGTCTTCTTTTCCTTTGTTTCCCCCCCTCAGCTCCTAAAATCCCACCTCCCTCAGGTAACCTTCCACAATTAAATGGGAAACAGGTAAGTCGACAGTATGATCCCAGTTATGTAGGGGGAAAAAAAAAAAAAGTAGAAATGTTCAAAGAGGTTGGGGAGGGTAGTAGAACTGTAGGGAATTTTTGGTATTATTTCTACTTTTCTGTGTTTTGTGAATTTCCTAAAAAGGAAATATCTTACTTCTATAAAATATTAATAATTTTTATTTTAAAAGGGGAAAAAAGGTAGAGAATTCTTAACTCTAACTACATAGCAAAATCTCCACTATCTCTTACCATTCTACTGATTCCTAAAAATGATTTTGCTTTGTAATTTCATGTATTGCCTGTGTATCTTTATGACTAAAAAATGCATTTTCTCTCTAAAACTCAGTTCCTGATCTCATTAACTTTCTAATCTAACACTTAACAAACTTTCATATAAAAATTGACCCTTAATTTTTAAAAAATTTACATAACAATACACAGCCATTAAAAATAAGACTGTAGAAGAATATTTAATCCTATGGGGGAAATGTTCATGACACATTGTTATAGATAAAGCATAATCCTAATTTAATTTTAAAAATACATTCATATGCATAGAAAAAAGACAGACAACAAAAGATAGCAAAATGTTAACAGGAGGTATATCTGGGTGGTAGAATTATGGGTAATTTATATTTTCTTTTTCCTGCTTTTCTATATTTTCCCTACAATAAACACGTTATCACTCATACATCAGAAAAAAACAATAAATACTAAATTTAAAACTGGCTACTTATACAATGGCAAGACAGAGACAACTGGAAATAGGGCAGGAAAGAATAAAACTAAAACAAAATTCTTTTAGTTTTAAAAATCCTTTTCTTACATAACTATAGGATTTTGATAGGATGGTTAGGATTTTACCTAACCAAAGTTTAGATAAATTTGGCTTTATGATTTTGGTAATATCCACCTTAATCTGAGTTATACTGGCTGTAGGTTAATTTTCCAAAACAAGTTGGCACCCTGCAAAAGTATGCTCACGACTTACCCTACAGGGGTGAAAGACGTCTTCTGGAGAACAGTGGCTCTGGAGGCAACAGATTTAGCATGTTCTAGTTTAACAGTGGCCTGAGTCAGAGGCTGGGACAGGACATTGGTGACCTGCAACTGGAAATAAATTTAAAAGTTATCTATAGGAACAAAGGCTGAGGGAGTCCAGAATTTTTTTCTGGGGTGCTTTATCCATAAGGAGCTAGCTCTGCAGGGGAAGAAACACCTCAGTTCAGGAAATCTTCACTGACCTTTGG